>NC_045741.1:23012005-23051817 GCF_008692095.1 Etheostoma spectabile | reverse complement strand
ACACACACACACACACACACACACACACACACACACACACACACACACAACTTCTTTCTCTCGTTTTTCCCCGTCTGGCTTTATGCAACCAACTTACTCAATCATAATTATCACAACATCTCTTTAACAAATGAACAGCACAAAAGTTAAACCTTAATTATTCTAGACCCTCAGTGTAGGGAGAAAAGGCTTAAATGCGGTCCTGTTGACCCCCGATGTGTGCCTGGTTTACATCATCTGTAATTTTAGCATACCGAGTTAAAATGAACATATTGTAGAGCTGCATGAAAAAATTCACAGACACGTTGCTGGTAAGAGTTCAGCTGACACATAAAAAGCGCTCTGTGCAATGAAATCCGTGCAAGAGAACAATTTTGACTGTCAAAGTTGATTCCTGGTCTTATGAAAGAGAGATTAAGCTGTGGAATGGTTCAAAGATAATTGTTGCCTCTGCTACTTGGGCTTGGTCTAAGACGCCCACCCAGACATTATCCCACCCTATAATATAATGCTTTGCCACTATTATCACGGTCGATATCATCATGGTCACACCTTCGATGTGTTGCACTAGCTTGACTCTTTTGACTGTCTCTACTTTGTCTTGTAGTCTTGTTTTTGGTCTCAGTGAAGGGGCTTGTTGAAACGGTTGCTCACTATAGTGCCTTAATGTTTCACTGCATCAAATGTAGACTTTTCCTACAAACTAGAGGTCTACAAGTGACTTAACAACACAAGGAAAGCATTATCTCAACAGCAGAGCTATGATGAAAAAAAATGTGGATGTAAAAAATGTGAAAACACACACATATGCACCTCTTGTACTAGCAAGGATATATCATTACACCAAAATGAAACGTAAAACGGCCTTGTGAAATGTCACACTAGGCAAACACGTACCTTTATCAATATAGGAAAGCGGACACTGGACACCTCATCCATCAACACACACTCACACCAATGTGTATGCAAGTGCATGAGCGGACACACACAGATTTATCAGTCTATCATGGTGTGGCTTTACAAGTGGTTACGTGTGTACTGTTGAAGCCCTGAACAAAGAGGAGTTGTGTTGTTGAATTAGAAGTGACCGCAACTCTGTACAACATGGCAGTGACCTTACTTTGAGATGCGTTTGTCTCGTAGTATCCTCTCAGAATGTGTCAAAGCTGTAGTCTTAAATCCGGTCAGATCTTTATTTAGACCCTTGTGCAGGCCCCCCAAGTCCATCTCCCATCTCACACAATCAAATAGGCTTCAATCCCAGGATAACCTTTAGTTGCCATTTATTGCATGTCTGCTTTAAGAAATATGTTACTTAGCACAATTATTTTTCTTTCTATACTTATTGTTCAAGGCAGTTAATGAGAAGGCAATAACAACACAGTAGTCTGAAAATAACCCACCTATCAGCGTTGCAACTATAGCAACTATAGCAAGTACCCAAATATATGTTTCTACGTGTAGAATTCCTAACAAAATGCGGTGAAAAAACTGAATTCCAGAGGAACATGAAATGAGACTGTGCTGCCAATTTACAGAGCAGAGAGTATAGAGGAGGACTCTTCTCTACCATGTGGTAAAACTCAGCTTTCTCCCCAAACCGGGGGGTTGGTTCAGAGCCAACGGGCCAATCTGAGCCTCTCCCCTGAGAATTTCCTTTGATTCTTATCCTGATGTCTGACATCAACGCTGGGCATCAAACCCAAATACCTACCGACCCTGCTCTGTCTTCCTTAGCACAGAAAAACAGCAGGTCTGTTTTCACAGCTCAGGTCTCCTCAGTCCCTCCTGTTCGCCAACTCACACAACGACTTCCTCCCTCTCATCAGCTCAGTGTTATTGAAGCAAAAAGTCATACCTTCCACAGGCTTCCAGTTTGTTGTTCCTGTGATTAAGAACAATTTATTCTAGATTTGTGAACATGAACACATGTCTCAAATAGCTATAACTCCTGGTGGTA
The DNA here is from genome assembly GCF_008692095.1 of Etheostoma spectabile. NCBI lineage: Eukaryota > Metazoa > Chordata > Actinopteri > Perciformes > Percidae > Etheostoma > Etheostoma spectabile. The sequence continues at coordinate 23,049,857 of NC_045741.1, read as the reverse complement.
CGATGTGATGTTGTTCAATTCAGCTGTCCCTTTATAAATAATGATGGGTGCTGTGAAAACCCAGAATAAGTTTTTTGGATATCCGCATATGAGTAACATTTCCTTGGGAGTAAAAGCTTATATGTACAGAAAGTCAGAAAACTTTAGACTTAAGAAATAATTCTCAATAAGTATTAAAGTCTAGACACTCAGGCCTTATTCCATACTAATCCTCCCTGCCTTCATGTAAATGCAGAAAAACAATCTATTTAATGAAATCGCCTTATCTTAAAAAATACACAACATAAGGGTCATAGTTTCCATTCTGTCTGTTGAATTTATAGCATTTCAACAAATTGGTCTGTTAGAAAGTCATGTTGCTTATTAAAGAGAACTCCTATAAAAAGTGCAAAAAAGCAATTAAAGTAACAAACTAGGAGCATTTTAAAGACTGGAGGCCTTGCTGTGCTATGTTGAGGTTTCATAGCAACATGTGGCGCACAGAGAAGAACCAATTGATCAGTCTGAACGGGACGCAACAAACAGGATACGATGAACTCAGGGGTAAGCTCGGAGGTTTTATGTTGAGAGTGGTCAGACTCTGTTCCTACATGTAACCTAAGGAAACAGAGTGCAGTCTGGCAGAAACATGACCTCTGGTTAATGGCAGGGCTGCGGTTTTTACTGTGTAATTATAGAATTTAAAGGTGAGAGGGCAGGAGAGGGATGGCCTATGCTTTTTAATTGCTTCGCAGTTGTTTTTAGCAGTTTATTGATGGAGTTAGTGTGCATAACCAGAGAAAAGCAGCGTTCTGCCTCATTTATCTACCATTGAATTCTGATCTTGAGCTAAAAGTCAGATTATTGTTCCATCTGTGTCACATCCCTAAAATCAATCTCAGTAACTATGTTTTTGCAGGCCACAAAATAAAACTGATTTATTAAAGATTATGCATAATTAATTCACAGTAAGTTAATTGTAAATGATCAGCTGATTCCACTCTGCTCTTGTCCAACTGCTGCCTCTGTTTTGTCATCCTACAGTGTAATATTGTAAAGAAATTAATCAGAAAAGATATGTGCCTTAACATAATTTCTACTGTTGTGTGAGGCTACATGTAGCGCCACTCAACTCACACCCAGAGCATCACCCTCACAGCCAAACATTTACCTGTAATTTCCTGTCTCCTCCTCTATATTCTCAGCTCTGGAAGCACAGAATTAACAAGTCATAACATTTATGTCAACAGATATGCAGTTCTGTAGCATCCATCAGCGGTAACCAAGTCCAGTACACATGCAGTGGAAAAAGCATGTGCAACGCAAGAACCAAGCCTCATTGCACTGTAACCAAACTCTAGTCTAAATGCAGCCTGTCCCAACTCGCACAGCAACACCGTTAAGCATCTGCTATTGATAGGATATACTGCTTGCATTGTTTAATATTCTGACAGCAATATTAGAAACAACCCAAAATGTCCCCCCACCTAATTAAGTTTTGTCAAACTACATGGGAAAATATTGAGAGAGAAAAACAATGAGTCTACCTCCAAGAGGCTGTACTATATGTAACATGGTGCTTTGAGCTAATATGTAACATCCGAAATGCTATCATGTTGTTGTTTAGCAAGTGTAATGTTTACCATTTTAGTTTAGTGGGTAAGCATGCTAATATTAGCTAATTAGCACCAAACAAAGTAAAGCTGAGGCTAAAACCAAAACCAAACCAAAAGTATTAAATAGGCAGATATATTGATTGTGGTGCTATTTGAAAGGTTGGGGGATCAAAGTTTTTCCAATACATTCTCTGGGGACCATGAATGTGTGCATCTATTTTACAGCATCCATCGAAAAATGTCTTGTGGCGCTAAATGAAAATTCAGGGGATTACTGAATTTATTAGGATTCATCGTCTGGGAACAATGAATGTTAAAGTGCCATTCCATCTTATAGATGTTGAGATGTTTCACTGAATAAGTGAATTTTTGACATGATGGTCGCAGTAGAGAAAACGTTAGGGGATTACCAGTTTACCAACCACGTCATCCTGAACAGGAGACACGTACCTGTAGCAACTTCCATGACAATCCATCAAATATTTTTTTAAATAGTTTACTCTGAACCACAAAAGTCAACTATAGTGGCACAACAGGAAAAGTCAGGGGATCGCCAAAATCAGTAGCATTAATTTTCTGGGAATCATGAATGCCTTTTACAAAAGGTCGACCATCCCAGTGGGCAGACGGACAATGCCATCTCTCTAGCCATGCCGCTAGCATGGCTAAAAGAATACAGAGAAGGGGGAAAAACACACATCTCCGAACCAACCAATGGAGCGAAAGCATCCACACTACAATTATTTGTGAATGGTCTGCTGTCATCTATCATCAGAAATGCATTAGTGAGCCATCCTGGTGGCCTTGTGGATAAAGATGGCAGCCCTGTAATCCCAACGTCTCTGCTTCAAGTCAGAACTTGGACCTTCTATTCCTTCTGTTTCTTTTTCCTTATTTCTAGTCTATGGTATTCTTTCTGATTAAGGCAAAACTGCAAATGCAGAATGCATCAGCAAGTGAAATTAAAATCCATGCAGGCCAAGACGCTTGTCCACGGCAGACAAAACACAGGATCATTGGGAAAAAAAGCCATTCAATGCCCAACTCTCTTTTGATAACAGTGACATCCTATCTGATCTCTATAGTGCTTACAGAAAGGTGCTCAGGGAAAAAAAACACAATGGCTCTGACCTGGGCTGGGCATGCAGCCGAGATCAGACAGAAACAATAGGAGCCATCCAGCAAAAGCTACACAGATCTGTTTACAGCCACAGACAGAAAGCAGCTAGCAGACTCCCCTGGATAACATGATGCCAAATGGAAACCAACATAAAGGCAAGGGAATGCTTTTGTTCAAAAAGGCTTGGGATTCCCACCGTTAACACTTTCACAAAACTGAGACACTATCCTTTCCACCAGACCTCAGACAGACTTCCCAGTCTGTCTCCCTCCCACAAGCCCTCCCTGGTGACTAGCCTGCCCCCTGGGCACAGACACATGGGGACACGGCAGGTACTCACAGCTTTGGTTTAGGCTTGGTAGGCAACGGAGGACCGTCCTTCCCAGGGGATGGAGACAGCTTGCCTGGGGATGGAGGGGAGTCTGGTGCCACCTGGGCAGGACTTTGGGCTGTGACTGGGACATGTGTCGTAGGGTCAGACTGTGGCAGAGGTGGAGGTGGAGGTGGAGGCTGGCTTGGTGGTGATGATGGATTTGGGGGTTGGCCATTCTGTATAGACCCGTTTCCCTTATTGCTGTCCTCCTCTAAGCCCATCTGCACCGGAGGCAGCGATGACACATCGGGCCAGATCTCAAGCTCCTTGATAAGGAAAGCACCGGGCTGAGGCAGCATCTTGGGTGGCAGCTCTAGGAGGCTGATCTCTGTGGGTGGGGGAGGAGGGGGGAAGGCTGCCACATCCTCAAACCTTGAGTATTCACCAGACATGCCATTACTGGATGAGTCCTCAGCTGCCGAAGGAAAAAAACAAAAGAAATAGTGGAAAATGTTGGACTTTATGTTTAGATTTTTGTGTAGATTACACACACAGAACTGTGTCACAGCTGATCTGGCTTAAAGTAGCAGCTGGGTCCAGTCAGGCTGATGCAATTCCTGTTTATTCAGCCTTTCCCTTAACTGTGTTGTGAGTCCTTTACACAGTTATGTCTGTTAAAATATACACACAGTAATATTTATGTCCTGCTGTACTCGGAAAGAGCTGCTTATCAACTGACGCCTCTCGCCCCTCTCCCATACAGACTACACAATAATAAACCTTACAAAAGATGGTCATCTTGTTGAGGCATCAACTTTTATAACTGGTCATAAACCCCATGTCTTCCAGGGAATTAGCCTACTGGATTATGAGAGGTTAGTGTACTCAAGCCCGGATTCATTTGCCAGTTACATTTGTTATGGAAAAAATACCATTCAAATGAGAACATTTGTCAATGGGTTTCAGAAGGACCTTTTTAAAGCATAGAGTTGGTTTATGGTTGAAAGCTTCATTTCAAAGTGCTCCCAAAAGTCTCAACAGTTTTCAGTAGTTCCACTCAAACCCATATTAGAAGAAGGGAAATTAGTTATCAAGACCGTAACTTATTGTAAATATTGACTGGTTTAAAATTTTGTTTGCTGTGTGGTTTATTTTGTGGCTCAGCCGGCATGCTAGTTAGCTAAAAGTTTAGCATGGTAGTTAGCTTAACAGGACGCAGTAGACAGGAGGGAATGATTTGTTGCCAAGGTGAGGTAACTGAGGCTAATTGTCTGGATGTTGCTCGGTGGGTTGAGCAGCATGTTGCTGATGCTAGCAACATGCTAGTTAGCTTGACATGTTGGTAAGGGGTTGGTTTGGCTTGCATGCTCTTAACTGATGTTGTTAGCTGATGTTTTAGACAAAAGTGAGTATAACTTGCTGGTTAGGGCACTTTTGACTGTGTGGAGGCAGGTAAAGAGAAGGGGGGCTCTGCAACACTAGAATTAACTGTTGAGCCTTTTCTGTGTCGCGGGCCCAACTCAACAGAACACCTATTATTGAGCGAGTGCCCACCTGCTGACCCTGTAGACCTGCACTCACACTCACACACAAATTCCCATTGAAATGCAGCAGCAGCAGACGTTTATGACTAATGACATTGGAATGCTCAACAAACTTTTGGCACACTATCACCGTGTATTGATGTTGTGTATTGACTTTGTAAGAACAGGCAAATTGTGGGTGTTTTTTTCCCTGTGACTTACATTAAGTTTTCTCTAGGATAAACACAAAGTGCATCTTAAGGCACTCACACATTGGCTTTAAATTTCAGGTGCGGTGGCCGCTGCTTGTTGATGCTTAGCCGCTACCTGGTAACAGCATGCTGAGCAGCTCTTTCTGTTTGTGTTGCACGCACCTGCAGTGACGGAGAGCTGGGCTGTGCTGTTAACAGAGCCATACGGGTTGGACGCAGTGCAGCAGAACAGACCACCGTCCTCTGGAAAGGCCTCCGCTATCACCAAGGTGCAGATCTCCTCTAAAATAACAAACCACCGTTAATAAACCTATAATGAACTGTTATCCTAAAAGTTAGATATGGAAAGAGATAAAAGCTTTGACACTGATAAACAGTGATCTGAGCAGGTGTGGAGTAACATGTTGACACTTGATTTGTTTGTAATGAGATATACATACTGTAATAGAGAAAGACAGGTTACGTACACTGTAAACTGATGACAGATGATGTCATATAGACCTGTGAGTAGCTCTTCATAGTCGGACATACAAAGCATGGATCTTACTATTTGTGAAGAACAGACAGACAAACAGAGAAACACTAAAGCACAGATGTTCAAGTGACTCACAGCCTGTAAGTAACACCTGAAACGACCCTGAGTCATACAGGTGAGGAATGTCTAACTCATATTAGCATGTGTGTCATTGATTATCTGTGATTTTGTCTGTGTTTATGTGTTGGAGTTTGCGGGTGATGGGGTTTCTCAGACTTTCCCAGGGACTCCCTCTGACTATAGTGGGTGTGATATGAGTGTCTCGTGAGACACAGACTTATTAACTTGTGATTTGCTGTAGTCATAACCAAGTGAAAGCTATGGAGCTAATAATGAAAGCACCAAACTCAATTTGAGTCTCCAGACACATCTAATAAGCCATTTCTAATTTGCACCACTGACTGGGGTTGGAAAAATGAAAGCATAGTGGTATACCTGGCTCAGCTGCAGATCGAGGCTCTGATTCACAGGATATTATAGGCAGGAGGGAAGAGAAGACAAAGAGAAACATTTTGGTTAGCATTTATTAAAAAGTACAAGTACAAATTACTCAGCTGCTGTACAGTGGGCTTCATGACTACAAAGAGTATTGTCTTACTTTTCTGGAGAATACGAAAATCGGGCGAATCCAGGATCTCCTCTCCCTGGCGGGACCATCTGACCTGCAGAGGAGGGCTTCCACGGACCCTGCACTCCAGAACCACCACCTGGCCCTCGGATGCCTGGGCATCCTGCAGCAGCTGCACAGACGAGGGATAGGGTAAAAGCGAGATAATGAGAAAAAGCAGCGAGTGAGTGAAGAATGAAGAAGAGATGAGAAGGGACTGAAACCTGCGATAAAAAGGATAAATGTGCCTCAGAAGTAAAGCATGGGATAGACAGACAGAGATTGTTGAAGATGGCCCACTGTCAAGAAACACCATGGAACTGGAGGCCAGTGGACTTATTCTCTATCAACAGTTACTGTTTCCTACAGAGTACTAGCTTGCTGTCCCACCTGTTAAATTCCACCAATGACAACTAGAGCTGCCTCTTTAGGTACAAATCATCAGATCCTGTTAAGCCCCAGCATCAGACAATTAGTTCACTTCTCTATTATGAGACAGGTACTCCCAAGGATAAATGTGTGTACCTGGACACCATCTTCCAACCAACTCCCCAATAAGCCATCTACTCAAGGATGCATTTGAAAACAAAAAGACCATTTAGTCACTCACTGTTAAGGCCAATTCTACCGGTCTTTCCTCTGAAAAATCAGTTTCTTTTCCTAACCTGATTTTTAAAACATCACAGATACACTATTAGTTAGTATGCTAAGATATTTCCCCCCAAGAAACTGAGATCCACTGATATTTTATTAAATCCATCTGGTCCATTACTTTTAGTCATCTTATGTTTCAAAAGTAATAGTCCACTTGTTTTAATGTTAGCCCAAAATGATCCAAAATACCCGTCACCAAACGCCACTCACAATAAAAGAAAAACAACCTTGTTTACTTTGTCAAAGTATCGTATTTTAAAATCAAATAATTTCTTAAGTTTGGAAAATTATGAACTGAAAGGGCAAGTTCTATAAAGTAAATAGTTTTAACTATTAACTTGAAATACTTATGTGTAAGCTAGTGGTAAGCTTTTAGCATAAGAAGAAAACATTCTGTTAACTAATTAGATTCTGCTGTATGCTGATTATTATTTAATCTACTATATTAAATGTACTTATACATGTGTAAACATTGTGCTTTTGGCCAATAGAGTAGGTAATAATTACCCACTACCTAAGTAATCTCAACCTCAAAATTGCAGGACCTACTCTTTACAAATGCCAATTCAACCCGTGTCCAATCAATCATATGCCAGTTTATAGTGTTCCAAAACTAAAAACAACATCAACATAGGGGCTGATGGAGAGGCCACTGTCAACACTGTGTTGTCTCTTCTGCTGGTCGCAGGGCCACAGCGACTTAGACTGGTGTATCCATCAACAAGAGGCACTCAGTGTCAGTGGAAATGATTGGGTCTGTGAGGTGGAGCCTCTTTATCCTTTTGACTGTGTGTCTTTGGCATGGGCATGTTTTGGGAAGACCAGGGGTGGAATGTACACCATGGGTCTGACAGTTGGTGTGTGTGGGTGTGTTCGGGTGACATCACGGTGCTGACTTCACTGGAGGCGAACATCCTCTCATTCAGATGATTATAAAGCCCGCGACAGTTTCTAAAAGAGGTTGGGTGGAGGTGAAGAAAAACAAATGTCTTTTTGTAATGAAGTGGAAAATGATTTAGGGCCTGACTGGCTGAATTAGAGTGAAAGAGACCTGACCCTTGTGGGTTTGGCAGAGCCGTTTGAAGCTCTGCCTCAGCCCGTCTCTGCCCCGCTATCACAAGACCCACAGCCTGAGGGAAAGGGAGGTGGGGGAGTGTTGAAGAGTCTGAGCTGGAAAAGGGTGTTCTTGTCTTGTATTTGTGTTTTATCTGACCCCCACTGCTGAACGCAACAGCACAGCATTCCGTTGTTATGGGACTGAGTACATGTGTGTCAGGTTATGTACTGTATGTACTGTATGTATTGCATGCATGACGTCCTGTACTGTACGTAAGTAGGTATGTATGAATGTATCAGGGGCTGTTGTTAATGGTTTTGGTTAGTTCTCTTAGATCCAATTGAGGCAAATCCTAATGCCACAGTATACAAAATATTTCAGAGATGGTGTGCTACAAACTTTGGGGCAACAGTCTGTTTCATGCCAAGTCCTCTGTGCAAAAAAAAACATTTTGAAGAAAGAATTGGTATTTCAAGACTTGCGTGAAAGAATTTAACTGGGCCTGCGCACAGCCCTGACCTCAACCCCGTCAAAGACCTTTAAGATAAATTTAACCACTAACTGCCAGACAGGTCTTATCGGCCAACATCAGTGTTTACCCTCGTAAATGCTTTTGAGGCTAAGGTTACAAGCTAGCTAGGTTACAAAATCTTATGGGAAAACTTCCCAGATGAATAGAGCCTGCTCAATGACATATTGAACAGTCTCATGTGTGCGTAATGTTTCTGTGTCTGCACACTTTTCACCACATAGTGCATATTGTGTATGCCGACCTACCTTGGTGAATATAGGAGGCCCTGATACCTCCCCACCATGCAGTAATGACACTGGGCTCTGCATCTAGAAGACAACATAAAGGTACTTTCAGAACAGGTTGAGTCTACTCAGACAGGTGTCTGCTCATGTCAGTAAAGAGATTTTTTTCACCTTTTGACCATGTGTATGACCTTGTATGGATCTACCGTCCTGTGTGCTGTAGCTGCTTACCCGCTGTGGGGGCTGAGACAGGGGCTGAGACAGGGCCTGGACCAGGGTGGAGCGATGAGGATGGACCTCGGGGGTTTTGGGTGACGACGAGCGTATTGTCAGAGACATTGAAGTAGTCTTCTTTTGAACTCTAAAATAAACAAAGCATAAATCAGTACCCACACGTACTCATTAAAAAAAAAATCCCAAGAAAAAATGAGGCATTTCTCAACTCAATATGCTTTTAGTTATAAAATCATACTTGAATCAAAGAACATTGTCTCCACAGCAATTAAGATGATATCAGTGAGCTTGGCTTCAGTGTGTAAACAGAAAGGGAATCAGGAAGTAGTCTAGATAGAGGCAGATTTATACAACGGATAACAATCAAATACATTTACAATTGAAAGCACCCAGATCGGGTACTGTTGAGGGCGAGCACAATCCTCCGAATGGAAATGAAAAAGTACATGAACATGCACATTGATCCAAATCAACATGAAGATAAATGCATATCTGTGCCAGATTATTGTCGGTAAAGTAAGTTAAAATTGCACACAACTTTATGTGCACTTTGATCTGTAGCTCCACCTTTCACCCAATCAAAAAACACATTATTTTTCATATGAAAAAGGAGAAAAAGATTCAAAAGAAAAGGAAGAAAAGGTAAAAGAAGAGAGTGAAAGCAAATGTGTAAAAATGTATATGGGACAATAATGACAGGGTGTTTGTTTTTTTAACCATAGTAACCCTCTACACCTCTCATTATTTAGATTGTGGCCTGTGCACTGGATTAGGGTTATGGCTCTTTAAAGGCTTTTAAAGGGCCTAGTTAAAGGCAGCAGACCTGATTAGCCGCTGCGGGGCTCAGTTAACCTGCTCAGGGGGTCATTGGGTCACAAGAGGTCATGCTGAAACACACGTACTGAGGCATGGTTCCGGATCTGGACTTTGACACAGCTCCTTCTCCTTCTGAGTCTGATGACGAAGCTCCTGCATTGGGACACAAACAAAGGCAGGGATTCCCATGTGATGGACGCCATCGTAGATGAATAGCAAGCATGTTATGTGCCATAAAGCACTATTTCCTTTGTGCTGTTAAATATTATAGAAGATTAGCCACCATGAAAGCCCACATATACTTAAATGTAGAGCTCGGCAGAGGCGGCCAGTCCTCTCATTAGTACAGTATAAATGCCTTGAGAAGAAAAATATAATAATTTCCTGATATGGAAACATCTGACCTTCGATGTAAACCTCAGCAGAGGTGTTGTCTGCGCCGATGCTGTTGGAAGCCACGCAGGTGTAACGTCCTGTGTCGTCCTCAAAGGCTTCAGTAATCACCAGTGTGTGCAGGTCGCTGTCCCTCCAGATCTGTATGTCAGGAGAGTTGTGCAGCTCACGGCCTTCACAGAACCACCTGGTGGAGGAGGTCAATCACAACTGTACTTTAGGCAATCAGAGCAAATGTAATGCATTACCGAGCAGAGCCTCACAGGCAGAAAAGTCAAACAACAGTTGGATGCACAGAGACACCAGAATCACCTCTTTGGAGCCTGTACTAACGCTTTGGCAAACTGCATTATGTTGATTAATGAATATGTCACAACTGGCATTATCCAGAGTAAAAAAAAGAAGAAAAAACATTTTGTTTGACATGTGACATTTACTGCCAAGGTATACTACCATGCATTTCATTTATTGTGACTTTTAATACAACAAATTCTAGAGTGCTTCAAAGAAAAAGATGACATATTTCCAATCTGCGTAGTTTTGGCCACCATTCCTTCCTACCAGATATAACAAAAAGTTGTTTAACAGAGTGTATAATGTATTGTTAACTTGTGGACCCAAAGATCCAAATCCATTTTGTACGGAGAAAATGGTAAATGTGAGTTGTATTATTTCATCATTGCCTTGTGGCTGAAAATATATTAAAGAAATTAATATTCCAATAAAGGCAAAAATGTAGATAACAGACAAGGAAGCAATAGGAATACACCGGTATGTCTTTTCAATAAAATCAATCAATACAATCACTCTTCTTGACAAATACTTGAACTCAAATATACCTTTGCCAATCATGATGGAGGCCTGCCAATCTAACGCACATCAGTCAACTACTCATTCACACACTCATATACCCCCTCTGGGCATGTCTGAGATTTCATATCTGCCAAACGTCAGCCACCCCGAGGCACTGGGGAGACGCCGTGTTACGGGAAGCAGACACACCCTTTCCCTCCTTCCAATCAGAGCCCTGTGTGTCCTGGCAGGCGCCTGGGCCTTGTACCACCTCCCTTGGGGTCTGCTACCACCGGATTTTCCCCTGATCTAGGACAGAGGAGGGATGAGAGAGTCTACAACAAAATCAGCTTCATCTGGCTCATATCTCTTCACAGAGTTATGATTAAAGCAGACCCTTCAGCACTGTGTGTCTACATCAAAAATTGGGGTCACATCACCCATCTTTAACACACACACACACACACATTTTCTGCTTTCATCAATGCTAAGTTCTTATCTTCTTTTAAGAGTGCATCATGTCACATCAAATCAGGATACCTGCCTACACTCCACTGACACACTACAATACTGTACAGCCTATCAGCACCTTTTTATATGAGAGAGCAGCTATGGCTTGTTCACCTCCCGCCCTCTGCATTGACACGGGGAGGGGCAGAAATTCCCTAAATGCCGGAAGAACAGTTGCTCCGTCTGTCCAGAAGCCTGACCTGAGGACATTCCAGCTATCTTGGAGGGCTGCATAAAAAATCCCAACATCCTGCTGCTTAGGCATTACTTGATTTTTTTACACTCTGGTGTGTCTGTCAAACAGCAGGCTAACTCCTGTTCCAGAGAGCAATCCATCAGCCAAAAAAAAAAAATCAGACAACACTTCAAACGTGAGGATCCACACCTGAAAGAGTGGGCGTGGGAGCAGAGACAGAGACAGGGAAAGTGAATGTATGAGTGGAAAGCATAGGAACAGGAGTTGAATGAGTATGAGTCAGGCCGGGTCAGACAGGAAAAATGACACACTCGGTCGTTGTTGAGACTGATCATTCTGAGCTATTCATCAGCAGCAGTGACAGGTGCAGCAGTGTAGCGCCCTGTCACTCAAATTTCTGCTCTCTGCCATTTTTTTTAACCCCTCTGTACAATAGGCATTTCAGGGTAGTTCCTCCGTCCTATTGTTTGATGAAGTGAAACAACGGAAACCTCGCTGGAGCTATCATGCAGTCAGAAGCCGGTATGTTAAATGATAGGAAACAGATCAAATGATGATGAGACAAATGAAGAGTTGTTCATGGCACGAGCAGGGAGACCTTATCCACTATTTTGTTGGCCCTCGTGGCACCAGAGGCCAGAGTAATAGCCACGCTTCAAACATCCCAGCGGCTATCTGTGCATCAAACACATGATCCAGACAGACAAAAGGCTAGGACAACACAGGGGACCCTGTGTGACTGTGCACAGTGTAACACAAGCCAAATGCTTTAGTACAAAACTGCCAGCATCTGGTGATTAAAAGTAAGGGTAAAATAATTGATTGAGCAAACCAATATGTCTGGGCAGTTTTGTAATCCATTTTTCCAGATTACAGTCAGGAAGAGGAACAACTTGTTTGGGTGACTGCCATGTCTGCTGGCAATATGCTCGGGAAAATCAGGCTTCTTTTGCTGGTTAAAACTGACTGCCTTCTTTTAAGTCACCCACTGAATTAATCAAAATGGTTCACTATGGACTTTGCAGCTATATGCTCTCTGTTTGATGTGGACCTCATATTACAAATCGTCTTCTATATAGGAAAATCATCTGGACGCTGTTAAATCAAACACATAGAGAAATAAAGAGCGCATTGTAACAGATGGCATCATTAAACAAATGACTGTTTTTGTGATGGGGATGTTAAAGCTGTTGATGGTTGGAGGAATGCAAAAGTTTTGTGTCCATGTAACTATAGTGAACATAGGCCAACAAACAGCAGGGGGGTAGTTTTTCTGCAGTGTGGCCTGAATCTGTCCAAATCCAAGGAAATTTAAATATGGCAACATATGTGAACAAAAAGGCAAGAGTTGTAATTCTGGAATTCTTTGGAAGTCTTATGAATTAGTATATATGTTTTTTAATTAAATGTCTTCAGTCATTTTTCATTCCGGTTATGGCACATACTGTAGATCTGCCGAAGCGCCTGCTTAGTCGAGTAAAGGAATGGAAATACACATTTGTTTGGGCACAAGTTGACGAAACACAGCAGGGCACAAGACTCATCATCAGCTTGTGCTCCTCTGAGGGTTGACTGAGCATAAACTAAGAAGCACAAACCATTCCCAACAAGCACAACAATAAAACCCCTTATTAATCAACCTTAATGATCTACCATTATGTATAATTACTGAGCAAACTCATTTAGAGACAGACGGTAATGTTTATTTAATCCCCTCTCTATTTCGGTGGAATGTGCTGAACACGGTGCTAGACCTAAACAGCACATAGTGTTCTCTCCAGTGGGGGAGTGGGGACTTTGTTGAGTCACATACAGTCCAGAACTAAACCATCAATGGTCTCATTTGGAGGGGAAGCTGGGTGTGTTAGAAAAGCAGTCACTCCGTGCTTAGAGAAAACTTGAGTGAAGGTACAAGTTTCTTGGCAGAAAGTACCTTTACCACCCATTTCCTCTTAACACAATACCATTGTAAAACACAACTATTCTGAACATGCCTGTAAAATAGGCCGCAGAGTAACGCCTCACCTCTTCATTCACCCAGCCAAGATGGTGACTAAACACACCACCATCACAATCAACCAGCCTGTCGCCAGCTTTCCGAATAAGGATAGCATGTGCAAAAGCAATTATACACGTCTCAGCAAAGACTATTGATGCCAGATGACGCCTCACATAATAACGGAAGGATGATCTCGGTTTCATGGCGCTCCCTTCACCAACCTATTCACATACCAGAGAGGAGAGCATTACCACACCAGCCAAACCAGAGCCCGTTGCCCTAGCCTCCATAGTGCGTGCTGAAGGCCCACTTTCCTCATCTGACCCTGTTGTTATTTGCCGCTGTTGATGGAAAATTTTATGAAGCCAGGCTCAGTTTCACCACAAACCCAAACGAGTGGAGGCCAGAGCGCAGAGCGAAGAGAAAAAGGAAGCAGTAGGTTTCAATCACAAGAACGACTTTTGACAAGCGTGCAACAAAAAAAACTCCACAAGTCAATCAACAATCGGTATGGGATATAAGGAATAGGTAGAATAGATATGTAATTCCTGAGACATTTATGTCTTTTCTTTTTACTCCTAAGTCTGGTCAATGTTCAGTTTCTGGGTTATGGACCACAGAAGTCAACCAAAGTGCAACTGGACAAGGACAAGAGGAGCAGCATCAAGGCTGTCTTTAGCCATAATTACAAACTACAATAGAGGTCAACTGAAACTTTCCAAACTCTATAGCAAGCAATGTTGGTTTTATTATCCACGACAAAGCAATCTCCCAATTCATGCAAACACAAGATGGAAAGCATATTGGGTTTCCTCTTTCCCACGCATGCTGACTCAAACCAACAATGAATGCAACTCTACAAGGCTCAGGGTAAGGTCTAAAAGCACAACCTCGCTAAAGCTGCAATGTATTTATTCCCACCACAGCCCTCCTTATTACAGTAATTTTCCATTATACCACATAATGCATCATTTACCTGCCCTCTTGGTATGCAATGGCACCAATATTGATACCACTGAATGCATCATTTAGCTGCCCAACAAAATATTCCCCTTCATTAAACCGGAAACAATTTAACATGCCAAAAATATATGCAACTCTACTCGATTTTTCTCTTTAAGCACACAAATTAGTTCATGCTAGCAGCTTGTTGGTCTAATGGTCTGGTTTGTTGGTTGGTCCAGACTTAAATAGTGCAACTACTGAATGGGTTGCTATAAAGGCTTGTACTGACATTCATGGTCCCCAGAGGATGATTCTCACAGACTTTAGTGATCCTCTGACTTTTTCTTTAGTGCCAGCAGGTTGACATGTTTCTACATATCTAAAATCTAAACTTTTGGATAGATTGCCAGGATGTTTGGTACAGACATTCACGTCCACCTCAGGATGAATTATGTCAAGATTACAATTCGTCCAGTATGTTTGTTTATGACCAAATGCCTGCAAAACTAATGGCATTCCCATCAGCCTCAGCTGCTCTTATCTTTTCCAGACGCGGTAGGCAGCTATTTTAAGGGAAATTGATTTAATAAACCCACTTCACACCACCTGCCCAGAACCTAATATCATACATTAAAGTTAGCAACTAGCTGGTAAACACAGGGACACTTAAATCAAGCTAAGTACTCGATTTATACTTTTGATTTATATTTGACTTGACTCCAGAGACGTCATTAGGCCTGGGCGTCCTCCATGTTTTATGAATAACTTGTTGTGAAAGTGCCTCCAAGGTGCCAAATAAAAATGACTAGTGCTCCTTCCATCTATCAGTGTAAGTTAACATTGCATGACGAACATTAGCTGTGGTAGTGCACCAGACTGTAGTTACAAGTTTAATATTTAGTACTGATCAGTTTAGTAAAATACAGTTGAAGTGCTGTGAATGGGTGTTGGTATATTACTGTTTTGAGCTGCATGGGACAACATTATAATTAAATGACAATGACCTAATTGTTGTTCAGAATTACTGTATCAATGTATGTTTATTTTCTAGAAAAAGACTACACCCGATGTTACGATTCTATTAAATTGCATCTATTTGTTTGAGCGTTGTCAAGAAAATGTCCGAGAAAATGAATCATTAGCATCCTAGATGCTAATGATTGAGATTGAAGTGGTCTGCTACAAGCAACCACACATGTCTTGATTAAAGATGATCCATGCAGGATTCCTGCTATATAAAGCAGCAGAAGCCATCTGATGATGGAGCTCTGGTAATTGTGGCACAGGATCACGGGTCAGAGTTCACTGGAATATTCCGGATATCAGACAGCTGCAGATGACAGTCAAAACTTCGAGCGGAAGCAAAGAAGGAATACTATCCTCCAAGGAAGTTTAACCCAGGGGAAGGATAGGCTACTTTAAATCCTTTATGTTTACGCTGTCCAAACTACATGCCATCTTGGACAATGTCTCGCACCCACTCCATGGCTTGTTGCTCAATCACAGGAGCACTTTCAGTGATAGACTCATTCTCCCAAAATGCACCACAGAGCGCCACAGGAAGTCATTCCTGCCTGTGGCCATCAAACTTTAGAACTCCTCCCTCTAAATGTCTAACACGCAGACACTTGGAGAGGTTGAAACTGGACAATATTATCTGTATTATCTGTTTTGTGCAATAACACTGGCCTGACATGTGTGCAATTCTCAACTACTACAATTACTATTATTATTATTTTACTTTTCACCATTGCAGTTCCTTAATTATGTTAATTATGTAAATAATGTATAATAACATTCCTTTGTGTAAATACCGTACATAGCCACACTCCTTATATTTCTTTATTTCTTTATTTGTATTTCTACTCTGATATTTATGATATTTGTGCAACTGTAACACAGAGTTTCCCTTCGGGGATCAATAAAGTATTTCTGATTCTGATTAACAGATATCGTCCAGTGATGCATTACTGTACAGGAGAGCCGACCTAAGTGTCAATGTGCGAAGCAGGCAAATAGTTCAGACTGAATCATCAGGCATTAATTCATTCATTATTAAATCATTTTAAAATGAATTCATATTGTGGTTAGTAGGTATTAATTAGTACCTATACCAAGTATTATATACTAATAAGTACAGTTCTTGCAGTTTGAATCAACACATTGTGTGTGTGTGTGTGTGTGTGTGTGTGTGTGTGTGTGTGTGTGTGTGTGTGTGTGTGAGACAGAGAGACCGAACTGAAATAGTGACAGACATGTGCAGCAGCTGAGCTACGAATGCATGCACCTTGGCACTAATGGGAATGCCCCGACATGCATGCACAAGACATGACAGGGTTTTAATTTAATTAAGAAATCAGTAGAATTAAAAGAGGTGAAGCAAACAGGGTTGGTTTTCTTTTTGTTCACAAAAAGCACAAGCTCGCTCATTCATTCAAACGAGACACATATCCGCTGTTGTTTCAGAGAGAAACATCACATTTTTCCGTAGTAAAAAATAATAGTTAGCAACGATCTCCAAATAGACCTAAATCCCATTCATTAACATGTCGACCCTCGACATGCACCCTCATTCAGGGTGAGTGTGCCCGGAATCTGCTAATCTCCTTTACAACAATGAAAATATGGCTAAACTGTGAAGATGAAGTAACAAAGATTTCCCATGTTAACTCAACTTGTAAACAAGCAAATTACATCCCCATGAAAGATGGCTGTTCAAACTGTAACTTACCTACGCTGTTGTGCCAATTCCAGTTAGTTAAACCAAAGTCACCGACGATTCCCTTGAACTCAGGATGCACACGTAGCCTCTCCTCCTGACAGCATGACACACACTGAGCCACTGACACTCTCACAGCGGGACTGCCACTCTGAGTCAGTCAGACAGCCAGACATACACACAATGCCCGGACCAGGCAGAGGGTTGAGAGGGAGGGAGCAGCCCCAAATTGCCAAATTCCACACAAGACAGAAGGGCCAAAAAAACACATTTAAGACTAAATGAAAAGATAAAAACAGTTTTAGTGTTTTAGTTTTACTGCCCACACTGGATCCATTCATATTCCAGCGGTTGGTTGAACTGTCACTATGTTTTTCTCTTCCTTACAACAAGAATACATCCGCATGCTAGTCAAACACACATACACACTACAACTCTAAACCCCTCATAGGACACAAGGAAACATTTCCAATGTGTTGCATTTTGTGGGCTACAAACATTTATAACAAGCAGATAGTATATATCAAGGACATGGAATTTTTTTTCTTCTTTGTGGAATCCGGTCTGCTGACCACCAAAAGCACTGCAGCCAACCCTCGGCTCCAGCCAAATGACCCTGTCACCATGGCAACCTCTGGGGCGCTAATCTGTGGCTGCAGGAAGGGGGAATCGTGACAATAAAAGATGACAGTGCTACAGTATGTTCTACAGTGTGACGCAAAAAGAGAGGGCATCAAATATAACGGCCCTGACTTAATAAATCCCACATGCCAGAATTAAGTAGGCCACTTAAAAAGCCAAAGTCGGCCTGAACAAAAATAGCTTGGGTAAGTCAGGATTTAAATAGACCACTTTGAGTTGGTAGC
Organism: Etheostoma spectabile; assembly: GCF_008692095.1. Lineage (NCBI taxonomy): Eukaryota > Metazoa > Chordata > Actinopteri > Perciformes > Percidae > Etheostoma > Etheostoma spectabile. The sequence goes on along the minus strand of NC_045741.1, from coordinate 23,032,015 downwards.
ACCTGGCAAGTACAAGACAAATGGCCATGGCTACTGTGACTGGTCATGCTTTGCACACAACCATCGCACACAAAATCCCCACACATCGAGACCATTTAAAAAGGACCCAAAACTCCAAAGGCCGAATTCACCTTGGTCAGCAAATTAAAATCTGGTATTTGAGGCATATTTTGAGCCAGAGGGTTGGTGTCTGACGCACAGTCCACAGTAGAATGAAAGGGTGTGGTGTGTTTCTCTCTCTGCAGGGGCTCCATTCGGGCTTTAACACACACTAGTGATATTTTGGTCGCTGTCAATGAAAAGCCTGAGAGCCTACCACTGGGACGTAGCAGATGGGATTATTTGTGGTGCTTGCAACTAGATCTGCTCTAACCCTTGTACAACATGGAAATCTACGATGGGAAAAACACACACCCACACACACACACACACACACCTGACAATGTCCTGTCCCAGTGGCACACACAATGTAATCATGCAGTTCTTTTATTTAAATTCCTCTGGTTTGTAAAAAAGAAAAAAAAATCTCCCTCCCATTTGTAGCGATGCCAACATGAAAAGCACCGTACTTCCTCAAAGTGACAATAAAACGTGGGTTAATAAGAGGAAGGACTTTTACAGTTGCTCAATGTGTATTAACATTCATACAAACACAAGTGCACATGGGCTCACACACACACACACACACACACACACATACACACACAAACATCTGATCTACTACAAACAACCAAACATTAATTTTGTAATCTATTAGAACCCCCGCTTCCACATACTATTTTGTTGTTTAAAAAGGTCTCTCGAGGGTCAGTTGACATCACAAAAAATGGGGGCATGTGCAGTAGTCATGACAACCTCTGTTTTCGCTCCAAGGAAACCGAATGACACTAACAAAAACAGAGACTACGTCCTCTCATGATGTCACACTGGGATCCCAGTATGTCCTCCCAACTGTCAAATAAATCCAGTATAAGAACCAACAAAGGCAACATCCAGAAGAGTCCGACATTAAACACATCAGCCACATAAAATAAATGAGCCCACGTATTTAACATGAAGCCTCTGCTAAGATCAGATGTCTTACTGACCTGCTATTATTGAGACCAACAGTGAGGTTACTTATGTTTTGTGAACTATTTGAAAGAAACCTAGCTGTGGGTATGAATGAGTATAATTCTGACTGATGTGGGATGTGGGATCTTTTTTTTTTTTTTAAATATCTGGAGCAGTCATGCGCCTAGAATTCGACCTAAGTCTTTCCTCAATCATCCACGCTTCAGTACGTACAGCATGTACTCACACCTATACTGAAAGCAGATCGATCAGATCTTGTGCTTCAACTTTAATCAATTTACTAATTCATTCCATAACCCCAATCATCAATCTTCCTGTAAATGAGTAAGTACAGCTGGAGATAAACCACATGACAGTCTGTGTTAATTGCGCTAATTTAAGGTATGTATCATAACTTTCTGGGAACAACAATTTGATGAGGTTAATGCAATAGCTGAATCACACGGAGCAGATCTGTGATCGCATCATGTATGGTTACCCTCTGAGTCAAAGTAACTATCATTATAGCAATATTTCCTCTTTTGATAGTTACTTTCTACTGTTAACATCCTGGTACTTGCATCGACCAGATGCAATTTCTGACTTGAGTTTTAGAGGCAGCAGCATGCATCTGTCCATCTGTGGACCCAGACAAGTAAATATACTGAAAAAAACAAATGTGCATGATCCACCAGCCACCCACGACCTCGCCACAAACATGCAAACACACAAGCATACAAAAATGTTTCCATGACAGCCAGACCACCTCTCCTGGGGTGTGGGTAGTGAGGCAGTGCACCTCAACGTGCATATTTTCAGTTCTAAAGCCAAATCTTAGCTAGTCTGATGGTCTTTAAAGGTTCCGTATTGTAAAAAGTGAGATTACCATGTCTTTTTTTTTTATCTTAGAGCAGGTCAAGGTACTACATAAATATTGTGAAAGTATCAAAACGCTCAATCCACGGAGACGCACACAGCCCGTGTTCAGGAAGCGTTCCTTTAAATGAGCTGTCAGGACTTCCATACAGTTGTGATGTCACAACTATACTATATATTGTAGGTATAAGGTGCCATTACAGTGCTGTTACAGTTATTCCCCGGCTGCAATGGTGGTGCAGAGATACTGAGAGCAAAAATATGGAAGCCCTGGAAAAGCTAACCAATCAGATCACATGGGCAATGATATGAGACCTTTAACCCTCGTGTTGTCTTCCCGTCAAAATTGAAAATCCACACTATTGTCAACACTTTTTATCAATGTTTTTAACTTTTTGTTATGTTTTTGTCCTTTTTTGAACACATTTGACGCTTTTTTTGACGTTTTCAACACTTTAGTTTTACAGTTATTTTTGGAATTTATGATCAATAAACCTAATTTATAGGAAATTATACCTAATGTTTGAGTTAAAAAAGCAGAAATTAGGAATTATTTAAACTAAAATTAAAGGAATGGATGTTGATGGATAATCACTGACTGGAATAGGTCAACTTTTTACTATTTCAAAACCACTTCAGTTTGTTTTTCAAATGCTATAAAAATTAATAAGACGCCCCAAAATTAATGAAAGTAGAGATTTGTACTTGCCAAAGAGCGTTGTGTGTGATCAATTATGTTATTTTGGGGAATTAAAAAGAACATTGATATAGGAAAACGGGTCAATTTGACCCAAGGACAACACGAGGGTTAAGGGTGGAGACAATCAGCAACACACTAAAAACACACTTCACAAATTGGATGCACATTAACTAGTACTGAACTTGGTAATATCCTGTAATTCTGCTGTGTTGAAAACTTAAAAAAAGAAATTTCTGCCAACAAAATACTACAGGAGGAGATAAATGGCAATAAAGGCAACAGGCTGAAGTTGCTGTACTCAGGGGATTGAACTCTGTGACCTCTTCTCCACATTTTGCATTTATGGACTTAGATCTGAGCTCTGATTCGACACGCATGACCCAGACATGGAGCATCTTCCTCCCTTCGTCCTCTTCCCCCCCGTATGAAACCAAATCCTGCAGACCCCCCACCTCCTACTGTCATACATGATATCAGGAGCCACAGCGAACTGGAAAGGGGGGAAAAGGCAGAGATAATTCGTTGAAATGATGTGCAAAGACAAACCCTGAGAGACTGAGGAATAAAGATGCATATCTTGAGTTTCTATGAAAGACAGTTTAACATTCGCACAGCTGTTAGCCCATCACATGTACAAGGAAGGAAGACTTGAGCTTGTTTTTATGAGTCCCGTTTGACCCCATGCCTGCTCGTAAAACAAGTATCCCTGCGCAGACTCTGATTTTTGCACAACACACAGCCAAGTGCAGCACACATGTAGGCCTACACCCATTTTACAGTTTTAAGCACCATGAGAGCCGACTGCTGTCTATACAGTCACAAGACACACAAACACATAATAACAGCGCACATTAAATTCCACCACTTCAATATTGTCAAAGATACGTAATTAAATCAAGCTGGACATCAAACACAGCTCTTTGGCAGCCACGCAGGAATCCGACGTCCAGGAAAACATAACAGCCTAAAATATCTCATCAAAAGGCAGATTACAGTAAGCTGAATCTAATGGCCATGCCTTATCAAGCATGATGAATAGCAGAGAGTCATTTAACAGGTGAACAGAGGAATGTAACCCGGTGCTTACTGTTCACAGCCCAGCTGTGGAACAGACCCTGAGGCCCGGATGACTCAAAACTACAAACCTTAACCTCTGAGAACAGACCCAGACAGAACTGGAGTGTCTCAGATGAACACTGGCAGATCTTTGATGCCTTGCCCACTCTTAAACTAATGTGTACCTGGACAAAGGTTTCAGTGCCCTTTACTTTAAATAGTTGGTCCCTTATTTGTTGTGAGGCCCAAGTAAGTTGAGCTTCTGTGATCTGACAGCAGGTAGTTGGAGCATTCATGTGTCACTGGCCATGAAAGGCTCGCTGAAGTTGGTTAATGGTGACCAACTCCGGCAGTAGTGTGTGCATGTTTGCCGGTGAGGTCAAACAGGCCTGCTGACACTCGGTGTGGAGGAGAGGCTTTAGTACAGAGTAAAGATTTATGGGGTGTCCTCTGCCCATCCTCCTGTTGGACTCGTCTTAGATTACCATCCTCTTGCTGTGCATGACTGCTGCCTTTGTCCACAACAGACATGCTTCATATTAAATCTGGTATTCCACTTCTTCAACTGTCACTGATCCACTTATATAACTCTCCTCAAATCCCATTTTCTCTACTCTTACACTACTCCCTTTCTCATTTAACCCTTACTCACCGGATGATCTAGGTTGGCTATAGACTACAGGCAGAACATTCCTTCTTTTATTGTGTCAAGCAGTTATATTCAATGCATAAGCAGTGGCCAATCAATTTTCATGGTCTACAAGACTCATCTGTTAAGCACTAAATGTGATTTCAACATGGTGCTGTCAAAGAGCCCAGAGTCCTTTTGGCTCTGTGTATGGTCTATGCACAAAGCCAACATTATTAGAGGTCTATTTTCTTGATTAACAGCTGTAAATGCAGTACATTTAGTCTAGTGATAGACCAAAACAAATCCAGTATGGGAGGTTTACATTTTTATGATGTAAATTGAGGGAGCAAAAGCAGAGTCAGCTCCAAATAAGAAGAAAATCAGCAGCGGCTAAGGCTGATGAAAAATTAAAAAAAAAAAAAAAAATGGTATCTGCACTAAAAAAAATCCATATCAGTCAATCCCTAATTTAGACTAAAGTCCACACAGCTACATTTCTGTCAAATACTGTATTCTTAAAAATGAAGCCATGTAATGGACTTTTAATTGGAACCCTGTGTGGCCCTATTACCCTCCATGTTTACACTGTCTTTAATTGACTACGCACAGGGTTCCCACAGCTTCTTAAACATAACATCCAAGAACCTCTAATGAACTTTCCAAGCTCAACTCCCTGACATTCAAGAACACAACACGGCATAGTTTGAGACACGGATCAAGGTTAATTACTGTTGCAACACTGAAAATTTGTATAATGAGAACGAGCAGGCTTTACAGAAGCTCCCAGACAACAATTAAAGAGAGAGCGGCTTAGATGTGTAAACACTTAGTTACAGTGAGGCAGACTATGTGGTCTCTTGCTTTCTCTTCACAGCACAGCAAAATAATGTTTAGCCTTTTTATTGGCGTTAAGAACAAAAAATATCAAAAGAACTTCAATTTATAATCCTGCACAAAATACATAAAATCAACCACTTTAACAACCCATGTGTATGTTCATGGCCTTGATATTTCTTTATCTCAAATTAACAGACTTTCATGGATTTAAGGACCCAAGGGAACTGTGTATGCAAGAAATGGAAAAACACATAATTTAAACTTGGTGGTCTGAGTGGTCTAGATGTCCATGGTTAAAGCTAGTGTGTGTGTGTGTGTGTGTGTGTGTGTGTGTGTGTGTGTGTGTGTGTGTGGTTTTTGTGGTGTGGGTGGTGTGTGTGTGTGTGTGAGGGGGGGGGGAATAACTTATTTTACAAATAGGATGGAGTTGCTGTATATGACAGTGGTCAGCTTCAAGAGCCTCCTAGACTCTGGGACAGGAGCAGGAAAAGTCTCACCTCGTTGGGTGAAACTTCACACTGTGTCTCCAGGCCGGCGGAGGGCCAGGGGCCCCCGTCGAGGCTTAGACAGGACAGCTCCATTCATCACAACTGCCATTAACGTACCACTGAGGAATAGCTCTGACGTGTGTCCATCTGAGTGTTTTACTGCTCATATCTTAATGCGTTGCTTTAACTCGTTGTGCAAAAGTGTACATTCTGTCCAGAGGTGATTTAGATTACATGAAAGTTGCTTTGGCTGTTTATGAACAAAATTCTTTGGCGGCCTGCAGTGAACATGCTCGAATGTACTCCCGCCTTGGACACGTCTTTGTACACGTTTAACACACAGCCATGAACACAGTTTAGTTATCAGCATGGTGAGAACTGAATAATACGTCAAACTGACTACCTCACAGCAACTTGCAAAATCTCAATCCAGAATCCGTAGTTAAAGTTGGTGTGAACGTTTCACGTCTCAGGAATGTTAAGTTTCTGTCAAATAGTCCCCATATAGTTTAATTTGTAGTATGAGCGCAACCACACAGTCATTCCAGGCTCCCTCATTATTTAGAGCTTAAATATGAAATGACATCATGCTCGCAAAATTTCAATCAAAAAAAAGGAAAAAGAAAAAGCAGGTATAAACATACCAGTGTTTTTTTTTCCTTTCTCCTTCTCCTGCAGAGATCAAATGAGCCCATGAGGGAGAATTTAAAATGATGGCCTTCCTGAAACAGGCCAAGCAGTCAGCATTACAGTCAGGCTACGTCATGAGTCAGCAGTGGGTCACCTGCTATGACCTCGCTGGAAATCTGTTTCACACAAGGTTGGAGGAAGGGCTACTGTACTGTTAGCTGGTATAGGAACTGCTTTTTTACACGCATTCAATTTAAATGCTTTACTCCCAATTTAGATGAACGTAAAAAACATCTACAATCATGACATGACATGGCATTTGGACAAAGAAAAAGAAAACCTAAGATTACTTATTTGATTCTTTGTCATCTTTATGGCCCTTACGTGATGCATTTTTATTGAGTTAAAATAAAAACAGGGGCAGCATCTGTCAGAAAGTATTGGAACTGTGACCGAGTGGTATAAAGTATAAGGAGGTAATAACAGGAGGGGACACAAGGTATTTCCCGGAGCCTCAGATTAGAGTGATTTGGCCCTTCTGGCTGTAGAGGGATGGATTATTCCACAATTTGATCCAGTGTTTCTAGGACTGAACCATATCTGTAAGAGGGAGAAAGAGGCCTTTTGTGTAAGATTTTTTAATTTAATCATTGCATTTTCCCAATGGAATAAAATGGGACCATTTTTACTTGGATTACATGTGTGTGAGTGTGTATGTCCTGTTATGTCTGTGGGTCTGCTGCTGTCTATGATCCTGTCTGTCAATCATAGCTCAAACAGGATATCATGTTTGAATTTGAACAGGATCATACTGTGTATTTGAATACAAATTCCATCATCAAGCCACGGAATGTAGTCTCCTTGTGCTCTCCTTGTGTTGATTTAACAGCAAAATTCATCGGCAGTCTCTCATCTTCCAAGCGTTTCCTCTGTGGTTTCGTGCATGCGGCTCCTCTCTACTGTAACTGCCCATCTCTCTTCATTCAACTCCAAGTCAAGTCTTGAAATGCCTTGTTTGTACAGCAGGCAGTTAGTGTAATGACATGGAAGAGCATCAGACAAAATGCCTTAAATAGCATGCTGAGCATGCCACAATTGAAGATGGATTTTCTCCGTCTGCTTTGCAATGCATTGAAATAGTGAGGGATCAGTCATCAGGCACCCGCAGCGTGTTTGGCGTTCTGCACAACCAGACCACACACACCATCAATTTTGTTTAGAAAGGCTCTCTTTGACAACACAAACACACACACACACACACACACAAACACACAACGGTCTTACACTGACTGCATACATTCCCCTATTCTCTCATGCCAACAGCTAATCTTAACCCAAAACTAGTCCCTTGAAGATTTAAAGAAAGGCCAAAATGAGAGGTTCCCACAAGGATAACACACAAACAAATCCCAGTACTAGAGATGCATCATTACAAACAGAGCATTGCATAAAACATTGTGTGAGAGGAGCATGAGGACACATTGAAGAATACCAGGCGCTCAGCACCGTAAGGCTCTCCGGCCGAGACAAATTGTGGTTGACCACGGAAAGGCCGCGCCCAGCACCCAACCACCAACCACCAGGAATGTCTCTTTCACTGGCCGTGCAAAATGCTGGCATCAGCGCCGCAACAACTCATTAGCCTGAGTGAGCGAGGAGGTGAGAAGGTGTGTGGCAGCTGCTTGGATAGCAACGGCATCAAAGGTGCGGCCCATCGGAGATTAAATAAGTCATTTTATTTTACTTTGGAAAATTATATTTTAAAAAAAAGACACACGCACGTCTGCACGCTTGTACATACATACAAATAACAGAGATCTAACTTTCAAGGATAAGTTGAAGCCGTTGAATTTCCAGTGCAACATCCAGAAAATGAAAATAGGTCAAACTACCAAGATGCACAAGAAAAATGAGACGCACACATGCACAACATGCAGTCAGTCATGCCTAGCTGACAAACTGCTTGATTTCCCTCATGCTGGTATTTCAGACAAATGAGTATGAGATGTGTGAGTTTAATTAAAGAAAAGGTGAATCAAGAAATCAAGAAATTCAGTGGAGAGTAGTGTTTTTTTTTACTTTAACTATTTAGCTGAGTAGAGGGGGACATGGTCCTTTTTTTTTTTTACTGTATACTCATATATACTCTGTTTATAACGGCCTATTCCACCTTAATGTCTATTGCTCTGCCTTTTCTGTTGCTTTGCTGTATAGTATTTGTTTTGCCATTGTATAGTATTGGTTTTGTTTTGCTGTATAGTATTTGTTTTTCTGTTGTATAGTATTTGTTTTTCTGTTGTATAGTATTGGTTTTGCTGTTGTATAGTATTGGTTTTGCTGTTGTATAGTATTGGTTTTGCTGTTGTATAGTATTGGTTTTGCTGTTGTATAGTATTGGTTTTGCTGTTGTATAGTATTTGTTTTGCTGTTCTTAATTTATGAATTCCCTGTGCGGCGTCCTTGAGTGCCAAGAAAGGCGTCTTTAAATAAAATGTATTATTATTACTATTATTATTATTAAACTCATATACTCATCAACACATACAGCTAGGGTTGCAGCAGAGAAAGCACTGACTCTGGGTTTCTCCTCCAGCTAATCTGAGATCTCAGGACAGATGCAGACGATAAACCCTTTCTGTAACTGTACTTCTTAAGATGTCCTCATGTGGAGATCTTTTACGCTTCCAGAACTTGAAGATGCTCCGTTATGTTTTGATTAATATATAATTTGCTGCCATCTAGTGTCCACAATCAATAGCCAACACAGAAAATGACAGCAATGCTTTAACCACACAAACAGAGCTGGCACCGCGGCTGAACACACACAATCTGTCAAACTATTAAAGCTTCTGCACAAATGTGCATTCGGTTAAAAAAAATCCTTTCATTTAATTCAATTAAGTTTCATTTATAGTATCAATTCGTAACAAGAGATCTCAAGACACCTACAGATAGAGTAGGTCTAGACCACACTTTATCATTTACAAGGACCCAACAGTTCTAGTAGTTCTGTAACAACAGCTGAGTTCACTTTTATAGAGATCATAACCTTTTTGGGACATTTGTAAACTGCACATTATTACACATGATTATGAAATTATAGGGGGAAAACACAAAGTGCTCACCAACAGTTCTTATATTTCTACTTCACTTCTCTGCGCTTCCCATTAATTTTCTCTATCATATAACATCACTATAGTCACAATGTCTAGGCTCTCCTGTTTCCCTGTGGTTTTACATGCTACACGCTACCTTCGTGTTCCCCAAGAAGGTGTGAAGAGATGTAGAGCCTGGTAACTGAAAATGCATCGGCTGCATTCCTGTGCCTGGCTCCTGTTGGCCTGGAGACTATTTATACAGCCGCAGAAGAGGCCCCTCATAGCCTACTGGGGAGACGCAGGTCCTGGGCCACTGACTTTATATCTCCTGATTACACAAACGCATAAAAATCCCACACATCATCTGTTCAAAATTATATGGAAGTGAACCTGTTTAACTCTATCGGATCCTTTGGAAGGTCCAGAATTAGAACCTCAGACAAGACGTGAACTGGTTGAATGCACGTTCATTGAAGTCCTAGGTAAGATGGCAACTTTTCAAAAGACATTCAAACTTTAATGGCATCTTGATTTCTAGTCATGTAGTTATGCAATGAAGGAGCTATTCTGGTTATTCTGGTCTATTGCTACTCTGAATAGTAGGGTTTATTAGTTTTAAAAAAGGTTAATATGGACAGTATGGTCCAGGATCAATGAAAATGTGCCAAAAAGCTAACCTATTGAGAGGAATGGACACACATCTACAGAAGGACCATCCTTACAGCCCTGAAATCATCACATTCAAACAGATTGCAACTTTAATTAGCACAGGTGTGTCTCTATAGTAAACAGCAGGCATGTTGACTGAGCTGTGATGTGGACACATCTAGAAACAAGAGAGGAGTGTATTTTTAGTTTGCTGATGAACTGGTGCAAATAACCAGGGGGAAGGAGTGCTGTCCTTTGAAATGGAGTAACAGTTCATCAAAGCATAAATTAGACAGTGTCCATCCTGTTTCCCTTGAACTGGCACAGGTACCAATGGACACGGAGTGGAAGTCCCCATAAACCCAAAACCAGGTGCTCTGCTTGTCAACACATGGGTAACTGTCACCTCCTGGCAGCCTCCCATCTCTCTCACCTTATCTCTAATGGCCAGGCTGAATCCGCATGCCTGGTCTGGTCAATATCACTGACACTGGGATATAAAGGTCTGTTCATATACTGTAGGTCAGCGCATTCTTGGATCATGTTCATTCAATATCTTGAGACTCTGAAAGCGTCCTCTAATGTTACCTGCCTGTGTATGCCTTTACTTCAACGGTTAAAAAACAAAGTTCTTGCTAGAAAACAACGTTTCATTTGAAACGACAAAATGTCATTTCACTAAAATTACAAAAAAAGACAGATGTATTTACTTTCCCCTAGTTATATCTAGCCATGCAGGAACTTTAGATTTGATTTGCCTCCATGTACACTACCAATCAAAAGTTTTGGGTTCACTTAGAAATTTCCATTGCACTCCATTATAGACAGGAGGATAACACGGTGTAGACTGCACCGATTGTTTCAATTTTTCTCTCTACCGACAGCACTCCAAATTTACAGACAACACTGCTACCTGTTGGAATCGACTGGAATTCTCCTTTAACGGACGTTGTGGTGAGACTGTTTTGTCAACCAAGGTCAACCTTACCTGACGAGTGGCAGGGGGTTTCCTACGACTCTGCATTCCAGACGAATGGGGTTTCCTTCTGCCACCTCCTGACTCTTCAGCTTTTGGAGGAAGCAGGGAGGAGACAGCGGTCCGTGTGCGGTAGGAGCTCCAGAGTGTTGGTGCCTTGCAGAAGCTGCCACTCCAGGCTGAGGCTGCGGGATCATGGCGGGCTGGCTGTATTGTGTCTCCTCTGGCTGGCAGGGAGGCAGAGAGGGAGCAGAGACTGAGCCCTGAGGGACTGGTCGCCTGCTCCTTGGAGTTAGGTAGCCACTATCAGGAGAGGAGGAGTCCTCCTCCACCTGCTGCTCCAAATGAGCAGAACCTTTGAAGATGGACGACAACTCCTCGATGAACGTCGCAGCTCGGCTACAGAACTCTGTGGCAGAAGCTGCCCGATCATTCAGCTCCAGGCCTTCATGAACCAGCCTGGGTTTATCCTGCTTATAAACCGGTTGGATGGGTTTGTGGCGGACAACCTTCTCAGCAGAGGCTGGAGCCTCACAGGGCACCTGTACGGGTTTGCTGAGGTTGGCGTTGTGGCTGGAAGAGTCCTCTGGGCAAAGGGCTTTGGTCTGGTCCTGCAGGTTTGGGCTTGTGGTGAGGTTTTCAGTAGTCTGGGGGGGAACAGGAAGGAAGGGGACTTGTTGGAGAGCCTGCTCCTGGGATGTAGGATTAAAGGGTCCTAGATCTTCAGATTCAAATGTGTCACCAAAGGCCTCCAGGGCCAGGTCCAGGCTACGATGAATCTCTTCTGCACTCAAGAAGGCAGTAAGATCTGCAAAGTCCCCATCTCCAGAATCCCGCTCTGTCACTGAGTCCAGGTAGAATTCCCCATCAGAGGAAGCCTCTGAAAACACCCCCCCATCGCCCTCCGAAGTCCCCCCTCCTGCCGGGTCCTTCAGCAGCAGAGAGATGGGGAGTGGCTGATTCCAACTCCCGTCCTGCATCCTGAAACACACATCAGCAGTCATTATCCAGCAAATGACACATATTTACACTGGAGACAGTTTATAAAGTGCATGAGGCCATTATGATTAAAAACGGACATGACAGTTACAGGAGGAGTGACGTGTAGTGGCTCATTTTCTCTGCAGCCATAGCTGGCAGGATGACTCAGGCCGGTGTTGTCTGGATGCAGTTGGTGGGATTTAGCAAAGGCCTTTACTAAGGTCATAGTGACACGACTGGCATTTCTTCCACGCTGTGCTTCTGTCAGGATATTTTACCTCATCACTCTGTTCTTTGTTGTCCTAACTTGACTTGTGTTTTACTCCACATTAACAGATTGGTTGTTTAACAGTTACAGCTAAAACAAATTATTATCATTCCCAATGGATCCAAAGGTGGTTTTTCGAGGAATCAGTTGCATCAAACAAGGTTATTGCACAAAGCCATGTCCAACAACACACAGAATATATGTATTTTTTCTGTTCTTTGAACGTATGTAATCACCTAAATTGTAAAAGTGGATATGTTTATACCATAAATCTATAACATTTTTCCAAACTATAACCATTTTGTTAATAAGTGCCTGTCTGTGTGTGTGTCTGTTGCTGCGTGTGTTGTTTTGTCTCCTTCCCTCCTGTCTTTCCTCTGTTTAATTATTATTTGTGAAAATGTTAAAAATGTATTATTTATTTTTTATTTTTTTGGCCCTGAGACGTATTCTCGTTTCAGTGCATTTTTTGTAATCGTTACTGGGGGGTTTTTTTTGTGTAAAAAAAAAAAGTGATGGAGAGACTCCACACAGAGGCCATGAAACAAATTAAATGTGCACAACAACACACACTGTCTGTCCTTTACATTCATGTCTCCTGATGCATCCTTGTATTATTACAAGGATTTTACACAAGGATACAAGGATATTATTACTTGATACAGCATGTTTGAGTTTCCACATTTGGACTCAGATGTAAAATAGGTCCCATGCAGTTTAAAAGGGGTTTTCATCTGTGATCTCTGTGAGATCTGACTCTTGGTGTAGAGTGAAGCAGTTGGTGAAGACACACACACGAGGCAGTGAGCCACTCAGAGCCTCATGGCGTCCTGTAGACCAGCTGTTGTTATTTTTAATCCCCTGGGCTATGTTTCACAGCAGCAGTGCAGCCCCACCCACCCTGAAACTCAGTCGCTACCTTCCAAAGCACACAGGTACAACAGGACACACACACACACACACACACACACACACACTCATCCACTGACAGTCACTGGGCGCCCGCATTAAACGGACAAGTCATGAAAACGTTCCATCATCTGAAGAGAACAATAACAACAAGTGCCGTGCTTATTAAATATGAATGTGGGAAATTTTAAACACTGAGACTGATTGACAGAATGTTAACAACTGTCGGTGCTGTCAGAGTTTCCACACACTCCTATTTGATTCAAGATTTTACAAGCCTTATTAAGTTAACTTCAAGATTTTCTGCATTGTATACATGCATTTTCACGGTATTTGTGAAATTGAATACAAATACATGATTATAAATGAGAATTAATGAGCATGAGAAGATAATGCAATGTTTGAATTTGACTGATTATGTATATAAAGACTACATTTAAAACAGCTGTACTGTTGCATTAAGTGAATTGGAGCATACTTTTTGATAAATTATGAATTAAATTAAGAACCAAACCATAAAATACTGTTGAGTATCAACAAAACAAAGCTAAACTTACCTTGAAGTTGGCTATTTGTCCTAACACTTTCTCCTGGTTTCGTGGTTCGTGGTAGGTTTATCTTGCTTAAACAGCCAAAAACAAGCGTCTCTTTCCAGAAGAGCAGCGTTATTGGTCAGAGAGGATCTCTCTGGCTCAGGGTCCAATTGCGTACTGCCTCTGCAGTGGCCTGCTGTCCCATCTGTCCCGGTCTCTGGTGGCTCACTGTGTGGGGCTATATTTGGCCGGTGGCTCAGGTTTCACAGCCAGAATATTGGCAAGAAGAGAGAGTGTTAAGGTAGTCCAGGGGAACAGAAGGTAGTGATGACATTTTTACAGAACAAGTGTTTTTATTAATCAAACACAGAAAAATAGTGCCCCGTGTAATATTTGACACACACACACATGCCTGTAATATTTGACACACATACATGCATGTATAACAACAGGGGTTCATGCAAAATCAGAAGCGCTCATTGTGCATTGGTCACTTTGGTTTGAACAATGACTAGATAATAAAAATCCTGCTGAATATGTCTTTTTTTGGATGAGTTATGGTTTGTCTAGTAAAGACTTCTAATGAGACACAGTGAAGTGACAGCAGCTTGGCAGTGTTGCCACTGTGTCCAGCTGAGTGGACGCAATGACCCCACACCACCCACTTATGTGTCTTAGCTTTGGGGAAGTTATTGTTAAATAGCTCTGGGAGGATTCAGCAAAGACTAGTGCTAGACATACAGGTTCAGCACCGGGTTTGGTCAATGCTGCTAAAATAGATACAGATTCTAATAAGGCACAGCTCCGTAGCATTTTAAACTGTCTGAGTTAGACTGGACAAAAGACAAAACAGTGGGTTAGAAGGGCAAAGACAGTCCAGGACCATGCAGTCTCACTTGGGCTATTTCTAGGCCGCTATCACATTTTGTGCACTTAGAGCTATTCTGGTTCTTCATCAATCTACTGATTACAGTAAGTGCCAGTGACAGGTTCGGGAGGAATTTCCACTGTAATGACTATCTAGTCACACACACACACACACACACACACACACACTCTCACTCACACATAGAGAGTCAGCTAATTAGTTATCCTCTAATATTCTACTTACTCGTCCTCATACCCAATTAATAATAACTGAAACTAAAGTAGGCTACCACTTAAAAATATCTGCATTATTTAGTGGTGACTTGTACAACATGCATACTTGCACTCTGCTGTGATCTATGTAAAAATAGTAGCCTACTGGAACATTTCCAGCACTCTATACACTAAGTGCCCACCACAACACTATTCCTCGCATCAGAGATTATGTGAACATGGTGGCCTATGTACAGCATTTCTCTATAGTTTTTGAAAATATTGCTAGAAGTTCCAGAGAATTTCTTTCACGTTAAGCATCACTGCATTGCTTGAATGGTTATATGCATAGCATAGCATCACACTACACACAATATCTGTGACAAACTACTATCACTATCATTAGATTAGATTAGATTAGATTAGATTATACTTTATTCATCCCACGACAGGGAAATTTTGTTGTTACAGTAGCAGCATTTTTCAATAACAGCAAAAAACAATAACACACAAACAAGTAAGCACACAAGAAATACAGGAAAGCAATAGACAATGAAAATATGGTAGACTGAGTAAGTAAAATGGCGTCAAATAAAGGAATTTTAAAGTGCGGTTTAAAAGAGAAACAATAAACAAAATATACTGTATATAAGCTGTATATGATATATACATATACTGTATGTATATACATTTTTTTTATTTTATATAATAAAAATAATATATACATGTATTATCATGATTTAATACATTTTATTCATCCAAAATTACAATACAAGATAGGTTACATACAGTACAGAGCAAAAACAAACAAAAAAAACACATCAAATAAAGTAAAAAAACGTACACATAAAGAACCAATATAAACACAAATACGCACAAAATACAAAATCATATTGTCAAAATATACAATTACAAGGGGACGTATTTGACCATATATTCAACCATTTACGAATTGCGTTTTTCCCTCTGAGTAATTTTGTCTTCTCCCGCCTCCCGTTGCTCCTCGATGATTGGTCACAGGGAAAATATGGCGCTGTCCGCGTAACTGTGAAAACACCAAGAAGAAAACGTTAATGTCTGTTTCGCAAGGCTGAGCAGAGCGTGTTTGACGCTTTTCTATTTCACAACGGTATGTTGCAGTTATTATTTTGCCGTCTGTGAGGCTCAGCGGTGAACTTAGCCACGGGAGTTTCTCCATATTAGCTTTGTCGGCTTGCTAGCGAACCTGCTAGCATACCTGCTAGCATAGCTATTAGCTTCCATCTGTCAACTCGTAACGGTGAGGGAGCATTAGTCATCATTAATGTTGACATAACGTTATGTAGATAATTATTTTTAGTTAACGTTATGTCGCTAACGTTACCCACCTGCTACACACTTTATCAACGTTACATTTAGACTAACGTTACACGCTAATTGCATTTTGCAGATTTAGTTCAACACTGTACAAAATAGCTAATTTACAATCTTACAAAATTAAGAAAACTCGCCAATGTGTGTTATTGAAAAATTGCTCTCAAACGATTAATAATTGTTATAAAATATCGTTAACGTTACACTTAAGGACAAATGCTCAGCTGTGTTTTTTCTCGGGCCCCAAAAAGAGGATTTCATTACCACACATGAGAGCAATTTCATACATTTATTTTTAGTTAACCGTCCAAATTATTATTTATTTGACAGCTTCCCATTTTCCAGCCCACAACATGCCTGCCTTTCGGCAAGTGGGAGAGAAGCAGCTTCCTAACCCGGTGCTGTGCATGGCATGGTCTCCCAAAAGGGATCTCATTGCTCTGGCCAACACAACAGGAGAGGTAGGCTGAAACCCCTTTTTTTTTTTTTTTTTTTTTGGTTACCCTGAAACATGCCTTCTTGGTATCTCTTGTGGTTTGTAATTTCATGGTTTGTCCCTAGTTGTTACTCCATCGCTTGGCTAGTTTCCAGCGTGTTTGGAGTTTACCACCCAGTGAGTATACTGGGAAGGACATCACTGCACTTGCCTGGCGACCTGATGGCAAAAGTAAGGAATGACTGTGTACCTCTTTGTGTTGATAGTCCCCTGCTTGTTGATGGTAACATGAAGAAATGAAACTTCTCTCTTTAATCCCCAGTTTTGGCCTTCAGCCTCAGAGACACAAAGCAGGTGGTCCTGTGTGGGGTTGAGAAAGCAGAGATCCTCCACGTGTTTCCAATGCAGAGCCCTGTGACCTGCATGCACTGGATGGAGGTGACGGAGGAGAGCAGGTATGCACGAGGATCGGGGTTTGATCCAGTGGCACAAAGGACGTCTGATTTTCTAGATTAATGTTAATGTGTTTGTCTTTTTTATTGTGTTTCAGTGCCCTCAGCTCCTTCTACAACTCAGAGGATGAATCCAAACTTTTTCTTCCCAAATTACCAACACTTCCCAAGAGGTACCACTAGCACTAACTGCACATCGGATTATAAGAGAGCAACACTTGGATTTACTAACATTTGATTGCAACTTTTGTTTCCCCCCCAGCTATAGCACAACTTCCAAGATCTTCAGGTAGGACAGTATTTTTAATTCATAACTCTTCAGTCCAATATCAGCTGGTTACTGTATGTTTCGCTTGTGATAGCAGTCATATGTGTTTATCTATCTGTGTTACAGTGAGGAAAAGTCTGATGAGATATTGAATCTCATGGGAGAAGTCAGGTAAATTAGGCCTCACGTTTAAGCAACACACCGAAAAACAACATCTGAGTCTCTTTAATGCAGTGTTCTTTTTTCGGTTGAACTGGATAATATTTCATTACCCCGTTTTTGTTTCCATGCAGGCTGAACATACTTGTTCTTGGAGGAGACTCTGGCTTTGTGGAGCTTTATGCCTATGGGATGTACAAGATTGCCACTCTAACAGGGGTAAGGCCCTCCGGTAACTCAGAAGAGCTGTCTGTCTTTACCTCAAAAATAATCCATTCATCAAGTTTAGACTGATAAAATAATAGCCCGCAGAAATTTGACCGGAAGTGCAGAATTGAGTGATTAAACATAAAAAAAAGGACAAAATTTAAAAAATATTTAACTTCTAAAGCTCATATCCCTTGGCCACAACAATACATTTAGTTGATTGAACTCTTTAATGTGGTGACACTTTCCAGGTATCAGGAACCTGTCGCAGCCTGAGTCTGTCTAGTGATCTCAAGTCTTTGTCTGTCATCACAGAAGTCCGGTCTGCTGACAGCAACCCACAGATCTGCTACGTTCAGGTGACGATTTGGCTTCCTCCATTTCTTGTAAACTTGCTTTGTCTTCTTGTCCTCATCTCTGCTCTAACATACAATTTTTACATTTGATTCTTTTTTCTTTGTCTTCCAGCTAGACACAGGGTTGTTGTCAGACTGTCTGCCTGAGGTGACCAGGATGGCACGCAAGTTCACCCACATCTCTACCCTGCTGCAGTACCTGCACCTCTCTCTCACATGCATGTGTGAAGCCTGGGAGGACATACTCATGCAGATGGATCTTCGACTCACTAAGTTTGTTCAGGTAAGAAGTCGTGGTTTGTAATCTAAGGGGGTTTTCACACCTAGCTCGTTAGTTCCAGACTTTTGGACATTTCCCTTTGATCCAAACCCAAATTACAGGTTTGAAACTTTCCCCGAACCAAGTTCTGGACCAAATTTCAGGCTGTTGGTCCGGACCCAAAAGAGTTAGTCTTGGCCCGGATCAAGCTGAACCATGATCCGGGTTGTTTTTAGTGTGAACGTACATTTTTTGGATGGTTTGGACTTTTATACCAAATACAGGAAGCTCTGGCAGGATATCAAATATCCCAATATTCTTGACCAAATACCTCATTGTTGATATTGCAAGGATATTGTACAGTTGACTATTGGTGCTTTAACAAAATGTTATTTACACAATGAGATTTTTGATAAATAATCTCCAGAAATAATTTAATGACTTAGTGGGTAAGGGTAAATAATAGAACCGCTAGAACAGTCTGGTAAATTCAGAAAATTACATAATTTTACTGTAATGCAGCCTGTAAAACCAGGTAAAGACAACACTTATTACCATATTACAACATATCGAAAATCTAAGACGATATCTAGTCTCGTATCACGATATCGGAACAACATCGATAAGATACCCAGCCCTACCTTACAGTATCGATGTTGACGTGTATGGTCCAAAATATCGTGATATTTGAATTTTAAATCAGCAGTTTACTTGTTAAGTGGTAGTAAATGTACAGTTTAGGTTTTAGTTTGTCTGATTCCTCTTTGTCTGTAGGAAAAGAACACAAGCACTCAGGTCCAGGATGAGTTTCTGGAACTTTTGCTGTGGGGACAGTCAAGGTGAGAAAAGACAATTTCTTTTTCTTTTCTTTTTTAATTTATAGAACAGGCCACAAAAAAGAAAAAAGCACACATGACAGCAACCCCCTTAGACAAATACTGTTTTACAAGTACTCACAGTATAGACATTTCACAAGTAACAGGGAAACAACAGTTAAGTCAATGACACATAATCCATGGATATCCAGGAGAGAGTACTAAAAGTAAAGGTACTATATTGTCACATAAACGTACATTTATCGAAATTCATTGTCTGCATTTAACCCATCCACCAACTCCAGATCTGAGCCTTGATCACTGACTGGACAGGAGAACCTAGTACGTGTTTTTTGATGGTGGGGGAAACTGAAGCATTCAGAGAAAACACATACAATAACATACAAACTCCACATCGACCTGGATTCAAACCCAGAACCTTCTTGCTGTGGGCCACCATGGTGCTTTCAAGGATTCAATTTGAATTTCTGTTAGAAGTATTTGCTCTGTGTCATGTTGTAATATTTCCAGTGTCCTGTAGGTGGTAGCAAATGTGTTGGGCTAGTTAAATGTGATAGTAGGGATGATTCTAATGTTTCTTACCGTTTGCTCTCTGCTTTCACGAAGCCCTGAACTACAGGCTCTTCTCATGAACCAGCTGACTGTCAAGGTGAGAGCAAGATGTGTAAATGCTGCCCTTTTTTTAGTGTTCAAACTTGGGAGACCAGATAAGATTTTTAACTGAAAACCACATCTTGTTTTAGTTTTTTTGTTGTTATTCGATTTTCACCATAGGGCCTAAAGAAACTTGGCCAGTCCATTGAGTCCTCTTACTCCAGCATCCAGAAGCTAGTGATTAGCCACCTGCAAAGGTAATTTCAGCCTTTCACTTTTCCTCAGTAATGCCTGCTACTATCTGAGATTTCACTGTTAAACTGACC
>NC_045741.1:23011590-23011995 GCF_008692095.1 Etheostoma spectabile | reverse complement strand
CCATTTGGCTTTTTGCAGTGGCTCTGAGGCTCTGTTGTATCACCTCAGCGAGGTGAAAGGCATGTCCCTCTGGAAGCAAAAGTTTGAGTCCCTTGGTCTGGATTCAGCAGCTATAGAAGGTACCGTATCCCCAACCTGCACCAATAGTCAAAAATGTTACGCTTTTTTAATCATCAACATGTGTGTTTTATGTTCACAGGTGCCATCACAGCTGTGGGCTCATTTTCTCTGAAAGCCAACGAGCTTCTGCAGTGAGTTCAATTATATTTTTGAATGAACTGCATGTGCCATTAGCATGTTTTATTTTGTGCAGTCTCGCATGGCCAGACCTTCTGGTCTGGCTAGTCCACACAGCATTCTGGGATGGGAGAAAAACGAGCTCTGGTTTATTGGTATTTCTTTAAA
>NC_045741.1:22998437-23011580 GCF_008692095.1 Etheostoma spectabile | reverse complement strand
TCGTCTTGGGTGGTGCTAAGCACCGGACAGAGCCCCGGTCCCTCTGCTAAATAGTCTCAGGAAGGAACTTGTTTTGGTGGAACATGTGTACGTTCAGAAGTAGTTTTAGTCGTCAACAGAAAACTCCAATTTGACAGATAGTCTAGCTAGCTGTCTGGATTTACCCTGCAGAGACCTGAGGACCAGGTAACCATAGTCCTCAGATTGGACAGATAGTCTAGCTAGCTGTCTGGATTTACCCTGCAGAGACCTGAGGACCAGGTAACCATAGTCCTCAGGTATCCACCAGAGGTTAGAACGCCAACACAAAGAAATAGGAAGGGGACGGACATCTGGCCAAAAAGAGTGAAATCTGGTGGAATTTCTGACAGCTCTCTAGCAATCCTGGAAGTGGAACGTCCTGGATATAGACTATATTTTGTGTTAATTGTGTACCTGCTGCTGTTTGTTGCTTTTTTTCACTGCTTTCATTTTGTCCTCTAGGGTGATTGACAAGAGTATGAAAAACTTTAAAGCCTTTTTTCGGTGGTTGTATGTAGGTAAGGGTAAAATACTCTTTGTTGAATACATGTGCAGTAGTTTAACTTGTTGATCCTGATATAACAATTTGTGCACATTCATGCATTTTGGCATGCCCTAGTTTGTAAAAAAAAAATTGTTTGAATAATTTTTATGCAAAAACCTTTGTTTCTCCACAGCCATGCTCAGAATGTGTGAGGAGCACGTTCCACCAGAACTCAACAAGGTGAGTTAGAGGGAGAGAGAGCTTTGAGATTCCTAAATAATGAATACAAAATAATAAATAAATAATTTTAATGTCGGTTGATGCCTTAGATGACTCAGAAGGACATTGCCTTTGTTGCTGACTTCCTGGCTGAACATTTCAGTGAGGTGAGGTCAGCGTAATGGCACTGTGATGACAATTTAACTCTTATGTTCAATATATTTACAGCGTTTTATAAACCAAGATTAACTGTCTTCTGGTTTAACAGAATGAGGAGCTCTTTGATCGTAAAGGGAAGTACTTCAACGTAGAACGAGTTGGTCAGGTGAGTGGTTTTGTGTTCATACCTGCAAGTGTTTTTGAATGGAGCTGCTGTCTTTCAACACGCTGGTCTCTCTTTCATGTGGACCTACAGTACCTGAAGGATGAGGACGAGGACCTCGTGTCTCCGCCCAACACAAAGGGAAACCAGTGGCTGAAGTTCTTACAGGAGAGCACGCACCTCAAGGGTGAACTATGATCTTGACTGTTATTAATTAGTAGTGTTGTAACTAATTTGTACATGTTGGAATGAGGTTAAATAATTTGTTTGGTGACAAACTGCTGGTCTCTCAATTAGTTTGAGTGGTAGTTTTATTTCAGCTACCGCTGCTGTAACTAACCGAGAGAATGTGTTGGCTTGTTTATCTAGAGAGCCCTTTGCTGTTCCCTTCATTTCCCCAAAAGTCTTTGCACTTTGTCAAGAGGATGATGGAGAATGTGATCGTGCAGTGTCTACAGGAACCTGCAGTGAGTTTTTCCTCATCTTTCTCTTATCCACCAGTACAATGAAGCATTTGGTTCCAAACGCTAGGGACCTTCACTGACAGTCTGGAATTTAACACTCTGAAAATGTTGCTTCAAGATACAGTAGGCTTCAGGAGTAGGAACATTTTTGCCCGTTCTGTGTGTTGATTGAAGGTCTTCCTGTAGCATTTGAACACATACAGTAGCTAAAATACAGTTATTTGGCAAATGCTAATTAACATATGTTTGATATTATTCTTTTGGCTTATTCTTTCATTTTACATGTTGCTTAGTTATTGTTTGTAATCTGTACGCAGGAAGTAATTGGGAGGTCGGTAAAACAGGCCGTCTTTTTGCCCCTGTACACTGTGCCAGAGAGGTATGCTCTTATGTCTCTCTTAATAATCCGTGTTATTTTAAATATGACTAAATTAATGTGACTTAAAGTTGTATTTATTTGTTTCTCTGCATTTTCTTTCCAGCTCTGAAAACAATCCACGTCTTTTTGAACTCCCATCTTTGTACGTAAAACACCAACTATTTCCTAATGGTCTATGTAGTAATAGGGGTTTGTATTAATATTTCTCTTTTGCAATTCTACAGGTGGAATGACAAGAAAGCCAAAATGCACAATGTTGTGTTCTGCATGCCGGAGATTTCACCCTGCAAGCTCTACCTGTTACGGAAAGGAACAGACCCAAACAGGTACATGAGTGTGATTGATTGTGGGTGAGTTTCTTTGGGCATTTAATCTGTTGTTTTTAACCATATTTGCTTTCCCCACACAGACATATCCCCAACAGTGTCATGTCCATCGACCTCAGCCACCATCTTGACAATGCAGACGATGATAATGCTGCAGCCCAGTCAGTGCCTCTCTTTCCTGCCAGTTGATTTGTTAAACAGACATAAATGCAAAGTCCTTCCTCAGCTACTGGTTGTGTTGCTACCATGACTTGCCATTCTTCTTCTTTTGCAGGACTAATTATGTATACAGCTGCCTGGATGCTCGTTTCTATGACGATGAAATGCTAACTGTGGTCTTGCAAGGATCAGAAGAAGAAAACAAAAGGCGTGTGCTGGCTCAGCTTTCTCTTGCTTCAGTCCTGAGCTGTGAGACTGAATTCTGCTGGGAGCCTAACCTGAGGTGTGTTTGGATTAAAAGTAATTTTAAAATGTCGCACTATATTTTAGCTTGATCAATCCTCTAAAGACAGCAGCGAAAAGGCATAAGATGCTGCACATGTAATATAAGAAACTTTATTGTCTTGTAGTAAATGTGTTGTTGGGAAAGAAGTGATGACAATAGCTGCATACAAAGACATGCATTAGTTATCAATCATACAGTTTGTAACAGACAATACATATATATTTTTTTATTTATCCTTTATTTAACCAGGTAATACCCATTGAGATTAAAAATCTCTTTTGCAAGGGAGACCTGGCCAAGATAGGCATCAAAATTACATCACATCATTACATACGTACAAAGACACACACATGAAAGCCAAAATGCACTTACAATAAAATCTCAATTAAAACATTGACATGTGAGGGAGTCCAACTCAAAGCTTCTCATTCTCAGCTTAAAAATACTCAAAGGCAACAAGACAACAATGTACTTTTGGACAAGAAAATCGATTAATAGATAGAGATCATCCAACATTTGAGAGGCTATTGCACAGGCCCTGATATAGTAGAGTATTGCACGTGCCCCGTTATAAAATAAATGATGCCTAGAAAGGGAATTGCACAAATAAAAGAATCCAAATTGCGGATGTAAGAAATAGCACATGGAGAGTAAACTTACACAGGTTACATAGGTTAAAGCCAGCACAGTATTATAGAGATGAGGACTGGACTGGTTGGTTGTTCAGTAGTACTATACATGTGGTAACAAATGAAAGCTTATGGCGATTGCTTTTGCACCTATTGGCTCAACATGTCACCCGTGTGGTTAGGTTGGACCAGCAGAGCAGTGCCATCCCATGCCAAGGCCTGGTGATGGGGAATCAGTGGCGTGAAATGGAAAACATGAAGGCTCAATTTGTAGCTGTCAATGGAATCCGCAAAGTGGCCTGTGTGGTAAGTTACAGAATATATCTAGCACTAACGATTATATTTAGTGTGTGCTGGATTTTAGTTTATTTTCTGAATGAACTGTACTGTAATATTCCTATGCTGTATTTGTACCAGGGATCAATGAGGTCAGATGATCTATTTTCATGTGTTCTCACATTTCCCAGCCAGTGAACAAATGTAGTGGACTGTTTCCTAAGATTTGTTTCTCTCCTGGCAGCTAAGTGCCAATCTCAGGCACATTCGGGTTTTGGAGATGGATGTAGAAGATGAAGATGAAGAAGGAGGCGATTCACAGAACGCCACTGCTGACCAGGATGGGCTGGACACTACTATGACCAGCGAGGGGCCGGGAGAGGAGAACGTGGAGGATAAAGATGAGGCTGGAAAGCAAGGAGGGGGAGATGGGTTTAAAAAAACTGAGGAGCATCTGGAGTCAGAGGAGGCCCTGGAACTCTCTTAAGACTGAGACACAGAAACAGGTTATGTAAATAGATAATAAGTAGTAGTTTTTGTTTGTTGCGATAGATCTTTTTATAACATCCCAAAATATGTATAGGTTTGTATATGGCAATAAACAGGTTTGTGTTTATATTTGTTTTGTTGACTATTTCTTCTCAGAATTTAATTCTTTTTTAGAGTGCTGTACATTTTGAGTCATTGAAATCACCATGCCATTCACTTTATATCTTCTTGTAGGTATGAATTTGATCAGCATTGTATTCCTTTAGGCAAAGGTTAATTCATAAAGTGATAATTTAAAAATAGTCGAGTAGATTACAAATTATTTGGTTACCAATCAAATAGAATAATTAATCCCGAACCACATTAATGCTTAAGTAAATACGACTTTTCTGTAGCTAAATAATGATACACGCGTTTTTTTAGCAGTCATTCATGCATGTTCATATAGGTGTTGGTTACGTGCTCGCTCCCGATACTGAACGTAGTGACGTTTCAGCCGCCGCCTGTTGGTCTTTCACACAGTTGGTGACGAGTATTATGAAAATGGCCTCGACCCTGCGCGGAACCGCGATTAACCGGAGAAGATGACGTTGTTGATCTTTTTAAGTCAGTTAAAAATTAAAGTGTCTTTTTTGAACACGTAGATATTAGTGAAGTAAACAAAAACAAAGAGACTGTCGGCAGAGAAACGACTAAAAATACCACCGACCACCACATATTTTCGCAGGGCTGAGGAGCCGCTATGGAGGATATCAACTCCAACATCAACGCGGACCTGGAGGTGCGTAAGCTCCAGGACTTGGTGAAGAAACTCGAACAGCAAAATGAGCAGCTTCGGACACGGTCTACGATGTTGTCCTCGTCTGGAGCGATGTCAGGGAACCACAGACCCCTCAGCGACGGATACGACCCGTCGTCTCTTACAGCGGGGATGTCAGCCGGTCTGGCCGGCTTCACTGGGGTGGGGTTCGCCGGAACGGGTGGCTACGGTGGGCTGTTGGAGAATACCCGTGGTTTGAGCCCCAGACTGTCTTACGACGGTATCAGTTTCAGGAGGCCGTATGAATATGAGGGGGCATCGGCTACCGCCTCTGTGTCGAGTATGAACTCACTTTATTCAGACAGCATCGGGGGTTTTACAGACGAAGGGGAAACATCAATCCTAGACGAAGTGGAAATCTTAGATCTCGAAGACATGGATTGTCTTAACGAAGACGAGGACAGCTGGTGAGTGACGGGCTTGTCTTTGGGATGCATCTTGCCTCTTGTGTCTTCATTGCTGGGCGACAGCCTGGGAACAGCTGCTCTACACATTAGCTACTACACGACAAACGTCTGACAAACATTTGAAGTCATCTGTGCTGAAGGAGTCTCATTGTGGATCACTGACTGAAGGGTGTTGTTTGGCACGTCATGTGGGTGATGCCAAGCCCATTCTCGGACTGTATGATCATAACAGACATGCATTTTTCATACAATGAATGCCAAATCTCTATCCATGACCTCATACCTTGCTTACAGGTTGTGCATTTGTTTCTGAGACTGATCAGTCGGCCTCTGAGGCCCAGGCTCTCAGCTGTCACACTCAGGAGCCTCAAGTCCCATATCATCTGTTGAAACCATTTTGTTGTTGGGATGTGGCAAATTGGCCTGGCTTGTCATGGCAGTGGTGGCAGGAGATCAGTGTGTACAGTGAAACTGAAAGTTGTTTTGCTGCCAGGCAGCAGCCATGTGGGAAAGGTAGCCATGGTTGTATTCCTCCTCTGAAGTCCCTTTACCAAACCAGTTGGCACACAGCCACAAGTGCTCTGCAGCACCAAGAGAGAAAGGCAGGGGGTGAGAAACAGGACTGTCATGTAATCCTGTAGGAATAAATGCTGTGTCAGTGTCGAAACACTGATGTTTGAGTATTGTGGTCACAGGGATTACAAACAATGCCTACTGACAACCTGAAGGGTGTGGGCAGTGTCTTGTGGACAAAGGTGACATCATGTTAGTCTGCTGATATCAGGCCACATGTTTATCCACACTCCAGTTCTTAATCCTCTCCCAATACATTGCGTTTACTCCAGTGCTTTGCAGTCATGGTACTTAGGTTTAGGTGGCTTTGCCTAGATACACATTAAAAGTTTAATCTTTAACACTCCAGAGTGTGATTGGATTTGTGCGGCTGTTTAAATCGTGCCTCTCATTCCAACTCAAGGAAATCCCTTGAAGAGGCAGTTACACAGATGATGTCAGCTATGCAGACTTGGTAGATGGGTTTACAGAAAGTCTGTTGAGATAGATATGAAGTAGTTACATGTCAGGCTTCAGCTACTGACTAGACATCAATGTAATGACGGGCCTTGTTATCCATCTTGTTAGGAGGAATTTGTTTGATTGGCGTCTTCTATGATAAGACACTATAAAATGACCGCAAGATGATGCAGAAACTGTACATCAGACGGTTACTAAGGCTATTACAAAGGTGTGGCTGGCTTTCAATCATATTTGGTTGAAAGCCAGCTCACAGCAACTGACAGCAGTGAAAAAGCTCCGGCAGTCAGCACTTAGTGATATATCATCTGTGTCCAAGTTGTTGTGCTGGTAAAAAAGGTTTACAGGGTATCACTGGCTTTGTGGAAGACTTTGGTGGATGTATTTGCCAGGGCGTTTAGGGGTCCACCCTCAAGAAAATGTTACGTTTTTCAAATCACATAATTTTGGACGATTATGATTACCATATCTGTGTCTAAAACGTTGGAAAAGCTAGGGCACATCATAAATAAATGAATAACTACAATCATTAGGCCTCGATCTGAGAAAAGTCAGTAGTTAGTTTTGATGCTCACATTGATTTTACATTCATGTGACTGGTGTGGTGCACCTTGTATTGGTAGGTACAAGAAAAAGCATATCCCTAACAAGCAGATTGTATCGACAAATGGGATCAGGGGTCTAACACTGATACCGACCCACTGGAATATGACATGTCTGTATAAAAAAGGGGGGTGCTGCTGATCAGTGTACATGTTTCCTTAAAAGTGTTGACATCGTTTGCTCCACTGCGTGCTGTGCCTGTGCCAGCAGCTACTGAGCCTTTTTGACATGATCAGACTGCTGTCAGCGCTGCCTGCTCCTGCAGGGCTCTGTCTATCAATAGCTGCTTGTCACACTCCCGCTCCTGCATGTGGACCTGACACGTCATTGTTTCAGAGCGGGGACTTCATGTATGAAGCAGTATGGGTTAGGTCTGTTCGATTTTCTACGCGCTGTGCCAAATGTGAATGATAGTCATTGATAAACATTGAAAAGGTGCTGACCCAGATTGCAGGCTTGGATTTCTCTGCACTAGCCCCCCTTTCACCATGAAAGGCTCCTTCTATGTCTGCAAGAGAGCAGATAACTGCTGACTCAGATTTCTCTTCTGAGGGGAAACTCTTCTCTCCGTTTTATCTTTTTTATTGTTAATGATAAACACACATTTGTGTTTTTTGAATAAGCGACAAACAAGAAGTGGACTACTCTGTTCGTTTGTAGCCTTACTTTAATACCTTTTACGTGTTCCCATCAGTATTGAGAGGGTTTGACAGTTTCGATCAACACTGATATGCTGAAAAACTGACTATGCACTGAACCTAATGACTTTTTCCAGATAGTTTTGGCTAGTAACGGTGGTTCATGAGCCACGGTCTGCAGCAGCAGGAGCTGATTGTCCTCATTGCTAAGAGATCCCAGAGACCACTAGTTAGTGTTAGGTTAGCGTATGCAACATGTGGACTCACTCTAAGAATCCACACACCAAGAGCCAGCTTCTCTCTGAGCTTTCAGGACGTTTTTCCTCCGTGCTGTGGCACCAAATGCATGCTCTTGGGGCAAATGTTGGGTTTCTGTAAATTATAGAATGTGGTCTAGACCTATTCTATCGGTAAAGTGTCCTGGGATAACTTGTTATGATTTTGACTCTCTACACATAAAATGTAATTGAATTATACTGACAAGTCTAACATGTCTGCAAGTCACCTCGATGTACGTTTTTAGCTGGCGATAGTTTTAGCAGCATTTTAAATAATTAATTGGACCCCAAGATTTCAAATATTTATGAATGAAATAGATCAGAATAAAAACAAATAGTATTTTCCGGGGAAAGCAAACACATCACATAAATATCTTTCTGCCTTATTGCCAATGCAGAATTCAAACACTTGTTATTCCCTCAATCTTATTTCCTCTGAAAGCTGCTGGGTCCCATCACATATGAGGTGAGATAGGTGTGTCGCGAACCGTTAATGTTCATGTAACAGTTGCTTGTATTGCTTTTTATGAACACGTGTGTCAATTGTGTTTGCTGTTCGGGTCTTTGTTCCAGGCTATACGAGGCGAAGCTGAACAGTCCCCTGCAGAAAGCCTTGAGTCCCATTGTGTGGTGCCGCCAAGCTCTCGACAACCCCAGTCCTGAGATGGAATCAGCCAAGCGTTCCCTCATCCACAGACTGGACCTCACCATGTCAGGTAACGTCGGAGAACAAACATGTAGTGTCAGTTTAGCAGCAGCAACATTACACTCAATGAATCCCTCTGTTGAAACATAAGCAGCAAAACAACCAAAAGTGTCAGTGAACATCCTCAGATGTTCACTGACACTTTCTTTTGGTCGTTTTGCTGCCTTCGTTGGTCAGTCGGGCTCTTGCTGTCAGTTTGTATGTCTATCCATTTTTCTAATCACCTAGCGTTACTCATTTGACCACTTTATCTGTACCATAAAAGCAATTCTAGTTCAATGTGATTACAATAAAACAATGTAGTTCCTTAATCCTGATTAGTGCAGGGAAGTGAAGCTCAGGGCACAGAAATACAGTATAATGAAACAGCAGTGGGTTTTCACAGCTGTGCCACGCTGTTTGGTAATAAATGCTCTGTCAGGGTTTTAACTCAAACAGTAGCATTATTTGAATGGACATGAAACGATTTTTGTAAATAAGACAATGCAGATGCAGAAGTATTGATCCAACAAGGTAGAGCTTGTACATAAATGCAGAAGTAGCCCGTCTTGCTGGCTCGGTTAGAGTGGGGTCGGTCCTTCGTCTTATTACTAAGAGCTTTAAGTTATGGGAGTGAACCTCTGCAGTGATCTTACTGTTTACTTGTATTGATTTTTGAAGCCCAAGAAACACAAAATAAATGACTCCATGTTGTACCCATTTATTTCTTTAAAACTACTGCACACAATTACAGACAAAGCACAGACGGCTGATCATTCATCATGCACGTTATCTTGTGCGTATGACCTGGCTGATGCAGATAAGGTGATGTCATCAACGGCACATTGACCTGGGGATGAATTTGCCAGTTACAAGTTACTGAAAGCTTAGAGGGTTAATAACA
Source organism: Etheostoma spectabile (assembly GCF_008692095.1). Classification (NCBI taxonomy): domain Eukaryota; kingdom Metazoa; phylum Chordata; class Actinopteri; order Perciformes; family Percidae; genus Etheostoma; species Etheostoma spectabile. The sequence continues at coordinate 23,002,159 of NC_045741.1, read as the reverse complement.
ATACGTGTGTGTGCGCAAGCGTGCGTGTTTTGGGATGTAAAATTAAATTTTTGTGTGTGTGTGTGTGTGTGTGTGTGTGTGTGTGTGTGTGTGTGTGTGTGTGTGTGTGTGTGTGTGTGTGTGTGTGTTGGAAGTATTTTCTTCTTGTAATACAGGATTGAATATGCGGCAAACGATTGTCACACTCAAAGCATTCCACATAATCAGGCTCTTGGAGTGTGCAGATAGAGTAAAGCGGATTAAGTCTTCCCCTTTTGTTACTTCTTCGCAGCAATGCATGTTAAAAAATGTTTAATTTATACTTCACCGTGGGGTAGGTAGTCTCCCCTTTGCCAGACCCTCCTCCTCCTGGCATTTCTTTAAACCAATCACAGAGCAATCCCGTAAGTGGAACGTCAAGGATATAGACTATGGGGTAGCCAAAACATTTTGCGTTTTCTCCCATATGATTGCACCTAGGTGCTTAGGGCATGTAGGCTATTTATATTTTATTCATATTACATCTGGAAAAATCTTTGCTCTTTCAAATGCATCACGTCCTCTTCAAAATTTCAGTGTACATAGAAATGGGGTACCAGCAATCTTAAATTGGTCCATGTTGAAGGATCATATAATGCAGTATACTGGACTACTATACTATAGTTGTATACTGGAAGGCCTCAACTCACTGACAGTCTCATCATTATCTAAATGGCATCCGGAGTGAAACAGGAAAACTCACAGACAGACTGGGAACCTTGATCAATCAATGCAGAGAGAGTTCATGCGTTTAAGTACACAGCAGGATATTTGTGGGATTTATACAGCTGTCTATGCAGATTTAGCTTCACTAAACGGGACAGAAATAGACTTGAAGCGTTAAAAAAGAGGGGGATATCTCTGTGGGATGCGCCGGTGTAAATTGATACTGTATTAAAATGGAAGTTCATCAAAAACCCTTCCAAACATGCTTTCAGTGGAGAGTGGTAGTGTTAATTTTCCTGGTCCTTCACCCTCTACACTGAGAATTCAAAACTGTGGATACTATATTGTATCCAGTATGAATCACATATAAACAAAACATTATTCTAGTGATTTCATCTACCCCATCTACCCCACCCAGGTGTCCCTTCTGTTAAGTTCTGTCTGCTAGGTCTGTTTCTGTTTTTGACTGCCACTAATTATAGTCGGTCCCTCAGTGAGAAAGACAGGCCTCAAATCCTCACAGCTAAACTGAGAGGGGTCATTTCCATTTTGACAGTGGTATGCCCATGTGACAGTTAGATCATGTTGAGCAATAGGCCGCTGACGTTTGTTCACTGGGGGAGATGTCCTCAGCTCCGTTGTGCAAGAGTCTGACCAGCACCTGGGCACACAACCACCTCCTCATACAAGGAGATTTGTTTACAGCAGCTGCTAAATGAAATGACTGGGCATTTTGGGGATCCAAATTGCAAAGGTTTTTGTAGCTCACATGTTTCACAGATCAAAATGCTTATGAACATGTAAACAGGGAAAGGGTACATGGATTCTCGTATGAGTTGTTTTGGGCTACCCTCTTAATTGATGAATCTGCAATGCAACTTCAATCAAAATGCTCAAAGAATTAGGGCGTGAGGCATAAAAAGGCTGCGACGTATTGCGAAAGACACTCCGATTTTTTGTGTTAGTTTAAAGAAAATATCAGTAGAAAATAGGGCTGGGCGATATGGCCCAAATCTTCTGTCCCGATACAGGTCATTTCATATCTCAATAACGATATAGAAGAGGACATTGAATGTTTTCTTGTAATTTATAGCTATAGTGCGTAGTTTCTGTCTCCCCCATGAGAATTCATGTGATGGCAACAACGCTGTCGGCGCATCCACATGATACAAGCCTTCCGTGACCGCGCACCACCCCCACCCCACACACGGGACACATGACCGACTCTTCAGAAAAAGTAATTATCTTCGCTTGATTTTCTGCACACAAAATTTGCTGGACGACACCATTTTCTGAACTTACATACTGAGCAATCCAGAGTGAGTTGTGTGGAGCTGATACCTGATACCTGAACTTGCGTATTGCCTGATACCGAAAAACTGATCTGATTCCGGTGTGTCATATATTTTATGTTTCAACAACTGTACACTACTATCCATGTATGGATGTGATATGATTTCTATCTTTGTGGTCGGTCTGGCTCAGGTTAAACTCTTTGTGCAACATACAATGAACGCCACAGAACTTTATTTTATTATCCAGTTTGACAGTCAGTCATAACGGGGAAAAGAACATAAATAAACTACTTTAACATAGATTTCTTTAGGGGCTTTATTACGTGGTATTGATCGGTGCATAAACTCCAGTACTTGGAGACGCAGTACTTCTAGAACATCTCTGATACCACCCACCCCGCTCGCTTCACGTCTAACCTCGGTTGGCACAGTTGTTGTCACCACTTCCACAAAGGCTCGCAAAAAGATACAACAGATATTTTCTGTGGAGTCTTGTGATTCACTGGACAAAACATTTGAATCAAATAAATGAACAATGAATAGGCTGCTTGTGAGAGGGTGACATACTGTCTATTGAACAAGCTTGATCAATATACGCTTACATGGGTCTCTTTTACTGCTGGGCTGTCTGTATCTGTAACTTAGAGGTCGATTTAGTAGTAGCTAATGGAGAAGAAGAAGATGCCAGTGTGGTTTTGTGTGTGTGTTTTGTTTCATTTATCAATAATTTTTCCTCTTGTTTTTGATATTGTGTACATTTGTGTACATGGTTTATTTCCGATAGAAATAAGTGATCCGTTTTTATCAAGTAAACATGAAGCATTAGTAAAGATTTTTCTGAAAAACTGTAGACCCTTTTTTCCCCACACAAAAAGACTTCAGCAACTCTCAGCTCTACATACCGGGATAATATGTGTCTCTGAGTGAGAGACTCACCACAGACACACCCTCATGGCTCCCAGCTACTCTCCTTCACACCCCGTCTCCAACGGAGCATGGAAACACTGTTGCCATGGTGTAGGTTGAGTTTGTGTCCAAGGAATTGCAAAGAAAAAAAGAAAAACTTCCCATGGCAGCTGAGAGTCGAAGTGACGACGTCCTTATCAATCTAATCTTCTTATACAGCTTGTGCTCACTCAATCAAGGCATTCCCATATTTTTTAAAACACATTTTAGTTTTATTGTGTCAATAGACCAAGCCCTGTATGTGCACACCCTGTTTAACTCATATCCCCAGATGACGTGCCTCAGTTATATAACCAAACAGGGAGGAGATGGCTGAGTTGACTGCACTAGTCAGACAGCACTACGTTCGTTTTAGACAATCCTGATAAGAAGTCAAAACACGTGTTGCTGCCCTGAGCGGAACAATTAGCCAGTTTTTTTTCCACACCGCTGCTTTGACAGCTGTCCTGCACTTCTGATCCAGTACACATACAAGAGCCAGGAGGGCCCAGCCAGTCACATAGCTGACCTATCCTCCTCCTGCTCATAAAAGCTTTGACTTTCCTTCAACCTCGTGCTGTACAGTTAGTTCACCCCCTTCTTCATTTCTCTGCCAGTTCTATCCCTTTTTGTGGTATTTCTCCTATTTACAAAAGCTTTTCTGTTTGCTCCTTTCTTGTGATATCCTTGAAGCTCTCAGCCGCTGCTTTAAGCCACGGTTGTTGTTGTTTTTTATTTCATGTGGACCTTGATTCCAAGCGTTGTCTTCTATTTTGTTCTCATCATTGAAGCCCTCCA
>NC_045741.1:22982627-22998427 GCF_008692095.1 Etheostoma spectabile | reverse complement strand
TTACTCATTTATTTTTAAATCTTTCCACAGTTGAAAAGCCAAAACGGAAAGTCCTCTAATACAACTACATATAACAGTAAATGGAGGAGCTGGAAACAGCACTTCTTCTCTCTTCTTCTGACTTCTTGTTAAAGGACATGAGGATATGAGGACAGTCTATTTTGGTTGGTCCCTGTGCTGCAGATCCCTTTAGATTGGTCTTTGTCTCTTTTTCTAGTGATAATGTGCTGCTAGAGTTGTTGTGATAAGACACGATGTTAACTTATAACCTCCAAATTGTTTAACATAGAGTCCCTTGCTGGGTTCATATGGATGGCAGCCCCTCTTTACGGCTTTGTAGCTTAGCGACCCAGCCGGTGGTATAGTCTGTGTTATGTCAAGGGGAGAATTTTCCTAATCATAACATGTTTGATTTTTCTATGGCAGAGTGTACAGACACTTCTCGCAGAAATGGCATAGCATATTCCTTGGTCACAAGAGCACATAATGGAGTTTGGCAGAGACATTTTAATCTTGACTCTTGACATTGGGGGTCGGTCTCACCAGGTGAACCGTTTTAATCTGTTGACCTGAGTCTTCTCAAATGGAAAGCAAAGCCTCCATTGTTTCAGTGTACAGTGTCACAGACCTACATGTTGCAGCGTTGCTGACATTCCTACTGTTGGTCCATGGTCCGTGGATGGCAGCGGAGTGGACATGATGGTATTTCCTAAATAATGCAGGAGGACAGAGTGAGCACGGGGAGAGGGAGAAAGTGGAAGGAGTGATTGGAAAAGAGGAGGCAGCTGATCTTAAAAGGCTAACGTCCCATCACCACCCAGCTGTGTAAACACATCCAGAGATAGAGAGAGAAAGGGGGGGGCTTTTGATATAACCAAACAATCGTGAGCAACGGCCTGTCCAGAGTCTGATGACTGAGACCATGGACTCTGTAGACTGGAGCCTTTGACTGCTGCTCTGCTGTATTTCACAGAGAATTGCATTGTGCTCTGAGCGAGTGAATTGAATGCCGTGTATTGTAACGTGTGTCTCTGGGCTGATGATGTAGAAACTCTGTCAGGCCCACACTCAGAACTTGGTTTAAGAGACTCGACCAGACTGCCAACACACTGTCGAGCTTTCATAAAAGTGCCGGCCCGGCTCTGTGCAGACACTGCTGGCGTTGTCTTTAAACACTGGGATGGGCAACCGGCTTTGTTGAGGTCTTTTATGGGTTCCACTGTATAGATGTAGTATGTTAACATACTGGCCATGCCAAACAATGTGAAGTTTTAAGTAGTTGGTTTCCTTCTCACAAGGGCATCATCTTGCCCCCCCATAGTTTACCAATCTGCTACCACTGACATCTTTCAGGCTACACATTCTTTAGTGGTTTATTTCACTAATCAGTCATTGCTATTATTATTCTTGGTGGAGTAAGAAATGCAAAGATAAGTTGTGGTTATTTGTAAGGGTATAACCGATGGTCATCATTACTATTATTATTAGTTATAACTGGACAAGAAAAAAAACTCTGGCATCACATTGATCTTCACAAACAAGCACTACATTTTCAGAGCTCCTTCTGCATGACTGAGTCCATCTGTGGAAGGAACATAATACTGGATTGTGTGTTGACTCAAATTTTAATAAGTGTTGGTCAAATAAAAGGAACATTGTCTTTACATTTTTAGGTGTTAGTTTTAACTCGCCAGAACAATTACACTGATCTGTGATAAAGTAGAGACATAAATAAATAAATGATGTGACACTTCAGACTAATATGTAATGACTCAATAGGGTTCAACAGAATAAATAGACAACCATTGATTATATTAAGAGTTTGCAATACAGAATTTTCACATGATCACTGCTCACATTTCTATATTATATTTTCTGTTCAAACTAAACAAATGCCTGGCTTATCTTAGTCATCTTCTAACTCTCTTTGTACAAAGTTGTGGATCTTCAGACTATAATGTTCTTTTGTCTATTCTAATGCAGAGTGGTTGAGTATTTGCAGTGCATGTCCCAGTAACTGTAGAATAAGCTGCATGGAAATTTAGCTTTCTTTTGAAAGCTTAAAAAAACCTTGATTTTATTACCAAATCTGTAATGTTTTTTGATTTATCCTGAGTTTCTTATATTATGTGGACTGACTAATATTTTGGTTTGGTTCTGTGACTCTGCAGCCAACAAGCGCAGGAGCCTGTATGGGAGCCCCTACAACCAGCAGGGTTACGGAAGTCCGTATAGCACAAATGCAGCCAACAGCCCTTACAGCAGTGGCTTCAACTCCCCCTCCTCAACCCCCAGCAAAATGCCTACTGTCAGACAGCAACTAATGCTTGGGAATGCAGGTATGGGTTCCTCTATAGTTCACTAACAATTCCAGAATATCTTCTGTTTTTGTCAGTCACAAAGGATTTCCTTTGCAGCACACCAGCGAAACACAACGGCTGAGAGGAATCCTCCGGCGGTGAGCCCACAGTCATCAGTGGACAGCGAGCTGAGCACCTCAGAAATGGACGAGGACTCAGTGGGCTCCTCAAATACCTACAAACTCAACGATGTCACAGATGTCCAGATACTGGCACGCATGCAGGAAGAGAGTACGTACCTTTGCCACCTCCAGTAGTATTGTAAAGTTTTCTGTGATCAAACTGTTTTTTTCACACTTGTAAAAACAGATTTTCTAAAGTGTGTTATAACTGTCCCCGTTTGTCAGGTTTGAGACAAGATTACGCCGCAACAGCATCCAGGCGGAGCTCAGGTTCGTCCTGCCACTCACTGCGGCGCAGCACCTTCAGCGACCAGGAGTTAGATGCACACAGTCTGGAGGACGAGGAGGAGGCGGTGCACCCGGCCTTCCACCTGCCCTCCAGCCGCTTCAGCCCCTCCCCTCGACACTCTCCCCGCGCCTCCCCCAGGAATTCTCCCCGCTCTCGCTCCCCTGCCCGCTCCATTGACTACAGCCACAGCCGCGGCTCGCCTCAGCCCATCATCAGCCGCCTGCAGCAGCCTCGCCACTCGCTGCAGGGCCACGGGCACGACCTGCAGACCAATGTGGTGAAGAACGAAGGTAAGCAGAGATAGCAGAGACGGGCGCCGTGCCGTTTGATCCTGGACGCCGTCATTCTGCCTGAGCTAACTCTCTGCTGTTTGTTGCTTTTGTAGAAAAGCTGCGCCGTAGTCTTCCCAACCTCACGCGCTCCTCAGCGGCGACGGCCCAGGGTCCAGAGCCCGTCAAGAACAGCCGCAGCTGCGAGTCCAACCTGCAAGTGCAGAACGGGGGCTCTCCTCGACACCAGAGCCAGTCCGCCAGTGAGTATCGTGACAGACGCAAACATGTCATACCTGTATTTGAATCCATTTTATGCTAAACACACAAACCTGCCAAAGGTGTCAATGAATCATTATTGTTTACATTACAGTAGCTACCAGACTCAGATTGTCATTGTTGATATCACTGTGTTGTCGGCTGACATTAAATATTTGTTTTGCTCTCCAAGTATACCGTACATCTTCTACAGGCTGTTATATCTTGTTAGTCATTTTGCGAGTGGGAAATCTCTAAATCTCTCTGGCTGCCCCTCCAGTATACATGGACTGTGCTGCTGTGTAGTGACATGGCTTTGGTGTTTGGGGATCCTCTTTGTCTTTGATCATTTTCTTGATCTCTTGAGCTTTTATTCACACGCATCCTTCCTCTCATTGCCTTGGCATAACTTTCACTTCAAAGAAACACCCCGTCATCCTGTAGAATTGGAGCATGGCGCCAGCAACACTGAGAATCCACAGTGACTCCAGCTATCAGTGAAACTAACATAGGTTTTCATATCGTGTTTAAGGGTTTTATGCTCTTTAAGAGCTTAGAATCCCACCTCTGTAGGGTAGCACTATCCATTTGATGTAATCCTGTAATGGGAGTTGTCCTTAATCCAGAGACAGTAATCCCTCTCTTTTAAAAGAGACAGAGGACAGGGGTCAAAGGGCAGGTTACAGCTTGTTAAACATGTTGTTACTGCCTTCATCCTGTCTTAAGCAGCCATCTGAGGACCAGGGTGTTCATGTGAGTCTTTGGACCTTTTATACATTACAGCAGATATGTTTTTCTGCTGAATATTTTTTACATTTTAATTTTATACTTCAGTTTAAAATGAAGTAATTCTACAGTTGAAAGGTTTACTGTTCTGATAATTATGTGTTTTGAGTATTCTGAGCTTTGACTGCACTGGGCATATGACACATCTAAATATCTGCCTTCCTCACTGACTTCTCTCAACTGTAAAGCATGTGTAACCACGCATGTGTCTCCACTTCTCTGTCTGTGGCACTTTGCTCTGACAGCCTTCTGCTCCTCTACCTGAAAGAATCTGCCTCTGGATGTTTGGCTGCAGTGCCCTCTAGTGGCCTCAAACGGACACTCACACCTTTTCGGCCACCACTGCCTCAAAGCCCCTTTTTCCAGTCACGCTGTGAATCTCAGGCAGAATGAAGTCTGAAATGTCCCTGTTTTTCCAGCAGCAGATCAACTACCGAGATACTCGGCCCCTTCTCGCTCCTCCCCGAAACCCAAACAGCACCTCCAAAGCCCAACTGCCCTGCGAGGTAACAACCTGCTCCTAAGCCAGCTGGAGGCTGTGAGATTGAACTCACACACACAGCCATATGCACACTTTATTAAATATATATACACACACTACACTTGTCTGTGTACTGAAGGTATAGACTACTGGTGCACATGGAGCGTTAGTGATGAAATAGCTGTACTGTGTGGTGCTTAAAAGGATTTGAGGAAGGTGCCTCAACGTACTAGGTGCCAGCTTGTCATTTCAGACTGAGGTAACTCTGAACGCAGGTTTAGCCTCGGTTTTTGCTGCTTTCTTTGTGAGAGGTTGAGCAGGGTGGTTATTGGCAGAGACGAGCTTGAGTCTATAACCCCCACAGGTACGCCGTCTAACTGAAAGGATTAACCATATGCAATTTAAAAGGGGGGAGCTGATTCACAGGATTGTACTCTGTGTCTCTTTAAATATAAAATTGATCATAAATGTCAAAACAGTGATTCTGTGCTGTTGCTGGTCCACGGCTGACAATTAGAATGGCATTACTGGGACTCAGAGCAAAAGTAAAAGTGTCATTCACGTGTTCATTCTTGATCGTAACAAGGATTCAATTACGCCAAGTTTTTTGTCCTTCCTGTTTTCCTTGCATCATAAGCTAGTAGCACACCCTTATGAATTCATGTTGAAAAAAAGATCCAGAGCCACCAGGGGGAGGTGGGGAATATTCTGAGAAAGAAGTCACCATTTCTGAGATCAAAGTTATAAATCTGTGAGAGAAAAAAAATTGGGTTTTTTTTGTCCTGGAATCACATCGCTTCACTTTGCAAGGTTATATCAACCTCATCACACACTTGCTGTGTATTATGACTGTAGTGGATGGCCTAATGGATTTACACTTTGCAAGAAGGAAACACTTGTGATTTTAGCCCAGAATCACTATTGAAATATATTCTATTCTATATTATCACAAGTATTCAGGCTTTGACGAGACATTACAGTGAATTGGGCTTATTCAGAACAAACAACACACTGATTTGGAAGGGGATGATAGCTTTTGTGCATCAGGAACAACAAGGCAATGGACAGAAGGATGTCACTGGTTACATCATTCCTTTTTACCGGTGGTATCTGTGGGGGGGGGGTGAGGTTGATCCAACATGCAAAGTCATGTGGTTCCTTGATTAAAAAACTAGTTTAACTACACTATTTTCCAAGTTTTTTCCTCATAACTTTGTGACTTTAATCTCCAAACTTCTCTGAGATTTTCTCACAAATGTATGACTTTATTCTCTCAGAGAATGTTCAAGTTCAAATGTGATTTTTCTTCACAATTTGAGAATCTTTGGCCGTGAATTTACCACTTTATTCTCTCATAAATGTATGACTTTAATCTGATTGATCTTTTTCTCTGAATAAACCCCCTCAGTAAAATTCTTACTTACAGTATGTTACAAATTTAGCTCTATTGACTCCCTTGTCTTTGTAGAAGTTATTTGTAATATTTTAAAATAATTTCCATTTTCGTCTACAATGTAAACTCTCCATTTATAATACACTCATTTGCCAGCTAATTGGGTACAGGTGTTTCTTTTTTAAGATAAAAAAAATATACATACACACACATACATATATACCTTTATATATTATGTGATGTATCATTACCTCTGCTCCAATAGTGTTCACCAAAGTGACATTTCATTTGTAACTGCAGAGTGTCCTTCAACAGTCCCTCACTGTCCCATTCTGTCCACTGCTACACCTGCAGGGCGCTACACATATCATTAACAGGTTACTTGTCACATGGCAAGTAGGATTGTTGCTCCTATTGCACACGGGCCATGTAATGTCACAGTTTGTTAAGAAATCAAACGGGCAGCAAGAGACATGAGAGTAAAGCCCATCCTCAGCTCCTTCCTCCCAGCTCTGAATTAAGGCCTGTCTCTGTTGTCTTTGTCTAGTCCCCCTCTCCTGTTGCTTTGGAGAAGAAGGTGATTTCAGTGAGTATTCACTGAGGGTTTCCACATTTTTAAATATTGTGATTGTGGTTCCACGCCGTGGTTGTATTGATGTCGTGCTAGATTATGTGCTTCTGGTTTTCACTAGTATGTATGTGCGTACCACCTCATTCTCTCAACACATTATCAACCAGATGAGTTAAGTAGCTTTTCTGTTTATTTTTAATCTGTTTATTTAATGGTTTCCAAATTGTCATATCAGGTTTGACTTCATTTGTGATGGCTGTGGTGAAAAAAAGATGCTTTTTGTTGCATGGAACATTAAACAGTCAAACACAGGACTTTTATCACAAAAGCTAAAGTTATAAGTAAAAAAACAATTCCAGTTAAAAATATCAGTTAACAGCAGCATCTACATATTACTGCTTCTACCTTCATGTTAAATAAAGCAACATCCGCTGATAATAGGACATATCAGTAAACAATCTGTGATATGTAACATTATTCCAACATGTATCTTATAAAAAAGCAGTAACTATAATAATAAAAATAGAAATAAAAAATGTTAAACCAAACATTCAACTAAACATTGCACATTTGATTAATCTTCACCATTAGCTAATCACATTCTTTCAAATCTCAATTTGAAAGCAAATAATAGTTTTTTTGTTATACCGTTCGTTAATTGATGTCATATTGTATCCCATTACTTCATCTTTAAACTACGGACAGACTGAAACGTTGAAAGCATATTATCGATAACAGGGTACCCGCAGGGTCTTAAGTCTTAAAAATGTCTTAAATATAATATTCAAAAAATAAAGTCTTAACTTTCAATAGAAAGACTTACATTTTGTTCACAAAGGTCTAACATGTTTATTGTATTTTCATAAGATTAAATAACTATTGTTTCGTCACAAAGTATGTATTGAGTAAAATTTATTAAGTTCAAGTACTTGGTAAAGTATTTTTACAGCCTAAAATCCCTTCTGATATTCCATTATATACTACATACTTTTGCCAGTGTGTTAATGAAGTTAGTATTACATTTCATTCTAAATGGTGTTAAAGGGTCTTAAAAAGTCTTAAATTTAACTTGTGGAAACCTGGGGGTACCTTGTATAAACACGGTCTGACTTAACCCAGGTTACCTGACTGTCTTCCTGCTCTGCCTGTCTTCAGTCCCCTCGCCCAGTAAGTTGAGAACTCCAGTCACCCCGTCCCCACTGGCCTTGAGGCAACCGGTAAAGGCCACATCCAACCCTGGCTCTGCCACCTCCACCCCCACCCGCTCCCTGGCTTCCCCCCGCAGCGGCCTGCCCCGACCCAGTGCTCCTGCAGGAGGGGGGATCCCTCTGCCTCGCAGTAAATTGGCCCAACCTGTGCGCAGGTATGTACACCACAGACTCAACAACATCACAACATCTCGCACTTTTGTTAATGGATAGCTAGTGGCTATTGCTGTATATTTAATTTATCCGACACTTACCTGTGTGTGTGTGTGTGTGTGTGTGTGTGTGTGTGTGTGTGTGTGTGTGTGTGTGTGTGTGTGTGTGTGTGTGTGTGTGTGTGTGTGTGTGTGTGTGTGTGTGTGTGTGTGTGTGTGTGTGTGTGTGTGTGTGTGTGTGTGTGTGTGTGTGTGTGTGTGTGTTCCTCCCCTTCTCAGATCTCTTCCTGCTCCTCGGTCATACAGCGGCACAGGTGACAACTGGAGAGAAGGTTGTTACTGAACTGGGCCAGCAGGGGGCTCTCCAATCAAACTATCAACACAAGGAGGCAGACATTACAACATGGCACTTTATCTACCTAGATACCTTTCACAGTGAAAAGAGTCCCTGTGTCCCAAAAATATATATGAGTCAGAATTTCAACAAAAAAAAAGAGAGGACAGTGTCCACATGGCGTCATGTTCCTCTGTGGGGTCTGGCTCTGGAGGGGTCAGGCATGTAGTGCTGTGCCCAGTAAAATGCCAAAGAAACCAGGCCGACTCCAGCTCTGGCAGCAGAGGACACATCAGCTGCCTTGGTTTGACTGCAGTCATCTATCAGACAGTCCATATCACTTCATTGGCCAGCTCCCCCCCCCTCCTCACACTCCTCTTCCCTGTTCTTCTTTCCCTTCCCTCAGGTTGAAATGTCTCCACGCATTTCTCTCTTTATGCTCTGTGTTTAACAGATGTCTGAGCGATCTCTATGATGATGCCGTGCAGGTGAAATGTCAAATGTAATGTTAGAGAGTTGTTGGTTGTCTTGCAACAGTGAAAGCACCTCTGTGTGGGTATGACATTTAATCTTTCCTCTTGTGAAATCAGCCAGAATGTATGCACATGCAAGTTTGTTTTGGAAAATATTTATTCAAATTATTTAAGAAATGTATGTCCAAACATCAATATCAGTATTTTGTTTTAAGATTTTAATTAGTTTAAAATGTACAGTTTGAACCTCAACTGCAAGCTAAGTCTCCAAAGCCTTTTTATGTTTAAGTGTCAAATGAGGACTGGTGACCCGGGTGATTAATGACACATCGGCTAAAGCCTCAGTTCTGACTTGTACCACAGTTTGCCAAGATTATACTTTTCTATAAACGTGCTGAGATACTTCAACCTTCAAGAAACCTGAGCTCGAAAACTAATTTTGTCCCCGTTCACCCATTCAGCAAATTAAAGAAGAAGAAAACTGATGAAATCCCCATAACAGATTTCTGTCAGTGGAAATCATTCATGCGATGAAAAACATCAAATAAGATGGCAGATACATTTAGCTGGCTTTTACCTCTTGTGCTATAGAAATGGATGGAAAGGCGTGCCAGTGTTTGGACATCCGTGGGGGGGGGGGGGTGTTATGAAACTAGTGCCTATAATTTAAAGTTTCACTTGAGTTTGAACATCGTGTTTTGTTTGTTTATCATTTTGTGCCAATTTCTGGGTATCCCAATATTTGCATTTCGGCTTGATTGATTTGCTTGCCTGTTTGTATTATTTTTGTAATTTAATGAATACATTTATAATTGCTTTAAAAAAAAATGCGCCTTCATATTTATAAGTAATTACTCATTCTGTAAATGAAACTATTTATTAAAGAGAGGTGCCTATGTTAAAGCTCAGATTAAGTGGGAAGCTCGAGCGAATGTTCAAGAAGACATGCCACACCTTTTGTGTGAAGGTTTTTGTTATTGAACTTTTTTTTTATATATCCACAAACATGACATTCAGTTTCCCTGTGTAAAGTCACATTTCAAATTAAAGCTGAAAAATTGTTCTCTCTTTTTGTACTTTTTGGATCATCTGCATATTTAAGAACGTAACGAGGTTTGGATTACTTTGACAAAGCCGCAGCGGTCGGTACATACTACACTATATTACAATTTAGGGACTACAAATCTAATTCGAGCTGTAATCGTTTGAGCCCGACCGATACATTTTTTTTTTAAGGCCGATACAAATATTTGGGTTATTTAAAAATCCAATATGCCAATATATATTTTAAAAAAAAAAATAATCCAGAAACGCGTAAAAAAAAAAAAGATTTCCTTAACAGTTATTTGTAGTTCTCACTAAAATAATGTGATAATTTGTTTTATTGTAACAGAGTAAAATCAAAATATATTAAAGTTCTGATAAATAAAATTATAAGAATAAAACGTAAGATATGAAACTTAAAGTCCTTTGAACAAAACAACAACAACAACAAAAACAGTGTTGCCAACAGGGTTGTTGTAGAGCGTCCTGTGGTTAATCGGCCATTATAAATGCCAATACCAAAAGATCAGGAAATTCCTAATATCGGTCAATAATATTGGCCCGCCCATATGTCGGACGGGCTCTAGAAATCATTTAGCGGGTTATGTTTTGAGTAGAACAGGATCCTGATCTTATGTGCACCGGGCAACCCCAATTAGTTTGGGTCAAGTAGTTTACAGTAACGTCTGTAGATGAATATCAGCTCTAGTTAATAACCTGCTGTTACTTTACAGGCGAAGGCCTGCAGGTATGGCACTTCACTTCTAGGTCAGGTCAAATTTTTTACTCTTTCAGTTGGAGTTTGCGTGCAAATGATACAAACTGCCAAAATTAAGAGTGTCGATGGTCTTAGATTTTGGAATGTGGTAAAATGATGCGTTGTCTTTCCTGGATTTAAAAGGCTGTGTTACAGTAAAGTGTTCTAGCTGTTCTATTATTGGCCTCTACCCACTAAGTGAAAGATAGGCTGTCAAGACTTCTAGAGTAGTTCAGACTGTAATCTAACTAGTGCTGGGCCAAATGAGAAAATCAAGTATCACGGTATCTCAATGTCAATATTGTAGGCTTGACTATTGGTGCTGTCACAAAATATTTACACAAAGAGATTTTAGATAATCATCAGTAATGTAGATAAAATGACTAGAAGTCTTGACAGCCTATCTTTCACTTAGTGTAAAAAGCAGAAGGCGCCAGAGTCTTACGTGGGCAGAATGAACTGTAGCAAAGGCTTTTTACACATTAAAATGACAATTTTATATCTTTCGGTGCTGGGACCGTTTTTTTTTTAGCAATAAAATGCATGTCGAACATAATTTTAGTAATTCTGTTCAACATGCATTTCATTGCTAAAGTTAGTCTTCAGTTGATTCATAGTGCAGCTGCAGCGTTACCCCAAATCTGTCCGTAAACGTTACAGATTAAAATAAAATATGAGACACACCTGATAAAGGGATGTCTGTTTCATAGTGAAGCTTGAATGGGATACGTTATGTATTCTGTACACATAGCTGTTGCATTACGTACCAGAAGTCACCCATTGGTTAATGGGGGACACGATGTGTCTCCGGGAAGGGGAGGAGGCCGATGAAGGCCTGAGTCACTGACGGGTGCTGTCCTGTCCGGTGCCACTCCCGGTGACGTCAGTGCATTCATTTTCTCTGGACACTCGGCGTCCTCTGTGTGCTTGATATGCACGAGTTTCACTCAGAGGATCAGATTCTGTGAGGTGAGGTGATGCTGTACTGAGTCCGATGTGTGACTGTGGGCAGCCAACTGTCACAGCAGCAGAACACAACATGTTACAAATACCGCTTCAGTTGTCTGACCTACACAAGAGAAAATCCGAAGATAAAATAATATTGGGATGTTTTCAGGAACTGATGGACGGGTCAAAAGAGGCTGTGGGATCTGTTCTGCATATAAGAGTTCATGGATGACATGTAAAGTAACTAAATGCTTAACTGTATGGAAGTCACTGACTTTAGCTGTATTTCTTTTTGGTAAGACTTCTTATCCATAACATTTCTGAGGGAAATACTGTATTGTTTATCATGTCAACTGTCATCACTTTGCAGATTTTAATTTGACATCAAATATTTCAAATTATTTAAACGAGCCACCAATTAACACAGTGGACAGACACAACAGGACCAGCTTCAGCAACAACGTACTGGGGGTGTGGGATTCAGTTGATCTCTCGCTGACAACTTTAACATATTTAACAGACTCGAACATTGCTAAGACTGTTGAGCTGTAATAAATCACGTGGTTAAACATATACTAAACCAAACATACCATAACGTTTGAGATGGCCGGGCTTGCGCGTAATGCGCACCCTTCATGCAAGAAACAGCAGCGCCAACAAAGGATACGGGCGGGCGGGCAGATGTTCACAGTTTGCTGCACTAGTATAAAGACGCAGCACACTTTTCATTCATGTAGGCAGTGCTTACTTAACCCCAAACAGCTGTATTCATTTCCCATGTGCCTAAGTGTTGGCCTTTATGATTCTACAGAAAATATGAGAGACCGAACAGACTGTTTTCCCAAATAGCAAACCGTAAATATGTAACAATTGGATTGGTATTTTGGGGACCGTTCTCCTTCTACAGAGCATGAAAGGGCAGCCTGGGCGGTATTGATTGGCCCGCCCCCTGTCGCTGAAGCTCAAGACCGTGTGCACACTCCCCTCCGGCTGTGTGCGTCTTTCGGGGGAGCCAATCCGTGGCAGCATTCTGACTAAGTGACTCGCTTTAAGACAGTGTCATGGCACCATCGCATCCTCCGACCACTGGATCCTCCACTGTTTCTTATTAGTGACCGTGCGCCACTAGGGGAATCATTTTACGCGCGAGCACCTACTGGCAAAAACCGACTGTGGCGAGCCTCTGTCCTCCTGTTGCGCCATGGAGAACTCCAGCCTGTTGGGTGGCGACGCACAGAATGCTGGCTTGATAGGCTTTCTTATGTCGGACACTTTGGATCAAGTTGTGGATTTTCCACAGGACACTGCCATGACTGGATTAGTGGCCGGTAGTGCCATCTTCCTTGAAGGCAGCACCTTCAGGACTTCCGCTGGAGCGGAGTTTATGGCCGCTCCACCGACGGAATCCCCTCACCTGATGCCTGCCTTTTGGGATTCCCCGCTCAGTCACGGAATCAATGTGTTTGTGGGACTTGTTCTTTGCTTCACTATGCTGGGGCTGGGCTGTACGGTGGAGATCAGCCAGCTTGGCCAGCACATCCGCCGACCCATCGGGGTGCTGCTGGCACTGGTGTGTCAGTTTGTGATCATGCCCTTGGTGGCCTTTCTTTTGGCTTTAGCCTTCTCTCTGGATGATGTGGCGGCGATGGCCGTTCTTCTCTGTGGCTGCTGCCCCGGAGGAAACTTATCAAATATCATGTGTCTGCTGGTGCACGGAGAGATGAATCTAAGGTAGATAAACCGTACTTATCTAAAAAATGCAGTGAGTTATCAAGGAAGCATGTACAATTAAACTTTACATAGTTGAACCACGTTTTACGCGTAATATTTCGCAAATTACGCATCGAAATAACGGGGACTCCAAGTTTGCGCATGACTCTAAAGTGTTACATTCTTCACTAAAGCCAATAAGATGTTTGTCACACTTAAATAAAATGATTAAACACCGTGACTAAAGACCACAGTCATGCTATAACACTGTGTCTTCGCTATCCTCTCCCCAGCATCATCATGACAATATCTTCCACTCTGCTGGCGCTCGTGCTAATGCCACTGTGTCTGTGGATCTACAGCCGGGCCTGGATCAACACACCTGTGGTGAACCTCATGCCCTTCGGGGCCATCATCCTGACCCTGTGCAGCACTCTCATCCCCATTGGTTTGGGAGTTATGCTGAGGTACCGATACACGCGTGTGGCCGACACTGTGTTAAAGGTAATATAAGAGTAATTTCTCAAAGTTACCCTTCCATCTAATCAATAAGCTGAATCAGTTAAATAATTCTAATTGTGTGCCATTTAGAACCTGAGGACTTTCGGTTAAAGAGCACCTTTGCGCAAAAGCGCACTGCGTAATTTCCCTTGCCTGTCATATGTGGATGCTACGAGCAGGAACAGTGACATCAGAGACAGAGCTCCTCCCCCCCATTTCTGATAAAATCCACATATGTGGGAGGGTCACATCAGTTACAACAGACAGTAACGTTGGGCAGCAGAGATGCCTTGATTCATTAATTATAGAACTCACAACCCCCTAGAAGGTGGAGTCTCCGCTCATATTAGAGGAAAAAAAAAAACTTTAACAGGAAAAAAGTAAGAGGAATTTCCAGGCTAGAAAGATAGAATGGACTTCCTCCTCAGGGATGCAAAATGTAGCTGCCAAATGTGCAGAAACACCCCCCTCATTCTGAAATATTGTGTCTTTCCAGGTATCCCTGTGGTCTCTGCTAGTCACCCTTGTGATGCTGTTCATCCTGACTGGAGCGATGCTGGGGCCGGAGCTCCTGTCCACCATCCCGGCCTCGGTCTACGTGGTGGCCGTCCTGATGCCTCTGTGTGGCTACGCTGCAGGCTACGGCCTGGCCATGCTCTTTGAACTGCCGCCCAACAGCTGCAGGTCGGTCTCTCTGGAGACGGGATGCCAGAACGTGCAGCTGTGCACTGCCATCCTGAAGCTGGCCTTCCCCCCTCAGCTGATGGGAGGGATGTACATGTTCCCTCTGCTGTACGCCCTGTTCCAAGCAGCCGAGGCGGGCATTTTCATCCTGGCCTACAGGATGTACAGGAAGAACGTCCTGCACAAACCAGACCCCGCTTGGGACAGCGAGGACACGGATATAACTTATCAAAGATTTCAGGATGATGAGTACATTGACTCTTCTTATGGTGCCGTTACAGTGAGTGACCCAAACACCATCATGTTGGACCCCTGTCCTCCTGATCCAACTCCTGTTTAATGTGCACATTTTAAATATTGCTTCCCTACAAGTGGATTCCTCGTTTTGATTGCTATCATTCATAAAGGAAAAACTTGGAAAACAGGATGACTATGCAGGGAAATCCAGAATGTTTATCACTGACCTGACTGCTGTTAAAAAAAAAGGTGCTTTCTGACATAAGCTTCAATCATTCTGTTTGACATCCATGTCTAATATGGGATGAAAAAGCATGACGTTTTAAAACATTGCTGTGTTACCTATAACTTGTTTAATAGGTAACTGCCATTCATCAGCTAAGCTTAACTTCAATCTGTGAGAGTGACATTAATCAGGAAACCACACCAAAGCCAAACAGCTATTTGGATCCCAAATAAATGTGTGTCAGAGACAGAGAGATGAGAATACATCCGACAAACATATCAGCTATTCATTGCAGTGCCAAGTCTGAACAAAGTGTACAATATGTGTATATTATAAACAACTGATGTTTCAACAAAATAAAACGTGTACAGAAACAAAAAGTCCAACTTGTATAGCCTACCTTCGTCACGTGTCTGCTGTTTTTGGGGGAGTGGAAATGCCTCCAGTCTCACACCTGACCCTAATCAGGCCTAATGGAGAGCCCATGTTGCCCAATCTACTTAAACAGCTACACGTCCCAACCTTGGTTGGTTGAACAAAATGGCAACGTATGGTGACGAGCCAGTCGACAGCTATTATTATTCATCTTACAACCCTTACACGGGCAGATACCCCCGGCCTAGAGACGCGGGGTGGAAATATAAGAGTTACCTCGCCCACTATGGGGACACTTCGGATGCATTTAACAACCACCAGCGCGCCCAGCTGAAGTCCATCTTATCTCAGATCAATCCCAAGCTCACCCCGAGGCTCCGGAAGGCGAACACTAAAGATGTGGCGGTGCAGGTCAACCCGAAGAAGGACGCCTCGGTGCAGTGCTCCATCGGCCCGCGGACCCTCCTGGCCATGAAGCGGGACTCCCGGCGCAAAGGAAAGCCGGAGCCTTCGTCGCCCAAAACCAGCGGCAGCCCCAAGGTGGCCGTACATTACCCTCGCACCCTCGCCCTGTACTCCCCCATCGCCTACAGAAGCATTACCTCCTTCCTGGTCGACGACG
>NC_045741.1:22951053-22982617 GCF_008692095.1 Etheostoma spectabile | reverse complement strand
CAACAACAGTAAGGAAGCCTCGTGCGGGGAGTCGCAGGAGGGCGAGCCGCCCGACTTCGCGGGGAAAAGCGACGGGGAGAAGGGCGAAGAAAACCAGGCTGGTGAGACTGGAAAGACCGCAAAGCTCCCAGACCAGCGCAAAGTGCCCGTGTCCAAAAAACAGGTGAAGCGGGACGATGTGCCGCAAACTACAGAGGGGTCAAAGGACAAGGCGCGCGTGCGGTTCCAGGTGGGTTGCGTCACGTGTTCAGCTTCTTACTTGGAGCTGAAGGAAAATTATTATTTTGACACTTATTATTTAGACACCCTGTTGCTTCTCTACTCTAGCTCGTTTTTAGTTTTAATACATTAACTTTTAAATTAAAAAAAACAGTACTGCTCATGCACTGCCCATAGTAAAAGTTCCTAGAGTAAATCTTTTGGCTAACTCTAGTTTTCTCTACGTCCACATTGGCAGTTTAATTTATGTTAAATTTTTGTAAAATTATATTCTGCATTTTCCCTTGCTGAACTATTGTGGGAAAAAATAAAACTGCGTTTTAAAAATAACAAACTACAAATGGATTCAAGTCTCCTATAAAGTAAGTTGACCAGTTTTTATTTTATCTATTTTTTATTTAAAAAGCAGTCTAAAATTAGTTAATACACTGTAAGGTTAAATTCAATTTGAACTCACTCCTCGGATGTTCAGGGCCGCTGAAGCTACCACACACTGAATAATGAGACTTAACTCTTTAAGTATTGGGACACAGTCTTTTCAGATATAGATGCTGTGCCTTCAAATGAAATTCACTTTGCCATGCGTTATATTGTTGTTAGGATAATGTCCTAAAGTCAGCCATTAACTGACCAGAATCTCATACATTTCAGTCTTGATGATTTGGATAATATTTGCATTTTGTAGAAGTTTACTGTGCAAAATCAGAATTTAGGATAACAAGCTAGGCTACATTTATTTAGGGTCATGTTGATTATCAGCCAAATGGTCAACAATTGTCTGCAAGCTGGGGGTGAGATGAGCCAAACTGAAATGAGAATGTAAAATTGAACTGAGTTTAGTGTTTTTACAGGATTAGTCTACTAACCAGGAGTAAACAGACTGACTTTTTCTTCTTTCAAATCAGTTTCTGGAACAGAAGTACGGATATTATCACTGCAGAGAATGCAATCTGCGATGGGAGAGTGCCTATGTTTGGTGCGTTCAGGGCACCAACAAGGTGAGTTTTTGTTTTTTCGATGTGTAAAGCATCCCGAATTCAGTAAAGTAACTTGGCAATAACTGCCCCAAATTAGGGGTCAGCACTGTAAAGAGCTACCGTAATTGCTATTTTATCTAAAGCCTGGACAAATACAATGGGGACATTTTCATCTTTAGAAGAAACAAATGTTCACTTTATTGTGTCATATGTGTCTAATATTAAAAAAGGAACAGGCCATATAACATTTCATGTTGTGTTCCAGGTTTACTTCAAACAGTTCTGTAGGAAATGCCAAAAGGACTTCAACCCATACCGTGTTGAGGACATCACATGTCACGTAAGCCCTTCTCTAACCTGCTCTGTAAATTAAAATGAGCCACGACTTGACCAAAGCCCTGTTCATGTTCCCCCTAGACTTGCAACAAGGCACGCTGTTCCTGTGCGATGACACAACGCCACGTTGACCCCAAACGGCCTCACAGACAGGATCTGTGCGGCAGGTGCAAAGGCAAGCGGCTCTCCTGCGAAAGCACTTTCAGCTTCAAATACATCATCTAGGGAGCGTCTCCGCTGAACTTTGCCCTGTTACAAGAGTACGTGTTCTGTGGGGTGCACCTTCAACCCAGTGCCACAATATTTGCAGATGCAAGAATGGCATTTTGGATGCAAAACGTATATTTGATTCAAAACTTTATTTCACACCTGTTTTGTGTTGAAATTAATGGTAAGCGTCACACAATTTACAATGTAATAAATGGCTACCTTGCACTCTTGTACTGACTCCTTTATTTCACTCCAACTACTCTCTATTGAGGTCTAATAAGTAGTAAATTAGTGAAAGTTGCCTAATAGTAAATTGAGGCAAGGCAACTAAAATAACCTTTCAATGTGTCAGTGATAACTGTCTAAGTCTGCGTGTTCTTCCACACTTTCTTTGACATACTATGACTAAGCACTTCATGTTGCATACACTTTCAGTCTAACCTGCAAGACTGACTTTTTTTTTTTTTTTTTTTTGACATAATTGACTTTTCTGTTTCAGGCCTTTAATTGACAGGATGCTATACTAACATTTACCAACATATGCTTTTACATTTTTGGATATTTGATGACCAACACATTTTTCATCACATATACGACATGGGGATTTTTAGGCCTTTAATTCCACAGAACCGATAAATCTGAATCTTTAAGGGATTTTTCAACCTATCACTTTTGTCAACACTGACTTTATTACGTTTTGTTTTGACCTATGACGTTAACATACTATACTGTGACTATTTTCAACATAATATATTATGACTTATTGATCACTTTGACTTTTTGACATACTATGACTTTATCACATTTTTATGATAAACTATGACTTTTGACACACTATACTATGACTTTTTTCAACATATGACTTATTGATCACTTTGACATACTATGACTTTTTTATCACATTTTTATGACCTACTTTATGACGTTTTTTGACACTTTACTGTGACTTTATCAATTATTGATTAGGATTTTTTTCAACATACTATGACTTTTTTATCACGTTTTTTGGCATGCCATACTATGACCTTTCAATTGTTTTTTGTTTTTTTAGGCCTTTATTTGATATGATGCTACACAGGCTTTTTTTCGGTACACTATAGTATTACTTTTTTTTATTCTTCTTATTCTATGATTTTTTTGACATGCTATACTATGACTTTTTATTACTTCTTTTACATATAAGCCTTTTTTCCCGATTTACTGTATATTATGACTATCACTTATTCCAATGTACTTTTTAAGATTTCTTTGTAGCATAGTAGGCCTTCATTTTGAGCAAATAGAGTAAAAATATGGACAAAGGCAACATTTTTATGTACATACATATATAATATATATAACTATTTAACATCAAGAAGGATGAAAGATGATTTATGGTTAGTGCAGGATGTACAAAATGTAGAGGGATGTGCACAAAGGATATACGGTACAGAATGTGCAGAGGACAGGACGTGTGATTAGGGTTCAATGTCAGCGGGGGTCTGAGGTTGTGGTCCTGATGGACCACAGCCTCCTGCCAGAGGGGAGGGGTTCAAACAGTTGTGTCCAGGGTGACAGGGATCGGCTACAATCCTTCCGCCTGCTTACAGCGTCCTGGAGGTGACAGGTCCTGGGGGGGGGGGGGGGGGGACAGCAGATTGCTGCCAATCACCTTCTCAGCAAAACGGATGATACCCTGTAGTCTTCCCTTGTACCAGATGGGGATGGAGCAGGTGAGGAGCGACTCAATGCTTGCAGTGTAGAGCTACACCATTACTGTCTTTGACAGGTTGAACTTCTTCAGCTGATGGAGGAGGACATCCTCTACTGAGGCTGCAATTTTGACTTCTCATACGTCAACGTGTGTATACTGTGTGTATCAGCTGTGCTAATCAATAGGACTTATACATTTGGCTTTCAAATGACAAGAGCCACAAGCATTCCTTCATTGACAGTCCTCGTTAAACATCCACAACGTTTCTGGACAAAAGCACAGGACGCCCCTCGTTTGAACTTCATCTGCACAAATTATATATCAATACTTTGAGAAATGCTTTCTGATGCTAATCTGGTGGGATGATTAAACATCAGAGCCAGGGCAAGGCTTGATGACGGCTGGAAGGACCAGCTGCTGTTCCCCTATACCATGACATTCCACTTTTCCCAATAAAGAAAAATTACAATTACAGACAGCAACATGGACAATATAATTGATTTGCATTAATTATGTATACAGAATGTGTGCATTTGTGTATTTATAGCAATAATAAATGTATTAATAAAATAAATGTGTGTATGTCCTGAGTGTGTTCACACCTGTACTTATAGCGGTCTACTTGTGATCCAATCACTCAGGACTTTAATACCAGGTCAAAACATAACTAAATATGTCTCTCTCTGTCAATATGTCTGTCTGCTGTAAAGAAATAGTGGCGCAAATAGGCAAAACATTTGAACTAGCATTTCTTACTCTTTATTTTGCATCATTCATACCTTTCCCACTTTTTTATTAAATAATGTAGTTATACTGCTTCAGCTGCTTTCAATGCTCAATCAAGTCTTACCTAAACTTTCTTACATATTGGTATTTTTCAGCTTTTTTAAGACATTAGAAACATTTTGACTTTTCCCTCAAACTTTACCTTCTTACACATTTTAACAAGCAATTCAGTGTAGTTTTTTTTTTAATATTTCCCTTTTGTTTTATTCAACATTATGACTTCTTACAACCATTCCCACTTTTCCAACTATTCTCTTCGCCTTCTTCTAAAGCAATTATGCCAGCAATCCTGTTTAGCTTTCAAAATTTCGCTTTTCGGCATTCACAAGCATTTTCTGCAGGACATGCTTTTTCTATTTGTACTCTAAAACTTGCAAACTTTCATAAAACCCTTTATACATTTTATTCATGTTTCCACAATTGTAGTAACGCTAAGACAATGCTTGTACTGTATGATTAGGCTTTTATTCATCCAGAGAGAAGGCTGGTATGTGAGTGAACAAGAAAAATGTATAATGCACCTCTACATTAGAACATTTTCCAGGTAAATAATAGTCATTAAATAATTAAGAACAGCATTCAAATGTACCAGACAAGCAGGAAAAAAGCTCTCTGAGGAATGAGTACAGTGACTGTTACACAATGTGCCATGACAAGATTTCCAGAAAGCATTCAGATAATGGTTAATGTCCTGCAGTCACAGCAGAACGTAGAGCCATTCTGAAAGCGCAGCGCAGCTTCAGTGACGGCCATTTCCCATCTGAAAACGGGGTCCAAATGTATCGGAGGATGAGCGCTGCTTTACAACGTGATCAACCCACATGGACAAAAAAAAAAGTCAAATAAAACCTTATCTCCCCTTAATGAGGCTTTGAGCAGAGCCTGTGCTGCTGGGGTGTTACGCTAACAAAAAGATCACAGTGGAGAGAAGGAATGCATATGCCTTGGCTGGATTGGCGTGGTCCAACAGGAGATGGAGGCTACGTTAGATCTCCCATGCCATCAGGTGGCTGGCCCCACACCAGCCTGGCCCACTAAGCAGGAGCACAACCAACAACCAAGGCAGCCTTTGGGAAATTTCGGAGTTTGTGTGACTGGATGACGGAGGCGAAGCGTATCACTAATGACTCAAATCTGGTCTTGGCTTTCTCTCATCACATTAGCTTTATACATACATCCTATTCGGATGAACAGTGCATTACACAAAAGTACAAGGGAAAAATACTGGTTTTACACTATACATTTTCTAAAATATATACAGAGTAAAATAAGTTATGTTTCCATAATGAGTTGTAGCCAGTCTGCACTTGTGTGCAATTATATGCATTTGTGTGTGAGTGTATACCAGAATATCCAATATATACATCACACAGTCAAGAGTCTCTAAAGGCAGCTACTTATTTGGTTAAAGAGTGAGTTTTGCGTGAAGACCTGTTGAAGGGGACTCTCCTCTCAAAGCAGATCAATAAACAGATATATTTCTCTTTATACACTCCCTGAAGGCAAACGTCTCCCACAAGGTTACAATTACGTGTTAAATATCCTAAAATGTACAACCTAGGATGTTAGCTCTAATAAAAATACATTTCTCAAAAAAATATTCTTGCAGTGCTTCTCTCTTTCAAGCATGCTTTTGAAAACTTTTTAGTCAAGATTTTTCTGTTTGCTTATGAATCTTAACGGTGTTTCCTCACACATACGACACCTCCTCTGGACTGTCTTACATGTTTCAATACCATCCTCCGGCTCAGGCCACCCAAGGAGGCCACCGGTCAGTATGATCCAGCAAAAACAAAAAAAAAAAACAAGAAAAAAAAAAGAAGAAAAAATAATCATCCCACTCCGTCCTTTCTTATTCTTTCCCGGACACACCACCAAACAACTTATTGCAACTGAATTTTGCCAGTTGGCTTAGTCTGGGAAAAGAAAATGCTTTAAGCATTCATACATGTAATAATATATATTAAAAGTCACAGTTATTCCCACAAATCCTTTAGCCCTTTATGGGTGGAGTCTCACGTCCTCCTCTAAAGCCCCTCACTGTCTACCCTCTCTCTACAGCTGAGGTGAGGTCTGTGTAGAGCAGGGGGGGGGGGGATATATTTGTCCAGTCTAGTCCAGGCTTGCAGCCTGCAGTACCGCGGGTTCACAGTCCAGTGCTAACCATGGTGGTGAGGGGATGGCAGGCCTGCGCCTGACTCAGAGCCTCGTGGATCTGCAGGTTGAGCTCCATGAGGCGGGTGCTAGCCTGAGACAGGTCCCTGCTGGGGCCCACCACCGCCAGGCAGCCCGTCTGGCCCAGCGTCTGGTGACGGAAGTAGATGTGCAGAAGGGTCTGGACTGCATTGTCTGTCTCGTTGCCAAAGATGTCATTGGGCCACAAAGACCTGTAGATAGGAGGATGGTGTGTGTGTGTGAGCACATGAAAAGAAAACTCTGAACAGAAGCTGTCTCTAGCAACGGGATGCACACAGTTGGTTTTATTGCATTTGAAGCATTCTTGTTGTTTTTGCACACCATGTGCCTTGTTTTAGGTCAGCCCAGTGTGCGTTGCAGTTTTTTGGTAAAACCAGGTCAGAACAGAAATAAACCTACTTCATTTCAAATTTTGGATCTGAAGGACAACAGTAAAACTCACTAGAAAAGACATTTCCCATCAATAAAGTACATCTGACTTTGGAGCATTGCAACTGAAATCAACAGCAGGTTTCTGTCTTGAGTTAGCCAATGACAGTCATGCTAGCTACTTAGCTAGCTGATTGACAGCAGCTGATGAGTGAGTTGCTTTGGGACATTATAATTTATTTTATTTAATTGAAAAAATGTAAATGTCACAAAGCAACTCTGTGACATCTAAAGGATGCTGCTAGCACTTCTGCTTGTGAAGACTTCAACTCTACAAGGCAATGTGACCCTAACATGATTATTTTCATTATCAGCTAATCTAACATTTAATTGTTTAAGCTATTAAAGCTATAAAAACTCAAATGCATTCAAACTTTATATACTTTAATATAATGAAATGGCAATGAGAGTGAGCACATTTAAAACGTTATGGCACCATGATTTGATTCCTTGACATGATTGGTCCTTAACTAATAATTGTCTTTGATTAGGGTTTTTTTTGGTCAGTTGGCTTATTGATTTATTATTTATCAACTTATCTGTCTGTGTCTGTATCTTACCTAAAGACTTTGACCTGTGTGAGGGCTGAGCTGAAGTCTCTTGCTCTCAGAGTTTCAACCAGTGATTGGATGGCCGTCTCTGTGTTGGTCTGGGAAGTGTCTGACATACACACATCCTCCTGGCCATCATTTCCTGTCTCTGCCTCCTTCAAACAGCTCTCTAGGATAGTGAGTTCTTCAGACATGTTGGTCACCTTAGAAACAGAGACATAAACACATTAATTTCATATCACTGCATATTACAGCACGCATCTTCCTGAGAGTTCAGCAAAACAAACCTATGGAAAATAAATATCAACTGGAAGTGCTGTCTCTATCACTCCATATTATGAGTGATCGAATTTCATTAAAAAGAGACCGCGTTCTTACAGCATGACGTCATATAATGCAATTAGTCTGTTCTTAATTCTCTGACAAAGAAGATGGGAAGTTGCGAGCTGCCACAGTCACTTTCTAAGGCAAACATTAAACTCCAACTATACATGCAAAGTGCATTTCAGACTAATTTTATGATTTAAATGTGTGCCAGGAACATAAACAACAAATATATCCATGCACATCAGTCTTCTTTTGAAGCAATTCAATATAGGCTCCATCTCACCTCTGCCTCTCTCTTGAGGACGTCCACCCTGCTGATGAGCTTACAGTAGGCCTGGAAGAGCAGCAGCAGCTGGAAGTGCAACTTATAGAGCCTGCGACATAACTCCAGCTCCTACAGAGACAGAAACATGAAGAGTCACATGCCGGCATAATGGTCTAGCTTGCACTTAAAGTACTCTGATGATCATATGATTAGACGGATGGGTATCCTAGGTTACATGAAAGGGTTAACGTGGCCTAAAGCAAAGTGCCATCCACTTTGGGCCAGGGAGCAAGAGGTGAGTCTACCACTAGGAGAATTAGTCATGAGATCTCTATTAGAAAACCAGCCATCACCACCTCCTGTGACACCCTCTACGGGCCACTGTCACAATCATGGCTGACTAGATGACCGACCTGAAGGAGCAGGTTAATTACTGAAAATTCAGATCCTAATCCAGGAAAACATGGAGGGAGAAAAAAAAAGGTAATTTGAACAGATATGGGAATGGAACAATACACATGCAAAATGAAAGTCCTGACAACACTATGATCTCTCTACCCTTCCTCTACCATTGATAATGCAGGCATCCCCTCTGAAATCCTCAGTAACTCTACACTGTTGACATCTTCACTGTGCAATAGACAGAATCAGTGTGAAGTACGAAGCAGTTTGATTATGGATTGTCCAGGCTGGATGTAGCAACAGAAA
Source organism: Etheostoma spectabile (assembly GCF_008692095.1). Classification (NCBI taxonomy): domain Eukaryota; kingdom Metazoa; phylum Chordata; class Actinopteri; order Perciformes; family Percidae; genus Etheostoma; species Etheostoma spectabile. The sequence goes on along the minus strand of NC_045741.1, from coordinate 22,973,920 downwards.
AAAAACAACAACATATGTTGCCATACAGAATAACAGTAAATTATAATTGGGTGGATGGGAGAGTTGAGCTGGGTTACATGACTGATCAAGGCAGAGAAAGAGACGTAGGTGGCTGGGGGGTGGTGACAGAACAGTGTGTGGGGAGGGAGGGGGAGAGAGAGAGAGAGAGAGAGAGAGAGAGAGAGAGAGAGAGAGAAAGAAATGAGTGTTTTGTCCGGATGTCATGATTATTAAGAGTCTATAATATGAGAACCACTTACTGCTAGATTTTCCATTTGCTAAGCAAGAAGGTGAGCAGGTCACACAAAAAACAACAAACAAAACAGAAGGAGAGAAAGACCAAGAATTAGAGAGCTTTAACATGACAGGCAAGGAGCGTTGGTTTATCATCTTCCCTTAACACAGGTCAGTGAGAGCTCAGTGCCCAAACAGCTATGAGCTCACTTCAGCAGAAACAAAAACTTTTATTCTGGAGGGCTGAATAACAGCATGTATGCTGAGAAAAGATATGAAGGATAGTGGTGTAAAATACTTCTGAATGTGTCGCCTTTGTGACTGAAGACACCACATCCGTTTTAACCTAAGCATTTGTGTGGTGCCAGGCTAGGAGGGAAGTTGTGAGTCAGCAGATCTGTGTAAGAAGCTCAAGCTACACGGCAAAATGTCAACACCTGTAGGATGTGAGGTGGGACCATGCAAAATCTCCACGAAACTAAAGACAATCCAGAGAAAAGTGGAAAAACCTGTGTGTCTGTCATGAAATCCTCATCTCTCAAATTCTATTTTATATATATCTAGGATTATATATATATATATATATATATATATATATATATATATATATATATATATATATGACTGCCATGTGAATATTTGTCTCCAAAATTGTATCACAAATCTTAAGTACAAGAATTGTACAATATTGGCTGTATATGAAAGACAAAAAGATACCACATTGTCCTTTAAAGTCTAACTGAAATCACATTTAGTCATTGCGTTTTGTAGAAAAAAAATGAATTGTCGGTATTTTTTTTTTTTTTATCAAAAAAGGAAAAAAAAATATATATATATAGAGTGCCTCAGGTGCTTTCTAACGGAGTTTTTCCACTCCATGGTCCCTACTCTACTCGCCTTTTTTGAGTTTTCCATTATGAAATAAATTCCCTGCTAACAGGTACTTTTTGTAGTACTACCACAGTTGAGGTTCCAAGCGAGCTGAGGCGATACTAAAGCTGACGTGAAAACCTGCAAACTGCTGATTGGTCGGAGAGAATCGTCTTTATTTATTTATCTTCTGGGTGTGGTAACAAGCACACTTCGAGAATCAAAAGCACCTTCCACGCTCTGTGTGTGTGTCACGTTAGGTCACGGCAGTTTGCTGCTATGACGACGCATAAGGCGGTACTAATCTGCAATGGAAAAAGGAGGAAGGGGCAAGTCGAGTCGAGGAGGTCCCATTAATGGAAAAACGCCATTAGTGTGCCAACCAATACCGTGGACTTCCATTAAAAGTAAGATGGAAAGTCCTTGTTTTTATTTTTACTCAACTACTTGGATCTATCCTTGAAGAACATCTGACTTTTTATTTAATCGCCAAAGCTAAATTTCTTGACCAGATTACCAGATTACCACTCCCCGTTTTCCGAGGACTTTGGAAAAAGATCAGAAAAGCGCCTTTCCCTCTCAGTGGCTGGAGGGGTTGTTAGTGATTGAGTTTGATTGACAGCTTCTGGTAGACTGAGCCCCGGCAGGGGAATGAAAGACTCGGTACATTCTCTGTCATAGGCAGACAATGTATTGTTAGTGGTATTGAAGTGTAAGGACTATACCAGCATCTAAATGGACGTAAGTGACATGCAGGAAGATTTACATTCTGTTTAATGTGCTGCTGCTGAGCAGCTTTTAGCTATCTAGCCAGCAAACCGTTGTTAGCAGGACAGGAACACATGTTCAGGATTGTGAGTCAGATAAGGAGACTTAAGCAGGAAAGCTAATGTGGTTGTTGTTCAGACAATGACTCTCGTGTTGTGTAGCAGGCTGCTGTCTGCCTCATAGTAAACGTCTGCTCTGTCAATGATGAAACTTGAAGTAACTGCTTTATGCAAATATGGGTTAAAATGAAGCCATTTTAATTTTTGTATAAAACCAAGTTCTCCATCTACAAAGACGGAAAATTCCGAAAAATAAAGACAAAAATAAGGGGATTTACTGTACAAAAAATTATAAAAATATATTTCTCCCTTTTGGTTTTTGGATTTCTTTCTTCAAAGGAGAACACAGGAGATTGACACAGCAGATATCTATGCTGCAGCAGACAAAAAAACATGCAATTGAAATTTAAATTTTAAGTCTTCCTCCCGGGTTACAAAATCCATCCATTCATCATAAAGTTTAAGTCTTTAACGATTTACAAGATTCCTAAAACTCCTATTGATCAACACAAATAGCAAATAACATTCCCATCCATCAAACAAGTATGTAAGTGTTCATTCCTACCTGTGCATGAGTGTTGGGTCGTTGGCTGCTGTCTTTGTCCCCAAACGTTTTCCTGCAGTTCTCCAGCCACTACAGGGTAGGGAGGACAGAAATAGGTGAGAGACATACAATACATAAGGATTAGGGAAGGGAAAGGAATATTGGTAACAAAGGCAAAAGAAGAGCTTTTTTTCTCCCTTGGATGGCTGCATCTACATTTGTGTATGTATACAATAAAGGTTGGTCAGGGAGGAAATCTAATAAGTGTTGTACTTAGCCAATTAAAGGAGGCCTGTTCCAGAGCTCGGGATAGTATCTTGCCCTCCAGGGACCATTGCCGTCTCATTCAATTAGCGCCCCAGCATCCCAGAACCCTCTGCAATCTCATCTCTTCATTCCCCTCCCCCTTCGTTCCTCCTCCCACCCCTCACAGCTTCTTCAGCATGGCCTTCTATAACTGATTTAGGAGCGCTGAGAGTTATTTTTATCCTTCAGCAGGGGATGTCACTAGTGATGCAGACACTAACGGCGGCTAAATCTACTCATACCAAACCATGATTTAATGTCTGTTCTGCTGATGAGACAAATTGGGGCTTTTCTTATACAGCATCAGCTATTTCTCTTAATGTCCTGAGGGAAAAAGGTTCAAAGGCAATGGGAAATTAGATGAGTGTTGAAAATTATGTGGTGACTTACAAGCTCTGCTGCCTCTCTCTTGGCGTTGTAGGTATCTAGGTGTTCCTGCAACTCCAGCACACTAAACTTCAGAGTCTCCAACAGTCCACAAGAGACCAGCTACAACAGCAAGACAGGACACCACATACATTAACCCACAACACCAAATACATGAACCGTACATGACAGAAAAATATCTACAGCAGGACACACATACACATTAAGGAGTAGGCATAACATGCAGCACTATTTTCTTTCTTCAAAATGATAGGTACATAGGTGCTACCACATTATTGTAATTTAGCTCTCATTAGTTTTGTCAAAATGATTTCAGACAACCATGCAGAACAGTCTCACCGTCTCTGCATCCAGCAGCACAGTGGGGCATTGGGAGTGAGACGTCATGACTTCCAGGGAGCTGAGGAACTGATTACCCATTCTTTGGAGCCTTTCCCCGAGAAAGCGTACAGATCCATGCGTAATGGAGCCAAATCTCCTCTGAATGCTCTGTAAGAGTGTGGAAAAAAAAGAAAAGAAAAAAAGGAATTAAATACATATATATAAAAAAAAAAAAATCTTGCTAAGAATGCTTATAAGTAAACAATTGATTGTAGATGCCATAATAAAGTGCAGTCCTGTAAACTATCCAAGAAAAAAGGCATTTACCTGAAAGAGTCTGGAGAACACGTGGAACGTGTAAACAGCAGAGGAACCATCTGTATCTGACAACATCTGGTTGACGTGGCAACGCCAAGCATCTTCCTCATTGTCATAGGCAACAGGCTGGAATGCTGCCAGGATGGCAGAGAGGAAGGGCGAAGGGGGCGGAGAGGCCTGAATCTCTGGGAAGCAGTCTGCGTCACCTTCATCTTGACTGAAACACACACGAGGGCCAATAAGCAACAATCCGACATGTTCTACACTCCCCTCAGTCTTTACTGAAGGACAAATGTAAACACACACACACACGCTCATCCTCACTCACTGCAAGTAAACAACCCCACGTAGCTGCAGCTCTGCCTCCCTCACTGCAGATTCTGCTGCAGTATATTGAGAGTGCTGATCTACTGCAGTGCACTAGCACAATAACAACATTTGAGCTATATTAGCATTTAGCATGATCTAATCATCCTACACACACGCACACGCACAAGCACACAAACACACAGATACTCACAGGCCTGTAGGTCCAAACAGCCTGAAGAAGCAGACAGAATATAAGTATCTAAAGCCTGCGCTGCCAAGCGCTGTAGCGGACACAGTCTCTGTCCTCATCCTCACCCCAAATATTGCTTGTATTTTCTCTTTCCTGTACTCTCTCCCCTCGTCTGCAGCTCGACTGTGCTGCAATTGCTAACAGCACTAGCGCACTGCACTCCCATCCCACACAGGACTGCAGAGCGCTCTATACGAACTAGGCTTCTACACAAACCGACACATACACACACTTCTGCAAAACAGAGCCTGCTCTCAACCTTACAGTGGAACAGCGTTGCAAAGTTGTTTTTGTCTTGCTCTCTCCCACATACATAAATCCTCATACACTACACTGGTTAGTCACCCGCTGTTTTCAGACAATCACTCAGAGTGCACCCCACTGACACGCTTGCCAATCAATCATTTGTGGCTAAGATAAGTGAAAGACCCCAAGTATAGTAATGTATGCTAGTAAGAGATTAAGTGACTCTTTGTGTATGTGGGGGTGTGTGTGTATGTGAGAGAGTGTTAGCGTATGCATAATTGTTCAGTGTAGTTTAAACGCTGAATTTACAGCTGTCCTCTAGCCAGAATTGGCCCACCTTGAAGAGGGAATGTTTAAATGTGGATTGGAGCCAGCAGCCTACCCTGGCCCACCTTCATAGTTCCAGCTCACATGGCAGCCATGCCAGGAAGAAATTACCCATCACACCATCTCAAAAGTATTCATCTCACAGAGGCTAGTCCAGCAACACACTGCAATGCATAAACCTTCCTAAACAGTCAAACCCAAACTATTGTTTTACCAACTGATAGCACTTTTTAATCACAATAAAAACATTAAAAATGAGAATGTAAAAGCGTGCCACTAAAATTAAAAATGAAGAAATAAAAGCTGTACTGCTTTGTAATAGTGTTGACATTGCTTTCTTACAAACCCCAATTCAAACAGTTTAAGAACAACTTTTCTCAACGTAAAATTGCAAGGAACTTAGGGATTTCATCACCTACAGTCCTTAATATCATCAAAAGATTCAGAGAATCTGGATTTGTTATTATTTGGCTAAAGATTTCTATCTACCTTGCTGACACAACTACTAAGCTTTATGCAAATGATTGCGTAATTATGTCACAAATATGCAAATAAGCGTATGACGTCCCCCTGCTTTCTGATCTGCGGGAAACACTGTCACTTCATCTACAAGTGCAAACTTAAAACTCTACCAGCGAAAGCCATATATCAACACCACCCAGAAACGCCAACGCCGGCTTCTCGGGGCCGGAGCTCATCTGAGATGGCCTGATGTAAAATGTGAAAATGTGCTGTGGTCTGACGAGTCCACATTTCAAATTGTTTTGGGAAATCATGGACGTCATGTCCTCTGGGCCAAAGAGGAAAAGGACCATCCAGATTGTTATCTGTTATTTGAAAGTTCAACAGCCAGCATCTGTTAATCTATGGGGGTATGTTAGTGCCCATGGCATGTGTAACTTGCACATCTGTGAAGGAACCATTAATGCCGAAAGGTACACACAGGTTTTGGAAACATATATGCTACCATCTAAGCAGCATCTTTTTCAGGGACATTCCTGTTGATTTCAGCAAGACAATGCTATGCCACATTCTGCACGTGTTACAACAGTGTGGCTTCATAGTTAAAGAGTGTGGGTACTAGACTGGCCTGCCTGCAGTCCAGAACTGTCTACCATTGAAAATGTGTGGCGCGTTATGAAGTGCAAAATACGACAATGAAAACCCCAGACTGTTGAGCAACTGAAGTCATACATCAAGCAAGAATGGGAAAGAATTCCACCTACAAAGCTTGGTTCCCCAACACTTACTGAGTATTGATAAAAGGTTATGTAACACACTGGTAAACATGCCCCTGTCCCAGCTTTTTTTGAACGTGTTGCAGAAATCAGATTAAAAATTAGATAATATTTGCAAAAAGTTTAGCAGTTTGAACATTAAATATCTTGTCTTTGTAGTGTATGCAACTGAATATAGGATGAAAAGGATTTACAAATCATTGTATTCTCTTTTTATTTATGTTTTACTCAACATCCCAACTTCATTGGTATTGGAGTTTGTAAATGGGCAGTTCTAATTTTCACCCAGAAAAATGGTTAGCAGAGGTCAGAAGGTTTTCGTTTTTCCCCCCAACATTGCAACATTCTGCTCTTATTTATACCTATAAAGTGAACATACAATGTAATCAATCAAGCACAACCTGAAATAAGTCAACATATCTTAATAAATATCATCTTGTTTCCAAGTTACTACTGCTCATTTTCCCAGATGCTTTAGACGAGGCTGAGATTAGACTCAGTCATATTCAGCATTCTTTTACATCACTGTACGTGTTTTTTTAGTACCTCTCGTATGTAACGACATCTTTGCCATTTGTCCCTGCATTTAAAACGGTTACATTTATGATTAGCAGTACAGAAACTGTTTTGGTGTGTCTCAGCAATCTAAAAGTGCGATCAAAAAACCATTGACCAGTATTTATTTGTCATTTAGGTTACAGATATGATAATGTATGATGGTCTTGATCCAAAACAATCCACCTACCTGGACATGCCAGAGAAGTCTGCCTCCTCTTCCTCACAGCGCTCATCCAGCTCCTTCAGGGCCTGTGTCACATCATCCTCCCAGCCAGAACCACAGGTGCTGTCTGGGTCTGGGTCTGGATCTGGTTTTGTATCTGGTGGCATGGGCAGGGGCATAGATATCGGTAGGACTGTTGGGGATTCTTCCTCACAGAGAGACCCCGGTGGAGTGTCTATGGCCGGCGGGGGAGGGGGGGCTGGGTCCAGGTCTTCCTGAGGGTCCTGGGGTTCCTGAGCATCCTGCGAGTCTGGGAGGTCACACAGCTCTGATGGGTCAGAGGGCAAAGGGGGAACGCTGCAAAACCCCGTGTCCTCACTCACACTGCTGCTCAGCTCATCCGCTGCAGTCATGCTTACAGCATCCTGTAACACAAACAAGAAGGGGGAGCTCAGGCACAGTTTGGCACATGATACACATTATACCCCCCAACCGTTGACTGAAGATTGCCAGGTTATTAAGACGACAGCTCTTCATATAATTTTGAGAACAAATTCACCCTTGAGCCTCTATTATAGGTTAGATTAAGACTACTATAGCCTAAACTTAAGAACACACATTAGTTTCCATTATACAAGAGGGACTTCAAGTCAGCACTTTTTATGAGGTTCACTTCCTTGGAGATTGCTCTTTATGTCACTCTATAAGCTAAACGTCTCTCATTAGAAATAAAACAAAAAGAAAAGAATCAATAGGCAGAAGCCAATATCAATCTATCACTGAGATGCCATTAAAAACATGACCTCAATGCTAATAAAACGTAGCATCGTGGTGAAACGACAGGACAGCAGATAAACGAGATGTACTGTATACGATCCGAGAAGTTACATTTGTATAAACAGATTTACGACCTGCACCCTGTAACTACACATTAATGATGAACTGTATTAGTGACATAAATTCCCTAAACAACACTAATCAACAGTAGGCACACACTAAGTGAGAGAACGACTTAAAAATCCACAACTTAATATATTTATAGTCAATTACATTAGCACAAGAAAATCTTAGTGTCTGACTCAGACACTGGAAACTCCAAATAAATTCCATATGCAAAGTAACTATATTGATGTACCATAAAGCACATACATGGAGGAGGGATATGTTGGCAGATGGTTCAGATAAAGGGTTCTAATTAAGAGCATTTGTTTTTCTTCCCTTGTTTTTTTTTTTTGTAAAGTCTGATGCATTAAGAAAACTGAGTGGCAGACAGCCAGTATATCACAGAGGCAGCAGCTGTATTACAGAAAGCTTTTAGAAGTGGTCGTAACCATCCTGGAGGGAATGAGTAAGAGTATTGATGGTTTTATCTAGGACTCATTAGACTAAGAGCTGGGGCTGTGATGGGGGAGATGTCCTTGGCATGATATTGAGAGACCATTGGCTGGATTGGGTTTCTAGAAACTTGCATTCAGTTCTGTGTATAAAACATTGTCACTAACATAAATACAGTATGTATGAGCTCAGACTATTGAAAGGTAAAAATGTTGGGCCATTTGACTTAAACTTCTGCAATACCCATACTGTGTGCAAAATTAAAATTAAAGGACAACGAAATATACTCAACATTGTTAGTAATAGTGATAAATGTCAGTAGCAATGACAGCAAAGCTGCTCATCACAAGACAGACTATGGCATGTTAATATGGTAGCAAATTGAAGGGGTTTAATTGGCTAGAGTCCCACTGGTTATCAGATAACTGTATTTTTTAAAGTGAACACACCACTTGTAATGGACTTATACTCACACATGCTTCTGCCGCAGATAAAGGAGCTGGTGTCCATTTCACAAGTTTTTAATGGAGGATTTAGTTGGAATGGTCAGTTGCTGTGTTATTGGAGGTGAGCAGTGACAGCCAGCCTGAGGTGAGCATTTGTTTTTATCTCTCCCATAATTACACAAGCCCCGCCACTTAACTATAACCACATATACAAAAGGAGCAAGAGCTAGCCTTCAGCACCTATACTCAGAGCAAAGCAACAAAGCAAGCCACAGCAGAAGGAGTCAGAAGCAGCAAAAGCGGCACACGTCTTCACCCGACCGCAGGCAGACACGGTTATAGAACCAGCACTTTCACACCCATCCAAACCTCCATGAAGGTAGCTGAGCCACTGCCTCAATGACAGGCAAGCTAGAAGTACAGCTAAAGCAAATTAAGGTTGAACAGAAAGAAAAAGGGAAGCTAGAAAGCACCAGAGCACCACAGTTTATTGCTGCCCCCGATTGATCGCACCTCAGGCAGCTGGCTGCTGTTGCTGTCTGAGTGGGCCATCTCCAAAATGGGGCTATCCAGTCGAGGAAGGGAAGGTAGAGAGGGCAGGACAGTTGCCTCCTCTGTCAGGGCACTGCTGGACGATTCTTGAGACTGCTGCAAGGAGTCCACATGGTTGGATGCGGTGTCGTCTGTAGCAGAGTCACTGTTAAGCTGGAGAAGAAAAAACATCAGGACAGGTTAGCTCCTTCTGGTGAGAAACAGTATTAACACAATACAGACTATTATATGTCATCTGGTTTGATGCAAACCTTTTTGAAAACTAAGTGCTAAAGTTGTCACTATGTTAACACAGTCTGAAGGTCTAAAGATTGTTAATTGAGTATAATCTAGTAACGCATTCTGCTGCCATGCCAAATAGATCCTTCACTAAACCTTAAAGCACTTTTACTTATTGTTAACACTCTAATGTGCTGGTTTCATATGTTACTAAACAGTGCTGCTCATGAGTAAAGGTACTCCAGCTTAAGTTGACTAAAAAGAGTACTAAAAAATATTTTTTGGGGAATTTATATTTCATGACTTAATTAAAAAATGAAGAAAAGTCCAGCCTTTAAGGACACCAATTTTCTTTGTGAATGAATAATGTATCATAAATAAAAAAAATGATCTTACTTAAATTACAGGGGGCATAAGTATACACCCCTATGTTAAATTCCCATTGAAGCAGGCAGAATTTTTTTATTAAAGGCCAGTTATTACATAGATCAGGATACTAGGCATCCTGATAAAGTTCCCTTGGCCTTTGGAATTAAAATAAACCCATATCATCATCACATACCCTTCACCATATCTAGAGATTGGCATGGGGTCCTTTCCATAAAAATCACCTCTCAATGCAAATCAAACCAGCTGTTAGGCTAAAATAAAGCCATGCCAATCTCTAGGTATGGTTTTTCCTCATTTTTTAATTAAAGTATTAAGAGCAATTTCCAAAAGATTTTTTTATTCCTCTTTTTAACTTAAGCAGGGGTTACTTTACTCCTGAGCAACACTGTATAAGACATTTTTATAATTTACTAGAGGTTGTGATCAGTTCAGAATGAATTAGTCATTTTGTTCATTATGTTTGTTAACTTGTAGTTACTTCAATACTGTATTAGCTTTTACTAAGTCTTCGTTTTAACATTGTTTTGTGATGCTTATTTTTTGCAGTTGAACAAAAAATGACATTACCCATGTTCCTGTATCAAGCAGAGCATGACATTTAGTCATTTTAGTCTTCCATTTAATTGATCCAGCACAAAAGGTAAGTTCATGCCAACATCAATAACAGTTATATATTACACTGAAATATTTCAACATTCTGTTTAAACACACACATAAATGCTGCATGCTCATTCTTCTAGTGGTAAGGCGTAAAACTGGATGACTACAAACATTTTTGGGGCAAATATCCACAAGAGGAAAAAGCTCATTCTCTCAGCGTGCACTACGAAGATCAAGAACAGCAGAAGATGAGAGAAAGAAGCCCCATTAGACTGAGGTAAAGCATTTCTAATAGCATTATTATTGGCAGCTCTGGATAAGACCTTGCTTGCAAAGCAAAACAAAGCAAAGGAGAGTTAGAGACAAGTGGCCAAAAAATGCAAAGAAACATGCTGTTATTTTAAATTCTAAATCCTGTCATATTTTATACTTGAATTACATTAAAGTAATTTTATTGAATTCTAAAACTGTAAATCTTCTCTTAATAAAACTATCAATAATCACTGATTTACCTAAGTCAATGCAAATTGAACCAATTTATCTGAGTATTCCTTAAGTATACTTACCTATCAGGAAAAATAAAACTATGAAGAAGCATAATAGCATTAATCTAGCAGTCAGAGGAAGAGGGACTGGGCTGAGGTTTAAGGGGGGGGGGGGCATCTACCACCAGCAAAGAAGCAAGCATCTAGCCCCTGTCCACACTGGCAGCAGGTCCAGCTCAGTACGCACGCGCACACACACACACCACACACACGCGCGCACGCACGCACGCACGCACGCACGCACGCACATCATGCCAGTGGGCTGTGTGAGGAGCATTGTGGGTTGGATGGGGGGGGGGCCCTAACTAGAGTGAGACTTACAAGGCCAGAGCGGGTGAGAATCTGGCTAGCGCTCAGTACCTCCTCCTCTGACGATTCATCCGTGTCCTCATGGTTGGTGAGGTTGAGGCTTGGCGTGCTGCCTGCGTACTGGCACTCCTGCAAAGACGGTGTGTCCCCTTTGTCCATGCTCTCCAGGGAGCGCCGGCGCACCCCCCAGTTGAAGTTGTCCATGCTCTCCCCCTGCAGGACAACCAAGACAAGAGCAGTGAGACACAGTGCACACAATAGGAGGTACTGGAGAAGATTTTACAACACAAGGGGGGAAAAAAAAGCACAAGACAAACACATGAAGAACATTAACATTCCACAACTTATTAAAAAACAAATACATAAATGCATGATTGAGTGAGATGATTTTCCTCTACATATTCGTGTGGTTAATGATTCAATGTTTTAAAAACCTTCTAAAAACAGGGTTCACAACGACAGTAGTCACAATTTCAAAACAAGAGCACTACAGCACTTTGTTAGTGACAACTTGGAGAGACACCCGGGGCCCTGCAGAGAACGCCATCTCTAAAAAGCTTTCTGTCCCAAAGACTTACCTGCAACTCCTTGTGGCAAGAGAAGAGAAGGAATAAGTGTGTTAGTAGACATAAGACAGTTACAAAGCACAGACATGTTTCTACTACAATAGTCAAGACAAATAAGACGCAAGATGGATAAAAAGGAATTATTAATGTTGTTAATCAGAAACAACACAACTAAACAGTATGGTCAAAAGTAGTGATGAATAGTAACTGAACTGAATATGCTGGAGTAATAAGTACTGGAGTGAAAGTGAAGATATTGTCATACCAGCACTGCATTTAAGTGGATTTAAAAAAGAATTGTGGTATTTTAAAGTTTATTAATGCAAATAGTTCTACTGTCCACACACTATTAGCTGCTCCATATTTTGTTCAATTTCTGGCATTGTCATAATCCGAAAATAACCACATTATACATTCATATGTATATTTTCAACTTCACCGTGACACACACAAACAAGCCTTGTTGTGTGTGTCAAATCTATGGTAATTCCTCACCTCAGCATCCTCCAACTCCACATCTAAGAAGTCAAAGTCCTTGAAGACCCCAAACTGCTGCTCACTGCCCGTGTCTTCCCCCCCAACCTCCTCTTCTCTGACCACCTCCTCCACTGTGGGTATGAGACTGGTCTGCTGGTCGGCAGAGTCCAGATCCTCATTGGATGAGAACACCACCTGCGTAAAAAGGAAGGAAAGAGACTCTTTGTTGTCAAATTTAAAAAAGCAATTGTTGTATGTCCATGAAAATACTACTCAATCAAAAATAAAATCAACAAAAAGACAACAGCAGCAGTATATTCTACAGTGATTTTACAGAGACCTTGTCAGAGGCTTTAGAGTAGGAGAGGAGTCTTACAGATGGATTTTTGGGAATGCCAGACTCCGGACCACATAAAGACAGGACATTCATCAACCTCTCTCTAGTTCTTCTCTGTAACAAAAACACATAATCATGATGAGGAAACTTGTCAAACCACTGCCAATTAGAAAGTAATGTGTGTGCTCCATGATATTGAATATAGAAGAAACAAACATTGTAATTTTTATTCCTGTTAAAAATGTGACCGTGTTGTTGTATTTTGACAAAGGCATTCAATAAAATCAATGTGTTCATATGCTTGTGTTGCGTGAAAACATAAACTACAGTATGTCTATTTTGCTCCAACTCTGTTTGAGACCTGATAACCTGAGGTGGAACTCAATGTACTTGAAGCATGTTACTTAAATGTTCACTAAAGCTTCCGCTACACTAGAGACAAAAATGCCGGCAGGCGACAACCTCTGATCTGTGTGAAGCAATGAGACTGTAACCTTCCTTAAAATTAATACATGAAACAAATAGAAATGATACATTTCCATCATGTTCTGTAACGTCTTTTCAACATTTGAGGTATGACTGGTGGTCTTTTAGTTAGGTCATCTCGTTGAGCCCTTTTCTTCTGCAATGGTATATTGGAATGTAAATGGAGAATTAGGGCCAGCTATTGCTTCTCGATGAACTAATGAACCAAGTCCTAATGCTCGCATAACGGTAATCAATATGGAAACACACATAATCATATCTGTTCAATTTTTGCTACTTTTAGGTGAAAACCTGGCTAATGCTACCTGGTATAAATTACTACATGATGTTAGATGTCGTGTGTCTGTCTGAGTAGGTACCTGAGAGAGTTGAGGCCTCTTCCAGCTTACTGGGACCAGACCATTGGAGTTGGAGCCGGATGATGTGGAAGAGGTACTCCTAGTTACAGCAATCACCTGCGGCTTTCCATTCCGGCCTGCTGCAGTACGCTGGTCACCATATTTATGCCCTATGATTGGCGTCTATAGAGTCAAATAATGTCAGTTAGCAATAAAATACTACAGAGAATATCTTCAAAGTGAAAACACTGAAATATGTGCACTCATGAAAAACTGGAGTGGGAAGACATGGACCTCTGAGATGTCAAAGTGAAAGTCCAAAGTTTTGCCAGGCAGCTCCTTGGAAGAGTTGTTGAATATGCGTGTAAAGGCAATTTCTGGAGAGCCGCATGATTCGGTGCTATAAGAGCGCTGCACATCGTCTGGAACAACCAGGCTGGCTGAGCGAGACACCACCAACTTCAGAATGTTTTGAGCCTCCTTCCAATGAGGGCTCTGTAATAAAAACAGGGAAATATAATGATTTCATTGTGAGATATCAGGATGAATGTGAATGAACATATTTTACCTCAGAAGACCAAACCATATCCCTACCTAGAGCAGCTATCAGCCACTAAATCTCTGAGGCCATTTGTATTGTGTACCACTTTCTACAATGTATAGCCTATGTTGATGCCAGAGGACGTTAAAAGGATGCCTAACAAATACAAGTCACAGTGCACACCAATGCACATGCTGGGATATACTATATGTATGCACAAACACAATGGCTTATACAAAAGGCAGCAATGGTAGTAAGCCAGAACAGATTTGGCCCCAGGTAATAATGGTATAGTAGCTGTCAGATGCAGTTGTAAGTGAAAAGCATAGAGTGCCCTGGGACGGGGCTGGTAAAAGGCTTCCATAAAAAGCTGGGTTAAAGAGCTCTATTAAAAGAACAGATCATCCCAGTATATATAGGCTGTATGTGAAAATACAACTATTATTATATTCATATCATATTAACATATGGAAAACTGCACCCAAGTGGTAAAGTTCTTGTCCACCATTGCAGAGAGCCAGGGTTCCTGGTGCTGCTACTTGCAGAAAATAATTTAATAAGTAATGTAATAAAATAATAATAAAAAAATACAAATGTACTTCACTTACCCTATTAAGTCATTGAAATAAGTAATAAGGATAACTGATGACATGCAATGAGTAGCCTGCACAGCACTGACTGCATTATTTGATCAAAACTAAAGAAGTGCAGTGAAGGCTCACCTGAACATATTTGCCAATTATCTTCATGATCTCCAGGTTGAACTGTTTGACCGGGGCTGCCGATAGGTCAATATGACTAAGCAGGCTGTAGATGATCTGCAACAAGGACTGCTGCATGCTGGGAAGGCCTTTTTCCAGCAGCTGAGAGAGAGAGATGGCAATATCACTGGTTTGATCTTACCATATCTTACTAGCTGCAACAAGTTTGATCGTCATCTTGCGTACCTCGGCCAAGTAAGTGACCAGGTTCAGGGTTATCTCTGCAAAGGCATCGTGGAGATAGCGACAGACAACGTTGATCCAGTTGGTGCAGTCGCGAGAATAGCTGTGGGTGCTGTACAAGCTCATCATGTGGGCCAGGTTGGAGAGTGTGGCTGACTTCTCCTCTGTGCACACCTTGGCTATCTTATCAGCTGTCTCCTTACAGAAAGGAGAGGGGCTGTCAAAGTGCTGGATGAGATGTGGTAGGAGGCAAAGGATATTCAAAGGAAAACCTGCAGACATGTCACAGGAAGACAAGGAACACAAAGAGTCACATAATTAGTAAAGACGTCTAAAGGAATTACTGATATCAATACGAATGATGACACAAATGTTAGCTTTGAACTGAACACTAAAAGTAATGAAGAGAACAAAAGTTTTTTGCAGCTGCACTGGTGTTGGGGTTATTGCATCAAATGGCTGATTAGGGCTGCATAATATCAGGTAAATATGTGATAATCGTGTTGAATATCGTGATAACATTACTACTTACGATAGTTAAACAGATAAAACAACTTGCTTGTTGCATTTAAAACAAACGAAAGGAAATCATTTCCAATGTGTTTATTGCAGCAGTTGACGCTATGACTATAAAAAAGCCCTTTGCAAATTTTGATTGCTTTCCTCCTTTTTCTCAGTTCTACACACGTACCTGCCACTTGCGAAGGGTCCACCAATGTATGTCTGGAGACACTGATGAGCTTGCTCAGCAGGTGGATGGTGAGCTCCTGAGTAGAAGCAGAGGTGAAGCCCTTCAGGAAGAGCTGCAGGAGGCCAGGGAAGCTGTACCACTTCAGCTTGGCCTGGACCTTCTCCAGATGTTCCCTGCTGTCTACCCGGTCTAGAGGCAGCTGGCCCAGCAGCTTGTTAAGGAGCCGCAGGGCCAGCAGATACTCAAATTCGTAGTCCGACTCCAGCAGAGAGGCGGCGATCCAGAATACAGTGGCCATCAGATTTGAAGGGTCCACGGGGGGGATGGCTTCCCCTCCTGGACCCCCTCCCCCACCTAGCGATGATAAGCTCCGTGTGCGGGCCAGGTTTCCGTGGCTACCACCAAGTCTGTCAGCTATGTCTAGGGTGTTGCTCCTACGTCTGTCGACTTTTCGCTCACCCATTAGGCTGGCACGAAGAGAGTTGCTGCGAGTATGAGCATTATGGAACAGACCACCACTGTTCAGGTTCAGCTGGCCTGTGCTTTTCCTGTTGGCAGCAAACTTAGGCCCCAACAAGGGATCGCGGGCAGACGTTCTGTAAATAAAATGACAAATCATTTTGTAAATGATTAAATTATGTCGGGTAGTATGTGTTTGAAGGTATGATGAGTCAAACATGGTGAAATAAAGAGGTTATCATTGGTTGAACTTACTGTCCCAAGGCAGTGAGGAGGTCATAGTTTTTGACTGTGTCTGCTAACGTGTCAATGCCCGACTCCAGTGTTAAGAGTAGTTCAATGACAAAGCCCTAAGGAGAAAAAACACCCGAGGTCAGCCAGCCAGAAAGAAACTGACGACTCTGGATACCAGTGAGTCAAAATGTCTTACTTGTAACATATTGTTGTTTCTTCTACAGATTCTTTAATCTACATAACAATTGTATTTCCTGTTAAATCTGTGTGGAGTGTGGGTTATTTTCAATGTGATACAGTAGGTTTTTCTCCAGGACCACCTTTACAATGTTTTTTTTTAGTTTTGGAATGCAGCAACCATCCACAAATGTATTAATTTACATCGGAACAACTGTGCTCTAAATGCAATTGTGAGTAATTAACATGTTGAGCAAAACTATAGAGATTAAAAGTAGAAGGTGATCAACAGTGTTGTGTGATTAAACCTATGTAGAGCAGCACCATGTAACTGTTTTATGTTCTAACCTGAGCCTCCTCTCCTGGGTCCCCTATAGTCTCTACCAGCCGAGACAGAATGTCAGACAGTGTGGCAAGAGTCAGAGGTTGCTTGAGTGCCCTGAAAATCTGGAATGAGCGGCCAGCGTAGTGGCGAGAAGAGCAAGACAGAGCTGTTTGTAGGGCTACTTCACTCAGCAAAGACTCGAGCTGGAAACCTGAAGGGATGCACATACAAATAAATGTGATAAAGCTGTCTAAATCCTACCTGTATTCCATGACGAAAACTGTAAAATGAGGCAACCATACAGACCTGACGGGGAATGTTTGAAGACAGTCACTACATGTCTGACAAAAACACTCAGCTGCTCAGCGCTCTTAATGTTGGGGTTTTTGGGTGACACATCCTCGTGGTTCCAGAGCGGGCCCCGCTTTCTACAAGGCAATAGCAAACACACATCAGGCAATGGGACTTGTTAACGCTATAAAATTACACCGCACCTCAAAACATTGGTTGATGTTATCACACCAGGCTAAAGGAGCCAATAAGACGCCAACCCAAAAACCAAAACCATGCAATGTGAAAATACCCGGTCCTTTTAGACCCCGCTGGAGGCATGAAAGCAAATTATTGAACAGAATGATTAAAGATGCTAGTGCGTTGATTCAACATCTGTATCTGTATGATTCAAACTGATACATACTAAGCATGTGAGATTTTACATTAGACCAAGTTAGTTAGTCACAAGTAGTAGAAGGCTAAGGTAGATGTATTGTTCTGGAAAAAAACTATTTTAATAAAAAAGGGTCTTCTTACCTTGAGGTAATGAACTCAATGAGAGCTTTGACTTTCTCGTCTTGTTCAACAGTGGCATCTACCTCACGGAGGAGTGTGGGGGAGAGGTGGGACAGAGCTGCTCCCCCTGCCCCAAGACTTATACTGGATGAAGTTGAACTCGAGCTGAGGCCAGAGTCTTTCATAGGTGATTGCTGACAATCTGGCAAAAACTCCTGCACTCCTATAGGAACAAATGGCATACATATTGAGCTGTGTGGTGTGCTTTGAAGTCATATTAAGAAATAGTAGTAGATGCCTGGTTAGCTCAGCTGGTAGAGCAGGCACACACATTAAGAAGTTTACTCCTTGACGCAGCGGCCGCAAGTTTGACTCCGACCTGCGGCCCCAGTTTGGAGTCCTACAGTTAAACCATAGTTCTCCTACTTAAATAATCTTTTCTTTTTGGATTCTGAGCTCCACAGCAGAACTGACCTGTGAGGTTGATCTCTGGAACCACTGGCTTCACAGTCAGGACCCTCGGCTCATTGTAGTCTCTGTTGCGTAACAGCACCATAGCCACAGACTGAACGCTGCTATTTCCTCCCTGGACAACGAGCAGGTGAAGCAGAAGACGTTTGCAGTGCTCGTACACTTCTGGGTGCTGGTGATCAAACCCTGGAAGAAGACACAGAAGAGGGAGAGGGATACAATTTAACTTCAGCATAGAGGTGTAATGAAGTATGAGGTCAGTTAAACTTGTACCTTTAAATAATGTAATTTTGAATTAGTTGTTTTGGTAAAAAAAATATCTGGTTATTCAGGAACAAGACCTGAGAAGCCCCAAAAGAAAAAAAACAATTCTGTTCTTGGAAGATCCAGCCATCCAAAATATTAATTAGGAAGCAAGTTACCTATAAAAATTGCATGTAGTAAGAGGTGCAGGTAGGCACTCCACTCCACTTTGACCCCATGGTCCACAATTAGGTCTGTTAGTAGGATGACTGCAATGTTACATCTGAAAAACAGACAAGGTGGATTTAGGCAAAGAACACAATAGAATAATTTAGAGGCAGAGCAAAGGTGATGTATGGTGTACCTGTGGAGCGGTACACCAGGGGAATTTGTCTCTGGCAGGTAGTCCACAAGAGGAGACCAACAGCCTCCTGTAGGTGGGAAGGGGAGGGGCTCTGGCCGGTTGTGATCCATCACCTTCAAACGCCAGTTAGCATAAAGTGGCATGGAGTCACCTTAGAGAAGGTAAAACAGAAAAGGTTTGTGGGAAAGAATTCTGAACAGTATTTAGTTTATGGGTGCAAAGAGTTTGCTCTTACTCTTCTCTTCTTCATAGGAGCCTCCGGAGCTGCTGCTGTAACGAGATTCCAGACGGTGGTGCTGACGGTTCAGGTTACTGTTCAGCCCACTGTAGATGTCCAGGTGGGTGTAACTGCAGAACAGGCATGCTTGATTTAAAAGGACAGTGCAAGCCTTTTTTTGTTTCTGCCTATGGCCAAAAACGTCAAATCTAAACCATTTTATCAGCAAAATCTTTCAATTAAAAGGTACCTAGCCTCATAACTGTCTCTGAATGGCTTCAATAATAGACTTGAGTGTTTCATCTGAATTAATTCATGTAAATAATCAAGAAGACATTCTAATTTCAATTTGTTAAACACCTCTTGTGTAAAGTATTACTCCTCCCATTACATTTTCTGTTTGACACAAATAGAATAGTGCCGTATTTCAGCTTGTACCTGTCTTCCATGTTAGAGTCTTTGATCTTGGTGTCATGATGACCATCAGTTCCTGGCACCATGGTATTGCTGCTGGAGGTTGTTCCTAAGAGAGCAGACACAAAACATTGACCATCAGGCACTGAACAACTGAAGTAGTATTGGAGACATGGCCTAAGCTGTGAACTAGTGCAAGCGGCCTGCTCATTAACCTGAGGTGACTGAGGGGATCTTGAAACTTGAGGTGATGCGGTAATATGGGGGGTTGTCCATGTGAGTGACAGCTGAGCTAACAGGATCAGTCAACTCAAGTTCACACATCAACTCCTCCAGCAGCTGCATAGTCTTATCTCTGCCCAAGTAAACCACAACCCGTTTCACCTGAGGACACACATGTAGACACCGTCAGAGACATGAGGAGTAAGGAGAGGACACAGCACATGGGGATAGGACAGATACGACTCATGATGGAAATATTCTGTGACTTACATAGGGCAAGAGGCTGGGGTCACTGCTGACTCCTGACATACTGATGAGGAAGTGCAGAATGATTTTGAGGTTCTTTGGCCAGCTGTCTGCTAGTGTGGTCCATACATTCTCTATCTCGGACCAAGCAAACTCATCCCCATACTGTAAATAAATAAATTAATTTAATGATCAACGATTTATTTCAAAGAACATTTTGAACACATCCTGTTCAAGTCAACCTGAATATGATGGCATCCATGAGCTGTCTCACCTTAGCGGTCATGAACATGAGATTGTTTAGCACCATGGTTGTGGCACGAGGGGAGCCCCACCCCTCTCCGCGGAGCCAGCGGCGGCTGTTGACCATCATGACCTCCCGTTCATGTACATCCTCGTCATCCTCACCACTGCCGCAATCTTCGGGGCGGCGTACAGTTGGTTTGAAATCAACCAGCTCCACGTTGTTCATCCAAGGCAGGAGGTAGTGCAACATGACCTGACGACCACCGGGATGCGCTGTCTGGATACGCTGGCTCACCTCTGGGGAGGGCAGAAAGAGGGTTGGTTGTTAGTTCAAGCAGATAGTCATTCATTACACAATGAAGGAATGCACTGCCAATTTCTCTTTAACCTAATTTCCATCTTCTAGTCAAAACAGTATCATAACATCCACAAATTGCCATGTTCTTTCTATTGTTTAGTTAGTTAAAATTACGTAGTTCACTTGGGTCATCCACTGATTAATTCTATCTTCAATGGATGGTTGTATGTTCTTCAACCAGTTTGGAAAGGATGTGACACATAAGATAATGTGAATGACTTCTAGACATAACAAATGGTTGTTTATAAAAAGGGATTTCATGGACCAATAACACAATTCCAATATCCTGAAAATTAAGTGAAGCAGTTTTTGATAAGTGCACAGATGTAAATTATTTACATTGACACTGCTATGCACCTAAAAATAATTTCATTTCTACACCTTGCATCTGCAATATTAGGCAAGTATATGGTATGTAGTAAAAAGGCTGTAGTGAGACTCAGGAAATGCATGTCATCATGGCAAACAGACAAAGGGCAGATCCCTGCTGTCACAGGGAAATAAAACTTAGACCTTCAAGCACCCTGCTATCCCAGGAGCAGCTGTACCAAACTGTAATGTAGCAAACCTGAGAAGATGGGCAGAGTGAGCTCTGGGTAAGTCGTTGCAAGCTCCTCAGACAGCTGGTAGTAAGACACAGAGTAGAGGTGTGGCAGCGGTGAGGGAGGGGTCAAGATTCCATCCGTTCGCTGGATCTCCAATTTGTGAGCGTAACGGAAGAGCTTGGGTTCCAGGATCTATTAGTTTCACAAAGACAAACAATCACAACATAGTGTATTAAAGACAAGGAACAGCAGTGTTATGTGTAGATGTGTAAAAGTGAACTTTAAGAACAATAGAAAATAAAAATTCTGACCTGCAAAAGCTGCATGGCCACCTCATAGATGTCTCTGGAAGAATCAGCCGCCTTGAACAAAATCAGGTTCAGCAGCACCACAGTGTCAAATTGATAATCCCTAAGAGAAAATGGAAAACAGGCAGTATTTGAGTCTCAATTCGCTGGCTCCAAAGAGACAAACAAGCCCACAAAAAGGAGTTCAAGTTGAAGCCGGGAATGTGGATTACCTGTTGTGAAAGACATTGGCGATGGCCCTGAAGCAACCGGCAGCCACGCGACGGGAACCGGTGTAGCAGCGGTCCACAGCCCAAAACATGAGGTTGCTCTGGTCTGGATTCAGCTCCAGGAGCAGCATCACAGCCTCACAGCCCAGCTGGTGAACCTAGGGCAGACCACACAGCAACTGTTAGAACTGGGAGTTCACTTCCAGTCACTACAAAACCCTTCTAATTTTAACCCATGGATTTCTCAGTAGCTAATATTTGTATTTAGTGTTACCATTAGCATAGGCACGGAAATATGCCGTGAAGGAGAGTATTTTAAAACACAAGGACTACCAATATGAACTATGCATTGACAAAAACATTTAGCAGGTGCTAAATACAGGTAAAAGCCAGTAAATTAGAATATTTTGAAAAACTTGATTTATTTCAGTACTTGCATTCAAAAGGTGTAACTTGTACATTATATTTATTCATTGCACACAGACTGATGCTTCAAATGTTATTTTCATTAATTTTGATGATTTGAAGTGGCAACAAATGAAATCCAAAATTCCGTGTGTCACAAAATTAGAATATTACTTAAAGCTAATACAAAAAAGAGTTTTTAGAAATGTTGGCCAACTGAAGTATGAAAATGAAAAATATGAGCATGTACAATACTCATACTTGGTTGGCGCTTTTTGCCTCAACTACTGCATTAATGCGCGTGGCATGGAGTCAATGAGTTTCTGGCACTGCTCAGGTGTTATGAGAGCCCAGGTTGCTCTGATAGTGGCCTTCAACTCTTTCTGCGTTTTTGGGTCGGCATTCTGCACTCTCCTTTTCACAATACCCCACAGATTTTCTATACAGGGGTCAGGGGAGTTGGCTGGCCAATTTAGAACAGAAATACCATGGTCTGTAAACCAGGCACGGTAGATTTTGCGCTGTGTGCAGGCGCCAAGTCCTGTTGAAACCTGAAATCTCCATCTCCATAGAGCGGTCAGCAGCAGAAGCATGAAGTGCTCTAAAACTTGCTGGTAAGACGGCTGCGGTACCCTGATCTCAGGAACAGAGTACCGACACCAGCAATGACTGCGCACCCAACCATCACGGATGGTGGAATACACTATTACAACTTAAGGCAGCTGGATCCTGTGCCTCTCCTGTCTTCCTCCAGACTCTGGGACCTCGATTTCCAAAGGAATGCAAAATTTTCTTTTTTCGCAAAAACATGACTTTGGACCACTCAGCAGCAGTCCAGCTCTTTTTTTCCCTTAGCCCAGGTGAGACGCTTTTTGCGCTGTTTCTTGGTCAACAGTGGCTTGACACATGGGTTTCAACTATGCGGCAGTTGAAACCCATGTCTTTCAAGCGTCTCTTGGTG
>NC_045741.1:22935575-22951043 GCF_008692095.1 Etheostoma spectabile | reverse complement strand
AAGCACTGACTCCAGCAGCTGTCCACTCCTTGTGAATCTCCCCACATTTTTGAATGTTTTTTTTTTTCCACAATCTTGACTAGGGCGCGGTGATCCCTATCGCTTGTACACTTTTTCTGACCACAGTTTTTCCTTCACTTTGCCTCTCTATTAAGTGTGTTGGACACAGAGCTTGAGAACAGCCAGCCTCTTCAGCAATAACACTTTTGTGTCTTTCCCTCCTTGTGCAATGTGTCGATGGTCGCCTTTTGGACAGCTGTCAAATCTGAGTCTTCCCCAGTTTGTGTAGGCTTCAGAACTGGACTGAGAGACCATTTAAAGCCCTTGCAGGGTGTTTTGAGTTAATCAGCTGATTAGTTTGTGGCACCAGGTGTCTTCAAATTTAACCCTTACACAATATTCTAATTTTGTGACACACGGAATTGGGATTTTCATTTGTTGCCCATTCAAATCATCAAAATTAAATGAAATAACATTGAATGCATCAGTCTGTGTTGCAATGAATAAATATAATGTACAAGTACACACCCTTTGAATGCATTAACTGAAAAAAAAAATAAATCAAGTTTTTCAAAATATTCTAATTTACTGGCTTTTACCTGTATAGATCAACACACAGCATTATCTGTATCTGTTTACCACATGAATTATCTGTATCCGGATCCGTACTCGGTCGGACTGCGGGGGCTAATACCGGAAGTGGTCAGATTAACCCGGAAGTGGGTCGGGTTCTTTGAAAGGTGCGGGGTTTAACCGGTTATGTGTTTTATTAAGCGCAATTGATATGAGTTGATCAAAAATTGTTATATTAATTGCTGATTAGAAAACTATTCATGACAGCATCAAGCTTCACTCATGGTGCTGTCATGGGAAAAAACAAACTATAAAACGAACGTTTTGCAACAATGAATAAACACATCATTGCAATTAGGAAGTAAAATGAAGGAAAAGAGTTTGTTCATATCAATATAACTTTCTTTTTTTAACTTTATTTTTTTATGATCAGGTGATTTTTTTTTTTGGTTCTTTTTTATTTTTTTATTTCCACACCAGGTATATAGTGTGTGTGTGTGTTGTGTGTGTGTGTGTGGGTGAGTAAGAAAGAGACACAGAGAGAGAGAGAGGGGGCGGGGGGGGGCAGCTGACAGTAAAAAAAAAAAAAAATCTCCTGGAGGAGACGCAACGGGAGTCCAATTAAATCAAGCAGCACGTCTGCACACACGTTCACCAGAAATCTACTGGTTACTATGTAAGGACTACAAACCCCACGTTCACCAGCAATCTACTGGTTACTATATAAGGACTACAAACCCCACGTTCACCAGAAATCTATGGTTACTAAGTCTGTAAGTACTATAAACCGAAGTTAAAAACAAACCTGAAGCTGAAGAAACCCTAAACGTTAACGGAACAGATCCACAGACCCGACTGCCTGCCTGAGGAGCGGGAGCGAGCGAGCGCGAGAGAGAGAGGACGAGCGAGCGAGCGAGCGAGAGGAGAGAGAGAGCATTTCTCCATGTTCTGTGTGGTGTGTGGTGGTGGTGTGTGTGGATTGATCCGAGCGGGTTTGTAGGCGGGGGCGCTGTGATTATCACCGACGCTGCGCGGCCAGTTGAGGAGTTTATTTCAATCCGAGCACGGCTATTGATCATATTACTGGATAATACTTGTACTCGGCAAAAAGTGCGTATCCGTACCGGATACTCGTTTCGCCGGATACTCGGATCACCCCTAGTTAAAACCTTGACCTCTTGCAGTACTTCTGAACACCACTGTGTGGTGCTAGTGTCATGGTAAGTGAACCTGTGCTGATAACCTCAGAAAGTTTTACAGTACAGGCAGATGAACCAATGTCTCATCATTTTTTTAAAATGATGCTTAGTTTGTTGTGTATTTAAGACATTACAATTATATCACGTCGTGTTGATTGCCACCTTTACATTCAAGACCGGATGCTTGACGAAGGCTGACAGGTCAAAACAGGGAAGATTGCTATTGTGCTAGCCAATGTATCCCAGTGAAAGGTAAGGTACTCCATTTCTGTTTGAACTTTGGACATGTTACTTTCCTGTTCTGCGCTGAATATGTGGTTAGGTTTGTGAAATTTCTCGGTGATGCACACTCCTACCTCAACCTAATTTTCGTACTCATACACATGCTTCGGCCAACTATCAAAGATAATTTGTGTGTAATCAAGAAGGCTAAAATTGTAACATTTCTCTAACCTTCTTGTCCTGAGAATACCAGGATGTTGTCCCAGCCACTTGTAGAATGTAGCCATCAGGAAAGGCCAACATTGTCAGCTACAGGTCCACAACACAACACTGCAGACATGGCCTGGAAAATTAAAGAAGCTGTTAGTACAGTATGTATTGATTGTATTGTATCTATGTAACTGATTTCAACATTGATATTTTTATTTATGTTTGTGTGTACCTTTAGCGCACAGTACTGATGTCGGTTGATCTGCATATTTCGTCACTGTAGCGGTCCAGGGGAGTGAACATAATGGTGAACGGCCCAGCCCAGTGATCGAACAGCATGACAGACTGTGCTCAGCAGACTGCTGGGGGAAGATGGTCCTCCTGTGTACTGAACATAACAAGTAACAAAATTAATATACAAGACACTTTGTTTTATTACTCTAACTTTAGAAGACATTTCGTGCAAGTGAGTTGTGACTGACCGATATGAGTTGCAAGACATACCTGGGACATTCTGAATGATATTGGCCACAAGTGCAACTAAAGTGACAGCGAATGTCCTTGAGTGTGTCAGAGTCCTTGTCATTTCAGCCTCAAGCAAACTGCCTGTAGATCAACATACTCAAGCAGCGTACTGTTCAGAGAGGTGGCTCTCTCCATCTAACCTCCACTCGCTCTGTAAAAAGTCAAATCAAAGAAATTATTGCGGTGTTATAAAACGGTTCCAGTTATTCAATTATATAAATGTACTAATCACCTGGTACAAGATCATTGTGGATTACATACATCTGACTGATAACACCAGCATCAGCCAGCAGCTCAAATATCCGGACCAGGGACCCTGAGGATGTCACGGCGCCTGCGCCGCTTCATGTTCTGCAGAATAAAGAGAGTAGCATTGTAACTTTGTAAAACTGTCTTAAAAAACAAACAAAGATTTGTGGCAGAAATAACCTAGTATCAATGAACTGCAACTCTCAGGTCTTCTTTCTAGAGCTTCTGTTATGATGGGATTTAGCTCCTCTATCAACTTCTTAAAAAGGAGGGGAAAGGTAGATGTAAATAAATAAATAGTAAAAGATTTTGACAAGTATATCAAAGTGTAGCAGAGGCATTAAGTACACAAAGATCATGGTCAGAGTTTATTAACCTGAAGGCCACAGGGTTGGTCCTGCCAGCCCAACACAAGAGACTCTGTGATGTCCAGCTCTCAGAGCGCATCATTGGAACAATGTGTTGAACAGAGAGGAGGGGACGGAGTACCAACAATCTATTAACACACAGAAGAGCAATGTCATGGCTGAAATGCAAAAATAAGAATGAGTTAGTAGCTGTTCACTGTTATGTTACAAGGGTCCTATGTTTTTAGGTTTTGGAAATTCGAGAGTACACATAGGATACGTATACTTATGTCTGCTGTTGCATATTTCACACTTACACATTCTAAGACTTGAAAATTAGAAGATATTTGTGTATATTTAAAACTTTAATGTGTGTTAATGGAATGTTTTCTGCAGAGGGTTCCTGACCTTGAATCATAACTGTAGTCGCCTGTCCGGCGTGGACGCCAGCGTCTCGGCGGGGAGCAGAGGACGGACGCCAGGGTGGAGGGGACGAACACATGGAGGAGGAGGACGAGGAGGGACGAGGAGGCCGAGCTGCAGCAGAGAATCAGGTAGTTCCTCCAAAGGCGACGTAGGAGGTCACTGCTGTTTAGCTGTTCAATTTCTTGGATTGATGGGGCTGCGAACGTGGACATAAAACAGGAGATTATAACAACCTAAGCCCAGAGAATGAAGGCCTTTGCTGGCTATGTTGGGGCCCTCACACAAAGGCAGCATGCTACATCAAGCTTTGCCATTTACATTTACATTTTTAATCTTGTGTCACACAATTAGACTGAAGTTATTATTGGTACAAGACCTTAATCCTAGCACATAATGTCATCTGGCCTTTTTAAAGCCGGTCTATAATAAAGACACCCAGAATGACAAAAACACACTCCAATACAATGATGCAACGGACAGAAAACAAAGAGGCTTGATTGAAACAACTTGATGTCAACTTGTGAGACAGTAGTTGCAAGCGGGTGTAGGCAAACATCCATGCATAGTTGAGGGAGTGGGACAATGTTGGGCAGGGGGCCCTGCCGCATGTAGCTGGAGAAGCTGAGACCCAGGGGTCCTGGCCCTGAGTAACATGGGCAAACACCCAGATGTGCGAGGGGCTCACCACATCAAACTGGTGGCTGATGGAGATGAACTCCCACTCTGCAAGCGTCTGAAGATCAATCCCACTGGGACAGTACAGCAGGTTGCTCTACAGAGAAAAACACAGACACAAATTGAGTCTTGGAGTATTTGTCACTTCAGATTCTGTAAATGAGAAATGGCATTTATACCTGGTCAGCTCCTGTGGAGAGATGAAGCTCTCCAACACGGATGCACTTAATCTGTCATTACATCAATGGCCATTCTCATCACCCTGACAGAAGAAATATCAGAAAACAATTGTAACCTAAAAAAAAACCCACTCATACACATATGACTTATATCTGTCAATTGCAAAAAACCAAACAAAAAAAAACACTGTTTTGGTTATTACCTGCCAATGCCAGTGCAGTGTGCAGTGCCCGGACCTCTTGAGGACGTTAACAGACAGCGCGTGTGGCAGGGGCGGCAGCTACAAAGCAAACCAATGCTAAACCTCCACTACATGCGCACCCCTAACAGAGGAGTACGTTCCAGGGACACAGAACGACCGCTGCTTGAACCCTGTAGAAGAAAAGTATAATTAAAACCTTATAAGTTGGGACATTAAGTCACTAAACCATCAAAAAACATGACAAAGTACACTAATGCATATAAAGACACAAAAATCACTCATAATGAAGTAATACAGCTAGGGCTTTCAGACAAACCTGTGCATCGTGGCTCTTGTTGCTACGTCTGCACTGCCTGCCTCCATTGGCTGTGAGCTGCAGTAGCATCTTGACAGCGTTGTCCACAAAGTGGGGTGACATCAGTCACACCTTGGACAATGAAGTAGGCAAAGCCTGAGAGAACATCCTCACGCCACTCTGGGAAATCAACCTCAGGGCCTCGGAGAGTAATAGGCAGTAAAGAAGGACCGTGAGCTCCTCATCCATGTGGAGGGTCAGTCTAGAGAAGGAGAAGGAGCAGACATTGGAAAATGTATGGAAGGTCCACCTAAACTACAGTAGATTGTTGTAACTTGATGTGTCTGCAGTAAGGTAGAGGAAGGTGAAGTACTTGGCTAGAAGCTCTAGTAGGTCTTGTCTGCTCATGCCATCTGGTATCAGTCTTGGGATGGCGGCCACACACGTACGGAAAAGATCGATCTTCGGCTCCTCTCTCCCCTGTGGTACAAACGGCTCATGAAAACCTTCTATAGTTCAGAGGTAACGCAAACAGTACTTGGAGAATACCAGGAGTGTGGTCACCTACGTAATCATGTCTCAGGCTCCTGTGTGGAATCTGCACATTGGTCATGCTCAGGGAGCGTCCCACTTCCTTATCCAGGGTGCGCAGGATGGTGTCCAAGGCTCTTCTTACTTGTGGGTAGTACAGTGACATGCCGGGAATACCCAGCAGAGTCCTTTACTCGAGGAAAAAAAAAACACACGATATTTAAAAAAAAAAAAAAAAAAAACTAAAATGCCTCTTATCTTTTCTGAAAGTCATGTTTTGAAATTACAAACACCTATGACCTTGGCTTCTCAATCGTGAGAGTGGTATGAGGAAGATCTTTTGACACGCAGGGTGTTGCCAGAGGGCATGATGATCCAGTTGTAGGCATAGGAGGTCCCCATCTTTCTGCTGTAGGCTGTCGCAATCACCAAGAAGGCTCGCAAACCGATATTCATCCTCTTGTAGAGAGGATAGAGGGAAGGTATGACAGAGAGAGAATCTACTAATACTCAATAACATCACAACTAAAGTCTTGTCTCTAATTTACCTCTGGATTGAGGCAAAGGTTTTGTGAGACTTGCCCACACACAGGAGGTCATAGATGATCTCCTTCATAGCAAAGTCCAGGCTTTCTGTAACAACCAACAGACCAGCAATCACTTACACACAGGCGACTACACGGCTTATTCTTAGGTTTAGTCAATGTAAGACCCAGGTACAGTATGTCACCATGCTCCAAGCTTACCTGAGTATGAACTGGATGATCTGACAAGATGTTGAGGGGGTGGTCCCTAGGCACCACACTCGGGAGCCTTTAGGGAAAAGTGCTGAAACAATGTGAGTAGTCGACTAGTGGAAAAGGGGGGGGATATTATAAGCTATATAGTCCAACAACAAAGCCCAATATTTAAATGACTTCTACTGATCCAATCAAAGGGGTTGATTTTGTGTGGGTGTGTGTGTGGTGTGTGTGTGTGTGTGTGGTGTGTGTTGTACTCGGTGGTCTTGAAAACTGACCCTGTGTGACGGGTATTACTCTCACACTTGATCCTGATGATGTAGACCATAGCAGTCTGTAGAGCGACTCTAGTGCCACACGGGACATTTTAGGTCTTTGTTCGTGAGAAAGGGAAAAAAAAAAAATGTAAGCAACTCAATAATTACAGCAATTTAACTACCCACCTGTGAGCTTATGAGATCAGGTTGTTTGAAACTTGACAAAACGGTTTGATGTAACATCAGAAAAAACTAGAGATTTTTAAAGGAATAGCCATCAGTAAAACTAGTGAAATACAACTATTTTATGGTCTTTTGGAAGAAAGCTGAATATGGAGACATCATCTTAACCCAAAGAAAACGTCTTAAGAAAATAACCAAGCGTCGTTGCAACCAATTTATAATAATCCAAAACTGTGTCCTGAAAAAGAAGAACAGTTAATATTTCCAGACTTTTTGAAAAACCACCAAGTTTCCACCTATGATAAATACATATTGAAGAGATATGCGCACTGGGCCATCTGTGAGCGACCATGCTCAGAGCGTGTAATGTGGACATATTGCAAGGATTCCATACTTACGACAGCTTAATATTGGCTTGATGGAAGTTTGCCGTTTTTTCCAAATGAAATGAGGCACCTATACCCAAGCTTCTCCACCTTTCTATCCAACCACGTCACTGCATCTCTTTTTCCTCTTAACATTAACATAGATTAACCACAAAACAGATTGATACTGGAAATAGCTTAATAAAAATCAACAAGGCCTTTTAAAATTTTTTCAATCTGAACACATTTTAAGACAGAGACATCACAGCCTGGGCCTGTCCCTAGATTAGCAGTTATCTTTGTGCACATGCTTTCAAATATGGCATGCCATGCTTGACTTAATACTTAAACTATAGACATAGACACTAACAGCCATGTCAAAGGCAGATGTCTCAAAACTAAGGGGTTACAGTGAGTGAGAATAATCTTTTTGTGGATTGTGGTGAATTGACATTTTAAGAAAAGCGCAGCTGATTGCCAAACCACAGTTCAGCAGATCCTTTTGTCTGCAACACTTTGTCATCTCTTTCCGGCTGAATACTAATAAATCACAGTCAGACAGAACAGTATGAGCACAAACAAATGTGCTTTCCAATGTCAACCAGGGCTTCCACCTGAGGGCAGCATTTTACATCATCTTTAATATTTTTTTTTTTTTTTTTTTATATCACTATGGAATAATTGAGTTCCTAATTAAATAGGACATAAACATACTTATTGACTTGAAACTAATAAAAGTAGTTTTTTTTTTTTCCTTTTCTCACATCCGGTATTGTACACGAACCATGGGGACACAAGACTCATGCATTTATTAACCTGGTTAGTTTGGTCTGCGTTGATTCAAGATCTTTAACGTATGTTAATGTGTTAATAGTAGGGGATTGAGAGAACCACTGCATACAGAGCTTGATTTTGTTAGAAATCCGGAAAAAAAAAAAAATAACAGTGCGTGCACATTAAGGATGTCGATTAACGGTTTAATAAAAACAATCCCTCAGTCCTAATGTCAAAGCCAAAGCACAGTGGGGCTGCTGCCAGCCAGCCTTTTACCAACCCAACAGAAAAAAAACTGGAATGGAGCACTGCCGCACAACTGAATTCCTGAAAAATCAAGTTTATTTCTTTGTATTAATGCTTCAAAGACTTTCTCCGACCTCTGGTAATAAATACAGGAATGCACAATATTTAAATTTATAATCAAAAATTAAATCGATAAGTTACTACTTTTTTAAATTGAAATCCATTTTCCATCCGCGATCTACATTTCCTCACAGTGAACCAGCATGGGCAGTGTCCTAGGAAGTGTAGGTGACTCTTTTAAATATCAACTCAACAACAGTGTGGGGTATTAGTGATAAACTTCTAGGTTACAGCTGAATCATCCACATATCGAATATACCTTTGCATCCTAAAGAGAAATAGCTATCTTATCCAAAGAGGCAAATATTTGAAAGCCTATATGACCATACGGTACGTGACTCACTATATACTGCATCCCTAGTGAACAAAACATGTATTACAGTAAAATCTAAATAGACTAGATAGACCAAAAGTCAACACCAACTGCCCAAAAACCAAACCAGCTCAACAACAAGCCTAAAACAAACATCACAAGTTACAGTAGTTCACGTGATCTCTTCCCACGCAACGTCACAGCCGCTACAGTAGAATGAACTAATACCAATTAGCCAGCAGCCAGGACTGTACAACCCCACAGCTACGTCTCGTCAGGACCTGGACCATTGAAAGGAATGGGGCACAGGCAGGGTCACTGACACCAAATAACTCACCTGCAGCGTCTCAATCTGCTTTCGGATGCTGTTGTTAGACGGCATCTGCGAGTCAGCGTGAGAAAAAGATCAAATGACAGGAGACAAAGAATGTGGGTTTGGGGAGGGACACATGCAAGTTATAGGCAAAAACAAAGACATAACCTAAACAAATGCAAGAGCCATCCAAAGTCTCTTTGTTCTTGTCAGGTGGCTAAAATGAGACACATTGAACTGTTAACATGCCACTTTGGATTTATTAGAGGCTGCTAGTCCTAAAAACAGTTACATTGGTATTTGATATGGTATAACATATAATGAATTTAAAAGTGAAAATGCAAGCAAAGTAAGGTGTGCTGTGGTCTGGAAATCACACAGTGGACAGAGAGAAAAAACGAATAGGGGAGTGGATATAGGGGGAACACAGAGGATGGGAAAGGACATTTAAAGATGTGAATGGGAAAAGGAGTATAAAAACAAAATGCTCATTTCACCTACAAAGCTAAGAAGCAGCGACACCAAATCAGTAGTCCATTCAAACCATGTCAGCACACTCAAAATACTAGCGCTGTATTTTAACCCTGTGGGGATCATACTTCAAAAGTACGGCAGCCAAAATATGGCGTTTATTTTACCACCAATATTGATAGGTTTGAGAAATCCATTAACATAATTTTTCCCTCTGTTGGTGTAGTGTTTGTTAAAAAAACATGCACATCTGGATATTTGTCCTTATTCTTCTTGCAGTTTATGTCAAGTCAAATAAATCACTAAATAATTGATCTGAGAACATACACAATGCACACCTTTGCATGCAAATGCATTAAAAAAGTGAACTGTACTATTTCATGTTTTGTTGTAATTTGGTTAAATCACATTAATTACATGCTAATTGTGCCTTTGATCAACATAGTTATTGGTATGTTTATTTGCATTCCCCCCAAAGGGGGTCTGAGGGTCTAGAGACGTTGTCTCCCAGGAGGATAACACCTCTCATCCTTACTTTAATTTGTTTTATCATCATATTATTTATGAGCACAACGGGTTAAAATCACTGGTTGGACAAGAAGCCCTAATCAACTAAAAATCACTACACTCGAGCCATCACGCAAACCCGCAAAGATGATCCAATCAAAGAATCGCCATCACCACTCGAAGACTGACTCATTATGATTTTCAAATTAAGGAAGCTAAAACAATTACAACAGTGAAAGGAGGAATGCTAGGATGAGATCACTGAGAAGACAGACGGCCATTTCAAACCATTAGTAATCATCATCACAAGGAAGCAATACAGAATCTACCACCACAAGATCATACAATCTCCACAAATGGGTCAATCAATTAGAAGGAAAAAAAGGCAGTTGCTGAGGCATCAGTGAGCCAGTAATTTGGTCAAAGCGCTTCTGGGTCGGATTGGCTTCCAGATAGTCAGGGGACAGGAGGGAAAGCAGGTTTGATCGGTTCGTAATGGGTTTGCAAGGAGTTTTAAAACAGCACTTGAGATAACATAATTAAGTAAGGGGCATCAGCTAAGATGTGGGATATTTTGCAGGTTGAGTTTAAAAATACAGATAGGTTTATTTAATTCTCTGTGAAATAAGTGGGTTCACACTGTTGATTATTAGTGATACCTAATAACATTTATTTCATGCATGTATTTGTCCCTTTGCCAGCTTTTTTTTTTTTTTTAAACAAAGACTTTACTATTACATTATCACAATCAAGTTGCTATTCCTGTCCAGATCTAGTTGTTGATGATGGAGGGAAGGTACATTATGATCTTTAGACGAACCACAGAGCACACACTTCACAACCAAGGCAACTCTTAGATCAGTGGTAATTACAGCTGTACTAACCAATAGAATATACATAATACCAATAATGATTTCTTTTAACATTTGTAAACGTTGATGCTTCCACATTGTAATCGATGAACTTTTCATTTTAGATTTGATAACACAAGTCATAAGACCTCTGAGCTTTACGCTAAAAATAGGCGTTGCCAAGTATGAGGTCCTAAAATACTTTTTTCTGAAGAATGCAGTCATGTGTCTACTCTTCGGACACAAAAGTACACACTTTGTGGAAAAGGATTGCGTGTGAAGGCTCGGGCTAGCAGTACCTTTAGGTGCGAGAGGCAGTTCTGGAGGAAGATGTGCCAGTTGTTGAGGAAGAACTGCTTCTGACAACACACAGCAAGCATGTCACCAGGGATACAGAGCCGGGGAGATAAACAGTGTCAACATAAAAAAAGCTAGAGATAAGTAGGTCTGTCCTGAATGATGTGTTTTGTATGCACACTTTGTAATTTAGCATCTGAAAAGACACGGTAAGCACAAAAGCACTGCACACTACAGACAGGCCAACAACAACAACAACAACACAAGCTGAGACTTTAGAATCTTTTTTATGACACAGGATCACAAATTATTACTAAAAAGTCTGGAAGCATACATTGAAAAACCTCACTATATTAAATACAGATTTATTTAAAAAAAAAAAAAAAAAAATTCCTGAGAGAATTTTTGGAGTTGGTCAGTAAATATAGAGAAAAAGAGTGAGGCTGTTTTTATTTTTATAATATTTTTGATGAAGGTGACGGACTGGCTGTGCTTGGGGTCCAATGGAACGCTGACAAACTACAGGAAGTGTGAAACCCATGAAAAGGAAGTAGTAAATAGAGTTAGGGGTGGGGAGGGAAGACAGAAAAAAATAGGATGCTCTAATTATTACCAAGAGTGCTTCTTTCTGGAACTAAGGTCAAATGTTGTCTGGTACAGCTCTCCAAAAGTTCTTCAGGCAGGACATTGACGTTCATTTTGCACCGCCTGAGGATAAACGAGTCATTACCATGGTACGTTTTATGTGAAAAGAAAAAGAAATTAACTTGTGTAAAACTATGAAAATCGTTTTGGAAGGTGTACTCACAGCTGCGACAGGGATGAGGATCTCAACAAAAAGGCAGCCTAGAGCATGCTTTATGTCTTGTCCTTGACTTCAGAAATACGGGCACACTAAAAGAGGCACCAAGACATACGTGTATGAAGAATACACAATATGATACATACACAGAGATAAACTGCCAATGACGATACACACACAGTATTGAGATAAGATCAGTGCTGCAAAAAAGAAAAACGTGTGTCTTCACATCTCAACTCCAATTAAAATGCACATATGAATATTTGAAAGTGTTGTAAAACTAACTGATGCAGAACCAAAGAATGCAGGTCACATGGCAAGAAAAGAAAGAACCATAGGGCATCCTGTTATGTCATTTTTCCTCTTTAGCTGAGTCACTGAGGGGGAGGAAATCTTGTTTTATCGTATTATTGACTTAATAGAAGTCAAACCTAATCATAATTAATTTGTTTCTTAATTATCAGTACAATCTAAATGTCCTTATTGGGTCAGGCTATATAAAGAACATTGTATGGGTTGAAACCCATACGTACTGAAAATACTGAAATGAAATGGTGGACATAAACTACAGTATGTTACATTAAACAAATAGAAATCACGGTAGAGTTAAAGACCAGCGCGAGTTGTGTGTGTTTTTTTAGCACTGTATAGAGATTTAATGAAAAGGGCACAGCTCCGTTTCACAGCTCTTAGCAAAGCAGCGAAACACACATACACTTGCTACTTGGCAACTCACCTTTGATCGTTACTCATCTAACTTATGAGCCTTTGCTATGGACAGCTGCTGAGGTTCGAACAAAGGGCGGCATTGCAAAAAAAGAAAAGAAGTCTGGTGCCATTATGCAACCAAAACGTATCGCCTCACTTACTGTGCTAATCTTTGACAAATTGCATGAAAAAAGGACTTTTTAATTTACCTTGCATGAACTGAAAGGAAGCCTCAAAATCCTCCACAGGATATTTTCCACAGAAACTTCATGCCCGATGAGACTGATGATGCTTCTGGACCACATAGGGACTCTGCCTATTTAGGCCTGAGCTCCTTCAGTTCTGTGATGAACTTCCTTCCTCCTGCTGAAACCTGAGCAGACACACACAAAACACATACATCTACACTTAGAAACAAAACAAACAACTCCCTACACTAATGAGAGGTTAGGGCTGACTGACAAAGTGACTAATCAGCCGTAGTCAACTAACAGGCAGATTTAAGCGACTTACTTTGACTGTGTAAGGACTCCGATGACCTCAGCATACAGGTTCTGCGATGATGTGTACATTGCCAGTGTTGGCGCCACAGTACCTGTCAATTGAATTGAGTATATTTCATCAAGTCTTAAACAAATACATATCTTTTTTATATGCGGAAGACATTGTTTTCTATGACACTAACACACAACAAACACAACATGCACAAAACTGAACATGTGTTTTTACTTAAGTGTCATTAACGATAGTTTTATGTTGACACAATGACCATAGAGGCCAGACTACTAAAGAGACAAAGATATAATGAACTGCAAAGCCAAACCCAACAAGTGAGAGCGCCACAGCTAGATAGAGTGTATCGTAACACTGGTTATCTGTGTGCTTCTGCTTACTTACCCCTCTTTGTGTGTTTACAGTGCTTGAATGCCAGGTTTGAACTTCGTGTACTAGAACATCTGGCACTGGATTGAAGATGAATCTGTGACGTAAACATTGAATCATTGGTCTATTAGAAGCATGATAGTGTTCATTTTTCCTCTTTGCTACCATTCATTACCCTCCCTACAGGAGCCAAGCCAAGGACAACTTAGCTCTGGTCTCCAGGGATTGGCTTTCAGTTCAGAATGTGCATAGACTTGGATAGTCCAATTTAGAAACATAGATGGGGAGTGGTCTGTTGCCTTGGTTATTTACTGTGTTCCCCTGCTGGAAAGGCCCTCACTAACACTGCAGTTAATTTGTGTACCACAGAAAATAGTAAATAAAGTACAATCCTGTAAAATACTGTATAATGACTTTATTTGATATAGCACTTTTAAAGACAAAGTCACACAAGTGCTTCACATGATAAACAACACTTTTATTGTCATCAGTTTGCAAGAAAGACAATTAAAACCCTCACCAGTGGTGAATGCTGCACTGGCTGGCAGTTAAGGATAGCTAAATATATTTCAATGATTGGTAGCGATAAAAAGGGGAAAAAAAACCTCAACAAATGTATATAACTATTCTATTTGAAATTAAATCAGAAATCAAATGTAGTGCAAAACATGCACCTGTTTTGCAACTAGGAAGGTAAACTGTACCAATGCGGTTTTGACGTGATAGACCTACTCATTAGACTTTATTGATTAGATAATGTCAATATTAAGTCAAACAGTGCAATGCATTTGAGCTTGTGTATAGATTCAGCTGTCAACCCAACTGCAATACACTTTTTGTAGGCAGTTGTTAAATCAGTAAACAAAACAGAGTGTCAGTGTAGCTCACCTGTTTTAGAACTTCCACTGAAACTAAACAAACAAAATGAAAATCTAGGGCTAAGTCCCTCCGTTCCAGAAAGGTAATCTTTATCCCGGTGGTGCTGTTCATCTCTAAAAAGCAGAACACAAGATGATTTGAGGCAAAATCTTAAAACTGACACAAAAGTAACTGACATACAAAATAATCACTTATAAAAGGGAAGATGTCGTCGCAGGAATGAAGAAGATGAGCAGCTCACCCTTTGGACTTAGTACTAGAGCGAGGTCTGTACTATAGACTCGTGTTCAGTTGCCACTTATGCCGCCGGGTTACCAGTCAAACAGTTGTGCGCAGTAGTAGGAGGGTAAACAGTGTTCTGCTATTGAGCATCATAGATACTTATTAACTGGAAAACAATAACATACAAATGTTTAGATTGATCTCATATTTACTAATAAACCTGATTTCCACCACATTATGGGCATTTTTAATTCACAAATTAAATATGTATAGCGTGAATTAGCGAATAAAAGATGAAATCACATACAGAATTTTGTGTCTTTGCTAAGTGGCGATTCAAAACGAGTACAGTAAAGTAGGGCTAGTATAGATCAGAAGCTTTCTCAACTAGTGGTGACATGCAGTATGTAGCTATTGATTCCAACTGTTAATAATGTTCACTTTATTGGCCCTGAAGGGCAATTGGTTTTGCAGCACATAGATGTGCAACATAAAGCAAGCGTGAGTGTTGAGTTACACAGACTCAACTGTTGGGATGACATGTTAACAAATCAAAGTTTCTGCTTATGAGCAGCTCCACAACACATTTCATCAAGGACGATGTAAGAAGTGCTTTAAACCTAGCACTGCATTTACAGGCTTGACAAATCTAATGTTACAGATTATCTAAATGATCGGTTTGTTGCTGTATAGTAACAGCTGTATTCTTGTGGGGGGGGGGAAAGCATAAATAATATCCTATTACTACAGGAGTAAATCAAGAAACAGAAAACACAAAACGCAGAGCTCTTAAGACCCTCAATTTCCAAAATTCAGCGATTCCAGTGATAGTCAGACCAATAAATAAACATTGAAGGAAGGGTGGTCAGTTTGCATAAATATTTACTGTATGTATGTTGTACAT
>NC_045741.1:22929570-22935550 GCF_008692095.1 Etheostoma spectabile | reverse complement strand
TAACCGGTATGTTATTTAAGCATGCAATTGATATGAGTTGATCAAAAATTGTTATATTAATTGCTGATTAGAAAACTATTTACATGACAGCATCAAGCTTCACATCAATGGTGCTGTCATGGTAACAAACAAACTATAAACAGAACGTTTTGCAACAATGAATACAACACATGCAGTTGCAATTAGGAAGTAAAATGTAATGAACAAGAGTTTTCATACTCAATATAACTTTTTTTTTTAACTTTTTATTTTTTATGATAGTGGTGATTTTTTTTTTGGTTCTTTTTTATTTTTTTATCCACACCAGGTATATATGTGTGTTGGTGTGGTGTGTGTTGTGGGTGTGGTGAGTAGAAAGAGACACAGAGAGAGAGAGAGGGGGCGGGGGGGGGCAGCTGACAGTAAAAAAAAAAAAAAATCTCCGATGGCAGAGACGCAAGGGAGTCCATTTAAATCAAGCAGCACGTCTGACACCCCCGTTCACCAGAAATTACTGGTACTATGTAAGGACTACAAACCACCAGTTCACCAGAAATCTACTGGTTACTATATAAGGACTACAAACCCCACGTTCACCAGAAATCTACTGGTTACTAAGTCTGTAAGTACTATAAACCGAAGTAAAAACAAACCTGAAGCGAGAGAAACCCTAAACGTAACGAACAGATCCACAGACCCGACTGCCTGCCTGACGGAGCGGGAGCGAGCGAGCGCGAGAGAGAGAGACCAGCGATGCGAGCGAGCGAGAGGAGAGAGAGAGCATTTCTCCATGTTCTGTGTGTGTGTGTGTGTGTGTGTGTGTGATTGATCCGAGCGGGTTTGTAGGCGGGGGCGCTGTGATTATCACAGAACGCTGCGCGGCCAGTTGAGGAGTTTTATTCAATCCGAGCACGGCTATTGACTCATATTACTCGGATAATACTTGTACTCGGCAAAAGTGCTTTATCCGTACCGGATACTCGTTTCAGCCGGATACTCGGATCACCCCTAGTTAAAACCTTGACCTCTTGCAGTACTTCTGAACACCACTGTGTGGTGCTAGTGTCATGGTAAGTGAACCTGTGCTGCATAACCTCAGAAAGTTTTACAGTACAGCCAGACTGAACCAATCGCTCCTCATCATTTTTTTAAAATGATGCTTAGTTTTGTTGTATTATTTAAGACATTACAATTATATACACGTCTTGTGTTGATTGCCACCTTTACATTCAAGACCGTATGCTTTGACGAAGGCTGACAGGTCAAAACAGGGAAGAGTTGCCTTATTGTGCTAGCCAATGTATCCCAGTGAAAGGTAAGTACTTTCCATTTCTGTTTGAACTTTGGACATGTTACTTTCCTGTTCTGCGCTGAATATGTGGTTAAGCGTTTGTGACATTTCTTCGGTGATGCACACTCCTACCTCAACCTAATTTTCAGTACTCATACACATGCTTCGGCCAAACTATCAAAGATAATTTGTGTGATAATCAAGAAGGCTAAAATTGTAACATTTCTCTAACCTTCTTGTCCTGAGAATCCAGGATGTTGTCCAGCCACTTGTAGAGGTAGCCATCAGAGGAAAGGCCAACATTGTCAGCTACAGGTCCACAACACAACACTGCAGACATGGCCTGGAACATTAAAGAAGCTGTTAGTAATCAGTATGTATTGATTGTATTGTATCTATGTAACTGATTTCAACATTTATATTTTTTATTTATGTTTGTGTGTACCTTTAGCGCACAGTACTGATGTCGGTTGATCTGCATATTTCTGTCACTGTAGCGGTCCAGGGGAGTGAACATAATGCTGAACGGCCCAGCCCAGTGACTGAACAGCATGAACAGACTGTGTCTCAGCGACTGCTGGGGGAAGATGGTCCTCCTCTGGTGTACTGAACATAACAAGTAACAAAATTAATATACAAGACACTTTAGTTTGTATTACTCTAACTTTAGACAGACATTTCGTGCAAGTTAGATTGTGACTGACCGATATGAGTTAGCAAGACATACCTGGGACATTCTGAATGATATTGGCCACAAGTGCACTAAAGTGACAGCGAATGTCCTTGAGTGTGTCAGAGTCCTTGTCATTTTCAGCCTCAAGCAACTGCCTGGTCAGATCAACATACTCAAGCAGCGTACTGTTCAGAGAGTGGCTCTCTCCATCTAACCCTCCACTCGCTCTGTAAAAAGTCAAAATCAAAGAAATTATTGCTTGTGTTTATAAAACGGTTCCAGTATCTTAATTATTATTAAATGTATTCCTAATCACATTGTCACAAGATCATTGTGGATTACATACATCTGACTGATAACACCAGCATCAGCCAGCAGCTCAAATATCCGGACCAGCTGGACCCTGAGGATGTCACGGCGCCTGCGCCGCTTCATGTTCTGCAGAATAAAGAGAGTAGCATTGTAACTTTGTAAAACTGTCTTAAAAAACAAACAAAGATTTGTGGCAGAAATAACTCCTAGTATCAATGAACTGCACTTACTTCAGGTCTTCTTTCTAGAGCTTCTTTTATGATGGGATTTAGCTCCTCTATCAACTCTCTAAAAAGGAGGGGAAAGTTAGATGTAAATAAATAAATATGTAAAAGATTTTGAAAGTATATCAAAGTGTAGCAGGACATTAAGTACACAACAGATCATGTCAAGTGTTATTAACCTGAAGGCCACAGGGTTGGTCCTGCCAAGCCCCAACACAAGAGACTCTGTGATGTCCATGCTCTCAGAGCGCATCATTGGAACAATGTGTTTGAACAGAGAGGAGGGGGACGGAGTACCAACAATCTATTAACACACAGAAAGAGCAATGTCATGGCTGAAATGCAAAAATAAGAATGAGTTAGTAGCTGTTCACTGTTATGTTACAAGGGTCCTATGTTTTTAGGTTTTGGAAATTCAGAGTTACACATAGGATACGTCATACTTATGTCTTGTTGCAATTTTCACACTTACTACACTTCTAAGACTTGAAAATTAGCAAGATATTTTTGTATATTTAAAACCTTTTAAATGTGTGTTAATGGAATGTTTTCTGCAGAGGTGTTCCTGACCTTTGAATCATAACTGTAGCCGCTGTCCGGCGTGGACGCCAGCGTCTCAGGCGGGGAGCAGCGGACGGAGCCAGAGGTGGAGGATGACGAACACATGGAGGAGGAGGACGAGGAGGACGAGGAGGCCGAGCTGCAGCAGAGAATCAGGTAGTTCCTCCAAAGGCCGACGTAGGAGTCACTGCTGTTTAGGCTGTTCAATTTCTTGGCATTGATGGGGCTGCTGAACGTGGACATACGTAACAGGAGATTATAACAACACTAAGCCCAGAGAATGAAGGCCTTTTGCCTGGCTATGTTGGGGCCCTCACACAAAGGCAGCATGCTACATCAAGCTTTGCCATTTACATTTACATTTTTAATCTTGTGTCAAGCCAATTAAGACTGAAGTATTATTTGGTACAAAGACCTTAATCCTAGCACATAATGTCATCTGGCCTTTTTAAAGCCGGTCTATAATAAAGACACCCAGAATGACAAAAACACACTCCAATACAATGATG
This sequence comes from Etheostoma spectabile, assembly GCF_008692095.1. Taxonomy (NCBI): domain Eukaryota; kingdom Metazoa; phylum Chordata; class Actinopteri; order Perciformes; family Percidae; genus Etheostoma; species Etheostoma spectabile. Next base: position 22,932,001 of record NC_045741.1, on the reverse strand, counting down.
CAACGGACAGAAAACAAAGAGGCTTGATTGAAACATACTTGATGTCAACTTGTGGAGACAGTAGTTGCAAGCGGGTGTAGGCAAACATCCAGGCATAGTTGAGGGCAGTGGGACAATGTTTGGGCAGGTGCTCCTGCCGCATGTAGCTGGAGAAGCTGATGACCCAGGGGTCCTGGCCCTGAGTAACATGGGCAAACACCCAGATGTGCGAGGGGCTCACCACATCAAACTGGTGGCTGATGGGAGATGAACTCCACTCTGCAAGCGTCTGAAGATCAATCCCACTGGGACAGTACAGCAGGTTGCTCTACAGAGAAAAACACAGACACAAATTGAGTCTTGGAGTATTTGTACTTTCAGATTCTGTAAATGAGAAATGGCATTTATACCTGGTCAGCTCCTGTGAGATGAATGAAGCTCTCCAACACGGATGCACTTAATCTGTCCATTACATCAATGGCCAATTCCTCATCACCCTGACAGAAGAAATATCAGAAAACAATTGTAACCTAAAAAAAACCCAACTCATACACATATGACTTATATCTGTCAATTGCAAAAAACCAAACAAAAAAAACACTGTTTTGAGTTATTACCTTGCCAATGCCCAGTGCAGTGTGCAGTGCCCGGACCTCCTTGAGGACGTTAACAGCCAGCCTGCGTGTGGCAGGGCGGCAGCTACAAAGCACAACCAATGCTAAACCCTCCACTACATGCAGCACCCCTAACAGAGGAGTACGTTCCAGGGACACAGAACGACCGCTGCTTGAACCCTGTAGAAGAAAAGTATAATTAAAACCTCTATAAACGTTGGGACATTTAAGTCACTAAACACATCAAAAAACATGAACACAAAGTACACTAATGCATATAAAGACACAAAAATCACTCATAATGAAGTAATACAGCTAGGGCTTTCAGACAAACCTGTGCATCGTGGCTCTTGTTGCTACTCTGCACTGCCTGCCTCCATTGGCTGATGAGCTGCAGTAGCATCTTGACAGCGTTGTCCAACAAAGTGGGGTGGACATCAGTCACCTCTCGGACAATGAAGTAGGCAAAGCCTGAGAGAACATCCTCACGCCACTCTGGGAAATCAACCATCAGGGCCTGGAGAGTAGTAAAGGCAAGGCCACGTAGCTCCTCATCCATGTGGATGGTCAGTCTAGAGAAGGAGAAGGAGCAAGACATTGGAAAATGTATGGAAGGTCACCTAAACTACAGTAGATTGTGTACTGATGTGTCTGCAGTAAGGTTAGAGGAAGGTGAAGTACTTGGCTAGAAGCTCTATTAGGTCTTGTCTGCTCATGCCATCTGGTATCAGTCTTGGGATGGCGGCCACACACGTACGGAAAAGATCGATCTTCGGCTTCCTCTCTCCCCTGTGGTACAAACGGCTCATGAAAACCTTCTATAGTTCAGAGGTAACGCAAACAGTACTTGTATGAATCCAGGATGTGGTCACATACGTAATCATGTCCTCAGGCTCCTTGTTGGACATCTGCACATTGGTCATGCTCATGGAGCGTCCCACTTCCTTATCCAGGTGTCGCAGGATGTTGTCCAAGGCCTTTCTTACTTGTGGGTAGTACAGTGACATGCCTGGAAATACCCAGCAGAGTCATTTTACTCGAGGAAAAAAACAACACAGATATTTAAAAAAAAAAAAAAAAAAACTAAAATGCCTCTTATTCTTTTTTCTGAAAGTCATGTTTTGAAATTACAACCCACCTATGACCTTGGCTTCTTCATCCGTGAGAGTGGTATTGAGGAAGATCTTTTTGACACGCAGGGTGTTGCCAGAGGGCATGATGATCCCAGTTGTAGGCATAGGAGGCTCCCCATCTTTCTGCTGTAGGCTGTCGGCAATCACCAAGAAGGCTCGCAAACCGATATTCATCCTCTGTTAGAGCGGATAGAGGGAGAGGTATGACAGAGAGAGAATCTACTAATACTCCAATAACATCACAACTTAAAGTCTTGTCTCTAATTTACCTCTGGATTGATGGCAAAGGTTTTGTGAGACTTGCCCACACACAGGAGGTCATAGATGATCTCCTTCATAGCAAAGTCCAGTCTTTCCTGTAACAACCAACAGACCAGCAATCACTTACACACAGCGACTACACGGCTTATTCTTAGGTTTAGCTCAGCTGTAAGACCCAGGTACAGTATGTCACTTCATGCTCCAAGCTTACCTGAGCTATGAACTGGATGATCTTGACAAAGATGTTGAGGGGTGTGTCCCTAGGCACCACACTCCGGGAGCCTTTAGGGAAAAGTGCTGAAACAATGCTGAGTAGTCGACTAGTGGAAAAAGGGGGGGGATATTATAAGCTTATATAGTGCCAAACAACAAAGCCCAATATTTAAATGACTTCTACTTGATACCAATCAAAGGGGTTGATTTTGTGTGTGTGTGTGTGTGTGT
>NC_045741.1:22928290-22929560 GCF_008692095.1 Etheostoma spectabile | reverse complement strand
TGTGTGTGTGTGTGTGTGTGTACTCAGGTGGTCTTGAAAACTGACCTCTGTGTGACGGTATTACTCTCACACTTGATCCTGATGATGTAGACCCATAGCAGTCTGTAGAGCGACTCTAGTGCCACACGGGACATTTTAGGGTCTTTGTTCTGTGAGAAGAGAAAAAAAAAAAATGTAAGCAACTCAATTTAATTACAGCAATTTAACTACCCACCTGTGAGACTTATGAGATCAGGTTGTTTTGAAACTTGACAAACTGTTTGATGTAACCATCAGAAAAACTAGAGATTTTTTAAAGGAATAGCCATCAGTAAAACTAGTGAAATACAATACTATTTTATGGTCTTTTGGAAGAAATGCTGAATATGGAGACAATCATTCTTAACCCAAAGAAAACGTCTTAAGAAAATAACCAAGTCGTTGCAACCAATTTAATTAATAATCCAAAACTGTGTCCTGAAAAAGAAGAACAGTTAATATTTCCAGATTCTTTTTGAAATAACCAACCAAGTTTCCACCTATGATAAATATCCATATTGAAGAGATATGCGCACTGGGCCATTCTGTGAGCGACCATGCTCAGAGCGTGTAATGTGGACATATTGCAAGGAGTTCCATACTTTACGACAGCTTTAATTTATTGGCTTGATGGAAGTTTGCCGTTTTTTCCAAATGAAATGAGGCACCTATACCCAAACTTCTCCACCTTTCTATCCAACCACGTCACTGCATCTCTTTTTCCTCTTAACATTTAACATAGATTAACCAACAAAACCAGATTGATTACTGGGAAATAGCTTAATAAAAATCAACAAGGCCTTTTAAAATTTTTTCAATCTGAACACATTTTAAGGACAGAGACCATCACAGCCTGGGCCTGTCCCTAGATTAGCAGTTATCTTTGTGCACATGCTTTCAAATATGGCATGCCATGGCTTGACTTAATCACTTAAACTATAGACATAGACACTAACAGCCATGTCAAAGGCAGATGTCTCAAAACTAAGGGGTTACAGTGAGTGAGAATAATTCTTTTTGTGATTTGTGTGAATTGACATTTTAAGAAAAAGCGCCAGCTGGATTGCAAACCACAGTTCAGCAGATCCTTTTTGTACTGCAACACTTTGTCATCTCTTTCCGGCTGCAACTCAATAAATCACAGTCAGACAGAACAGTACTGAGCACAAACAAATGTGCTTTCCAATGTCAACCAGGGCTTCCACCTGAGGGCAGCATTTTACATCATCTTCATAATATTTTTTTTTTTTTT
>NC_045741.1:22925431-22928280 GCF_008692095.1 Etheostoma spectabile | reverse complement strand
TCACTATGGAATAATTGAGTTCCTAATTAAATAGGACATAAACATACTTATTTGACTTGACACTTAATAAAAAGTTAGTTTTTTTTTTTTTCCTTTTCTCACATCCGGTATTGTACACCGAACCATGGGGACACACAATGACTCATGCATTTATTTAACCTGGTTAGTTTGGTCTGCGTTGATTCAAGATCTTTAACGTCATGTAATTGTGTTAATAGTAGGGGATTGAGAGAATCCACTGCATAACAGAGCTTGATTTATGTTAGAAATCCGGAAAAAAAAAATAACAGTGCTGTGCACATTAAGGATGTCGATTAACGGTTTAATAAAAACAATCCTCAGTCCTAATGTCAACAGCCAAAGCACAGTGGGGCTGCTGCCAGCCAGCCTTTTACCAACTCCAACAGAAAAACTGAATGGAGCACTGCCAGCACACTGAATTCCTGAAAAATCAAGTTTATTTCTTTTGTAATGCTTCAAAGACTTTCTCCGACCCTCTGGTAATAAATACAAGGAATGCACAATATTTAAATTTATAATCAAAAATTAAATCGATAAGTTACTACTTTTTTAAATTGAAATCCATTTTCCATCCGCGATCTACATTTCATCACAGTAGAACCAGCATGTGCAGTTGTCCTAGGTAATTGTTAGGTGACTCTTTTAAATATCAAATCAACAACAGTGTGGGGTTATTGTAGTGATAAACTTCTAGTTACAGCTGAATCATCCACATATCGAATATACCTGCTATCCTAAAGAGAAATAAGCTATCTTCATACAAAGAGGCAAATTATTTGAAAGCAATTATTGACCAATACCGGTACGTGACTCACTATATACTGCATCCCTAGTGAACTAAAACATGTATCTACAGTAAAAATCTAAATATGACTAGATAGACAAAAGTCAACACCACTGCCCAAAAACACAAACCAGCTCAACAACAAAGCCTAAAACAACATCACAAGTTACAAGTAGTTCACGTGATCCTCTTCCCACTGCAACGTCACAGCCGCTACAGAGAATGACTAACTACCCAATTAGCCAAGCAGGCAGGACTGTACAACCCCACAGTACGTCCTCGTCAGGACCTGGACCATTGAAAGGAATGGGAGCACCAGGCAGGTCACTGACACCAAATAACTCACCTGCAGCGTCTCAATCTGCTTTCGGATGCTGTTGTTAGACGGCATCTGCGAGTCAGCGTGAGAAAAAGATCAAATGACAGGAGACAAAGAATGTAGGGTTTGGGGAGGGACACATGCAAGTTATAGGCAAAAACAAAGACATAACCTAAACAAATATGACAAGAGCCATCCAAAGTCTCTTTGTTCTTGTCAGTGTGGCTAAAATGAGACACAATGAACTGTTTAACATGCCACTTGTGGATTTATTAGAGGCATGCTAGTCATAAAAACAGTTCATTTGTATTTGATATGGTATAACATATAATCTAAATTTAAAAGTGAAAATGCAAGCAAAGTAAGGTGTGCTGTGGTCTGGAAATCACACAGTGGGACAGAGAGAAAAAACAGAAATAGGGGAGTGGATATAAGGGGAACACAGAAGGATGAGGAAAAGGACATTTAAAGATGTGAATGGGAAAAGGAGTATAAAAAACAAAATTGCTCATTTCACCTACAAAGCTAAGAAGCAGCGACACCCAAATCAGTAGTCCATTCAAATCCATGTCAAGCACACTCAAAATACTAGCTGCTGTATTTTAACCCTGTGGGGATCATACTTCAAAAGTACGGCAGCCAAAATATGGCGTTTATTTTACCACCAATATTGATTAGGTTTGAGAAAATCCATTAACATATTTTTCCCTCTTGTTGGTGTAGTGTTTTTAAAAAAACATGACATCTGGATATTTGTCCTTATTCTTCTTGCAGTTTATGTTCAAGTCAAATAAATCACTAAATAATTGATCTGAGAACATACACAATGCACAACCTATTGCATGCAAATGCATTAAAAAAGTGAACTGTACTATTTCAATGTTTCTGTTGTAATTTGGTTTAAATCACATTATAATTACATGCTAAATTGTGCCTTTGATCAACATGAGTTATTGGCTATGTTTATTTGCATTTCCCCCCCAAAGGGGGTCTGAGGGTCTATAGATCGTTGTCTCCCAGGAGGATAACTACCTCTCCATCCTTACTTTAATTTGTTTTATATCATACTTATTTATGAGCACCCACAGGGTTAAAATCACTGGTTGGACAAGAAGCCCTAAATCACTAAAATCATCACTACACTCGAGCCATCACGCAAACCCGCAAAGATGATCTCAATCAAAGAATCGCCATCACCACTCAGAAGACTGACTCATTATGATTTTCAAATTAAGGAAAGCTAAAACAATTACAACAGTGAAAGAGAATGCTAGAATGAGATCACTGAGAAGACAGACGGCCATTTCAAACCATTAGTAATCATCATCACAAGGAAGCAATACAGAAATCTATCCACCACAAGATCATACAATCTCCACAAATGGCAATCAATGTAGAAGGAAAAAAAGGCAGTTGCTGAGGCAGTCAGTGAGCCAGTAATTTGGTCAAAGCGCTTCTGGGTCGTATTGGCTCCATGATAGTCAGGGACAGGAGGAAAGCAGGTTTGATCGGTTCGTAATGGGTTTGCAAGGAGTTAAAACAGCACTTGAGATAACATAATAAGTAAGGGGCATCAGCTAAGATGTGGGATATTTTGCAGGTTGAGTTTAAAAATACAGATAGGTTTATTTAATTCTCTGTGAAATAAGTTGTGGTCACACTGTTGATTATTAGTGATACCTAATAACATTTTATTTCATGCATGTATTTTGTCCACTTTGCCAG
>NC_045741.1:22924606-22925421 GCF_008692095.1 Etheostoma spectabile | reverse complement strand
TTTTTTTTAAACAAAGACTTTACTATTACATTATCAAATCAAGTGCTATTCCTGTCCAGATCTAGTTGTTGATGATGGAGGGGAAGGTACATTATGATCTTTAGACAGAACCACAGAGCACACACTTCACAACCAAGGCAACTTCTTAGATCAGTGGTATTACAGCATGTACTAACAATAGAATATCATAATACCAATAATTGATTTTCTTTTAACATTTGTAAACGTTGATGCTTCCACATTGTAATCGAGAACTTTCATTTTAGATTTGATAACACAAGTCATAAGACCTCTGAGCTTTACGCTAAAAATAGGCGTTGCCAAGTATGAGGTCCTAAAAATACTTTTTTCTGAAGAATGCAGTCATTGTGCTACTCTTCGGAGCACAAAAGTACACACTTTGTGGAAAAGGATTGCGTGTGAAGGCTCGGGCTAGCAGTACCTTTAGGTGCGAGAGGCAGTTCTGGAGGAAGATGTGCCAGTTGTTGAGGAAGAACTGCTTCTGACTAACACACAGCAAGCATGTCACCAGGGGATACAGAGCCTGGGGAGATAAACAGTGTCAACATCAAAAAAGCTAAGAGATAAGTAGGTCTGTCTGAATGAATGTTTTGTATGCACACTTTGTAATTTAGCATCTGAAAAGAACAAGGTAAGCACAAAAGCACTGCACACTACAGACAGGCCAACAACAACAACAACAACACAAGCTGAGACTTTAGATCTTTTTTTATGACACCAGGATCACAAATATATTACTAAAAAGTCTGGAAGCATACATTGAAAACACTCACTATATTAAATACAGATTTATT
>NC_045741.1:22922873-22924596 GCF_008692095.1 Etheostoma spectabile | reverse complement strand
AAAAAAAAAATGTCCTGGAGAGAATTTTTGGAGTTGGTCAGTAAATATAATAGAATAAGAGTGAGGCTGTTTTTATTTTTATAATATTTTTGGATGAAGGTGACGGACTGGCTGTGCTTGGGGTCAATGGAAACGCTGACAAACTACAGGAAGTGTGAAACCCATGAAAAGGAAGTAGTAAATAGAGTTAGGGGTGGGGAGGAAGACAGAAAAAAATAGGATGCTCTAATTATTACCAAAGAGTGCTTCTTTCTGGAACTAAGGTCAAATGTTGTCTGGTACAGCATCTCCACAAAGTTCTTCAGGCATGGCACATTGACTTCATTTTTCACCGCCTGAGGATAAACGAGTCATTACCATGGACGTTTTAGTGAAAAGAATAAATAAATTAACTTGTGTAAAACTATGAAAATCGTTTGGAAGGTTACTCACAGCTGCGACAGGGATGAGGATCTCAACAAAAAGGCCAGCTAGAGCATGCTTTATGTCCTTGTCCTTGACTTCCAGAAAATACTGGGCACACTCCTAAAAAGAGGCACCAAAGACATACGTGTATGAAGAATACACAATATGATACATACACAGAGATAAACTGCCAATATGACATACACACACAGTATTGAGACAATAAGTCAGTGCTGCAGAAAAGAAAACTGTGTCTTCACATCTCAACTCCAAATTAAATGCACATAATGAATATTGAAAGTGTTGTAAAACTAACTGATGCAGAACCAAAGAATGCAGGTCACATGGCAAGAAAAGAACCATATGGCATCCTGTTATTGTCATTTTTCCTCTTTAGGCTGAGTCACTGAGGGGAGGAAATCTTGCTTTTATCGTATTATTGACTTAATAGAAGTCAAACCTAATCATAATTAATTTTGTTTCTTAAATATCAGTACAAAATCTAAATGTCCTATATTGGTCAGGCTATAAAAGAACATTGTATGGGTTGAAACCCATACGTACTGAAAATACTGAAATGAAATGGTGGACATAAACTACAGTATGTTACATTAAAACAATAGGAAATCACGGTAGAGTTAAGAGACCAGCGAGTGTGTGTGTTTTTTTAGCACTGTATAGAGATTAATGAAAAGGGCACAGCTCCGTTCACAGCTCTTAGCAAAGCCAGAAACACACATACACTTGCTACTTGGCAAACCTCACCTTTGATCGTTACTCATCTAACTTTATGAGCCTTTGCTATGGACAGCTGCTGAGTTCGAACAAAAGGGCGGCATTGCAAAAAAAAGAAAAGAAGCCTGGTGCCATTATGCAAACACGTATCAGCCTCACTTACTGTGCTAACTCTTTGACAAATATGCATGAAAAAAGGACTTTTTAATTTACCTGCATGAACTGAAAGGAAGCCTCAAAATCCTCCACAGGATACATTTTCACCCGGAAGAACTTCATGCCCATGATGAGACTGATGATGCTCTGGACCACATAGGGACTCTGCTCTTTTAGCCTGAGCTCCTTCAGTTCTGTGATGAACTTCTTCCTCACTGCTTGAAACCTGAGCAGACACACACAAAAACACATATACATCTACACTTAGAAAAAAAAAACAACTCCCTACACTAATGAGAGGTTAGGGCTGACTGACAAAGTGACTAATCAGCCGGTAGTCAACTAACAGGCAGATTTAAGCTGACTTACTTTGACTGTGTAAGGACTCCGATGACCTCAGCATACAGGTCTGCGATGATGTGTACAT
>NC_045741.1:22889981-22922863 GCF_008692095.1 Etheostoma spectabile | reverse complement strand
TTGGGGCCACAGTACCTGTCAATTGAAGTATATTTCATCAAGTCTTAAACAAATACATATCTTTTTTTATGCGGAAGACATTGTTTTCTATGACACATAACACACAACAAAACAACAATGCACAAAACTGAACATGTGTTTTTACTTAAGTGTCATTAACGATAGTTTATGTTGACACAATGACCATAGAGCCAGACTACTTAAAGAGACAAAGATATAAATGACTGCAAAGCCAAACCCACAAGTGAGAGCGCCACAGTAGAGTGTATATCGTAACACTGGTTTATCTGTGTGCTTCTGCTTACTTACCCCTCTTTGTGTTTAAAGTGCTTGAATGCCAGGTTTAGAACTTCGTGTACTAGAACATCTGGCACTGGATGAAGAGGAATCTGTGACGTAAACATTGAATCATTGGTCTTATTAGAAGCATTGATAGTGTTCATTCTTTCTCTTTGCTACCATTCATTACCCTCCCTACAGGAGCCAAGCCAAGGACAACTTAGCTCTGGTCTCCAGGGATTGGCTTTCAGTTCAGAATGTTGCATAGACTTGGATAGTCCACTTTAGAAACATAGCTGGGAGTTGGTCTGTTGCCATGTGTTTATTTACTGTGTTCCCCTGCTGGAAAGGCCTCACTAACACTGCAGTTAATTTGTGTACCACAGAAAATAAGTAAATAAAGTACAATCCTGTAAAATACTGTATAATGACTTTATTTGATATAGCACTTTTTAAAGACAAAGTCACAAAGTGCTTCACATGATAAACAACACTTTTATTAGTCAGCAGTTTGCAAGAAAGACAATTAAAACCCTCACCAGTGGTGAATGCTGCACTGGCAGTTAAGGATAGCTAAATATTTCAATGATTGGTAGCGATAAAAAGGTGAAAAAAAACCTCAACAAATGTATAAACTATTCTATTTGAAATTAAATCAGAAATCAAATGTAGTGCAAAACCATGCACCTGTTTTGCAACTAGGAAGGTAAACTGTACCAATGCGGTTTGACTGAATAGCCTACTCATTATGACTTTATTGATTAGATAATGTCAATATTAAGTCAAACAGTGCAATGCATTTGAGCTTGTGTATAGAGTCAACTGTCAACCCAACTGGCAATAACTTTTTGTAGGCAGTTTAAATCAGTAAACAAAAGCAGAGTGTCAGGTAGCTCACCTGTTTTAGAACTTCCACTGAAACTAAACAAAAAATGAAATCTATGGCTAAGTCCCTCCGTTCCAGAAGGTAATCTTTATCCCGGTGCTGTTCATCTCTAAAAAGCAGAACACAAGGAGATTTTGAGCAAATCTTAAAACTGACACAAAAAGTACTGACATACAAAATACAATCACTTATAAAAGGGAAGATGTCGTCGCAGGGAATGAAGATGAGCAGCTCACCCTTTGGACTTAGTACTAGAGCGAGGTCTGTACTCAGACTCGCTTCGTCAGTGCCACTCTGCCGCCGGTACCAGTCAAACAGTGTGCGCAGTAGGGAGGGTAAACAGTGTTCTGCTATTGAGCTCATAGACTTATTAACTGGAAAACAATAACATACAAATGTTAGATTGACTCAATATTACTAATAAACCTGATTTCCACCACATTATGGGCATTTTTATTCACAAATTAAATACTTATAGCTGTGAATTATGCGAATAAAAGATGAAATCACATACAGAATTGTTTCAATGGCTAAAAGTGGATATTCAATAACCGAGTAGGGCTAGTATAGATCAGAAGCTCTCTCAACAGTGGGTGACATGCAGTATGTAGCTATTGATTCCAACTGTTTATAGTTCAACTTTATTTGGCCCTGAAGGGCAATTGTTTTTGCAGCATAGAGTGCAACATAAAGCAAGCGTGAGTTAACACAGACTCAACTGTTGGGATGACATGTTGAACACATCAAAGTTCTGCTTATGAGCAGCTCCACAACACATTTCATCAAGGACGATGTAAGAATGTGCCTTTTAAACCTAGCACTGCATTTACAGGCTTGACAAATCTAATGTTACAGATTATCTATAATGATCGGTTTGTTGCTGTATAGTAACAGCTGTATTCTTGTGAGAAAGCAATAAATCCTATTACTAACGAGTAAATACAGAAAACACAAACGCAGCTCTTTAGACACTCAATTTCAAAATTCAGATTCCAGTGAATAGTTCAGACAATAAATAAAACATGAGAAAGGGTGGTCAGTTTGCATAAACTACTTTACTGTATGTATGTGTGTACATAAGGGCCAGTGCTGCATGATGAGGGAAGAGGATGATGGATGCTAGGCAGGAGAGTTATGCAACGGCTCCCTCTGCCCTTATGGCGCTGGGCAGATACACTACGGCACCCAGTGCTGATTTACTGCCGAGGATGACACAGCGATTCTACACTCTCACTTTTACACTCTCTATACCTATTTCCTCTCACTCACTCACAATAGGGACAGCTGGATGTATAGAACCATATCCTTGTTGGCTTTGTGTTGTGCTGAACAAAGCATTCCGTAGCAGGCAGGCCTATTGTTTAGAGTTCTGCACCAGCTACAGATGAGGGACTGGCGAGCCACTGAGTGGGTGGAGCTGGGGATTTAAATATTGCACACATATACAGAAGGTAGGAGAGGTCTGTTGTTGGCCCTGGGGAATTAGAATGTCACATTCACACACCCACATGTTTTTTTACCCTCAGGTCATTACTATGGCTGTACTGACCTGGTCAAATTGTGCATCTTCCCCTCTCTGGAGGGATCGGGACAGAGGTTTCTCCTGTTAGAGGGGTGAGAGAAAGAGATTAAAAGTAAGTGTGTTACTAACCCAGCAGAATTGATACAGGTTGCTGTCAATCAAGCAGCAGGTCTGGTGATGAGTGAGCAAGTGAAAGAGAACACTGAAGTTTTACTGTGAATTGAGTGAGGGAAAACTATCAGCAGAAAAGAACTGCGCTGAATCATAGGAATGAATGGAGAAACAGGCCAGTTAATCCAGTCTGTTCATCACAAACAATTTCATCATTAATGTAGATCATAAAGAGTATGTGCTTCTTCTGCTAGTTCCTCACACATCTTTCAGTCTATGGCAGTTAGTTGCAAAAGAAAGGAGGACACCTCAGCAGTGTCACATCATGTATTGAATTTCATTCCCTGTGCCGCTTGTAACTGTTTCCCCTGCGGTGGACTCACCAGTGGCTCAGCCATCACCATCTCGATCTTCTTCTCAGCCAGCACAGCAAACTCAGCAAATAGACTCTTGATGACAAACTCCCCGGGCTTGAGCTCGGGGTCAATGGTGATGCTCGACATGACGGCAACGTTGTGTTTCTCCCACAAGAGGGGAGTCACCGAGGAGGGGGCACGGCGTCTACTCACGCTGCTGCTGACTGGTGCAGAAGCTGCAGAGAGGGCGGAGGCTAAAGGTTAGGAAATCAACCGTGGGAGTCGAGGCAGCAAGGTCAAAGAACAACACTCTTGTAAAGTATGCAATGTCATGTGCTAGTTCTGATCCAAACAGGAGCACAGACACTTCCTAAAGAAGCAAATTAACTGAATTGATATGAGTGAAAGAGAGAGCGAGAGCAATATTCTAGTGCTGACTAGAGTAAACATACAACTTCCATTTCATTCCAAGCCTCCAATTATAAACTTTTCTAAATATAACCAGTAGGCTTAAATAACCTTAAAAACTAACATAATGATAATCGTAACTCCTATTAGAGCTATGTCATTACTTATCAAAATCAATTATAGAAACCTTAATTTCTGTGTTTTTGTCTAGATCTAGAGTAAGTGAGCATTATAGCCAGCTCCTTCAGCAATGTTCATCTGAAAGAACTGTACGGCCTTTCGTGGAAAAGGAGAAGTTTGACATTTTGAGAATTACCTTAATTCAATTTATTGCCAAGAGTTAGATTATAAGATTGATACCATTCTCATGTCTGTATGTTAAAAACAGTATGTAGCTAGCAACCTAAGCTAAGCTAAGGTTAGCACAAAGACTGGAAACAGCAAGCTTTCCATTTAATGAATGACTAAAGGCTAATAAGAGGCTGTTTCTCATTCCTGCTTAGCAAACAGATACTTCAATAAAAACAAATATCATAATGTGCATGATGGTGCTGACGATGGCCAGTTTAGCGTAAAAAAGAATATCCTGAAAGGCCTTTCTGGTTTGAAGATAGCAATACTAGCAACTTTCAGCTTCAGTCCTTAAACTTCTGATGAAGCCAGCTGCCGTTACTGAGAATGTAGAAACGGACTCAATGGACAGGGTGTTGTGACTTTGTCTTTTTGCACTACTTCTGCATTGACTGTTGTCATGGATGTGCAGTGTTTTTTCGGCGCATCTTCTAATTGTTCCTTAAATTTCATTTATTTCATCTCGTATTAAAGAAATTATGCGAATAAATACGAATAAATGCTTTGTTTGTTTGTTTATCCTTTTCTTTTTTATAAGTCAGAAAATTTCAAAAAGCCTAAAAGTACTGTATCAAATTGTCATACATTGAGCTGTGAGTAACCCACAAAGTAACAAATCATACCCTATGCTAAATGGATGGTACTGATTGTGATATTCCTACTGCATTTTGGATCACACACCACAACACACACCACACCACACACACACACACACACACACACACACACACACACACACACACACACAACACACAACACACACACAACACACAACCACACCCACACACACACACACCACACACAACACCACCAACACACACACCACACACACACACACACACACACACACACACCACACACAACACCCACACAACCCACACTTAAGTACTAGCAGAACATTATCAGATCAGTGGGTTTGGGTGCCTGCAATCTTAAAATAATGTACTTCGGTCAGTCTTGCCCACAAAAGGTCAACAAATGTTTACACGGCCAACCTAGTCAGGGTTTTTTAACATTTTTGTTCATTTTAGCACAGAAAACGTTTGATGCAAATGGAAATTAGTCACATGTAAATGTAAATGGACGCTTTTCTAGTCTTAACACCTACTCAAAGCATTTTTCCATAGAACATGAACCATTCACACACACACTCATACACTACCTTCATACATACAAATACATACAAAGGTACCAACACGCCTGGCTTTTAAAGGGAATGGGAGATGAAACTGATGGGTGATTGCATGTACGCATGTAGACTGGGAGAGTCATGTTCTTCGACTTCTCCAGGCTTTAACACCATCCAGCCTTCGCTCCTCAGAGTGAAGTGAGAGTGCCGGAGTGGACAACATCTGGCTGCATGGACTACGGACTACCCACCAACAGACCACAGTATGTGAGGTCCATCACTGTGTGTCTGACGTGGTGCACTGCAGCACAGGTGCCCCTCAGGGTACGGTGCTCTCCCCCCTTTTCACCCCCTACACCTCGGACTTCACACCACACCACCACTGCCACATCCAGAAGTTCTCTGATGACACAGCCGTTGTTGGTTGTGTCTCTGAGGGGAACGATCTGGAATACAGGTCGGTTATCAAGGACTTTGTCAGCTGGTGTGAGCTCAACAGCTTCAGCTTAACACCAGCAAGACAAAGGAGATGATAGTCGACTCAGGAGGAAACATCCCCCTTTCTCACCGGTGAGCATCCAGGGATTGGACATTGATGTAGTGGAGAGCTACAAATTCCTGGGTGGTTCACCTAAACAATAAACTGAACTGGACTGATAACACCCACACTCTACAAGAGGGCCAGAGTCGCCTCCATCTGCTGAGGAGACTCAGGTCCTTTGGAGTGTGTAGGACTCTCCTCAGGACCTTCTATGACTCTGTGGGTCTGCTCTGGCCTTGCCATCTACGCTGTGGTCTGTGGAGGGGGGGCAGCGCTCGGACCGGGACAGGAGCAGACTCAATAGACTGTCAGGAGAGCGAGCTCTGTCCTGGACTGTCCTCTGGACCCCATAGAGAAAGTAGGGGAGAGGATGGATGTGTCAAGCTGACATCCATCATGGACAACACCTCTCAACCCCCTACATGACACTGTGGGTCCCTGAGCAGCTCCTTCAGCAGCAGACTGATACACCCACGGTGTAGGAAGGAGAGGTACCGCAGGTCCTTCATCCGGCCGCTGTCAGACTCTACAACACCTGCACTACCTGATAGTGTTGTAGTTTCTCTTCCGTTTTTCTCCATCTACACACACACTTTCTGTTTATCTTTATATTGGTATTTATATTATTTTATTACAAGTACTTAACTTTTCATAATGGTCTTTTAGGTTAATATAATTTAATATGCTACCGACTCTTGCTTCTTTGCTCTAATTACACATTCAATTAATTTTAACGTCACTTACACCGCAATATTGTTTCCTTATCATGGCAACCGCACTTTAAATACCTTTTGTTTGACGGCATTTACTTACTCAGTCTACCATATTTCATGTGCTATTTCTTGCCTGTATTTCTTGCCTGTATTTCTCGCCTTGTATTTCTTTCGTGCTTACTTGTTTGTGTGTTATTGTTTTGTTTTTTTGCTGTTGCTGCTATGCTGCTACTTGTACACTACAGAATTTCCCCGTCGTGGGATAAATAAAGTATAATCTAATCTAATCTAAAACACAACTATGAATTAATGAATACACTTAGTACAACCCTCTTGAACCATGCGCCTAGCGCACGGACCCATTTTTGCCGTCAAACTAGCAAAAGTCGATTTGGGCACATCCTAAAACGTACATGTGCCATGCGCTTCAAGCCGTGCGCTTAGACCGTTAGGATAGGGCCCCTGGTGTTTAAGGCAGCGTAAGGCACTGGCTATTCTATTTTTGAGCTGAACGAATCACTCTTTGCAGGGTCTAGCGGTGCTCTTCGGTGCCGTTGTCCGTACCGGACAGTGATGTTCCCCGTCAGGATGTTCTTAATTATGCAAGAGTAGAAATTCCTCAGTATTCTGCCTCGCCTTTCTCACCACTGAGTCAGGAAGCTGTCCACCCTCGCCACAAAACTCCACACTGGGGTGCTCTACTGTTAAGGGTGAGGGTGGAAGAGCTGTGTCTGCCCACCCTCACCACCCGGGGTCTGATTATTAGGAAGTCAAGGATTCACATGCACAGTGAGGTGTTCAATCCCAGGTCCTTGAGCTTTGGGACAAGCCTGGTGGGAACTATGGTGGTAAACGTTGAAGTGTGGTTAGAGAGGATTACATGAATCCTAGGTAAAATGTCAACTGTGGCCAGTGTTGTAACAAATTGCGTTATTACTACAGCACAGTAGTAACAGGCATTTCTGAGATTTATCACACTACCATAATCTAGAGCCAACTGGGTCACATCCTGTACTGCTGTAGTAGAGGTGAAAAAGTACACCAATGGTTGATAAACATTTTTACAGCACCATTAAAACGTTACATTAAAAAAATTGATTAATTACACAGTTAAGTAAGAAAAAAGGCTTATTGTTTAGTGGTGAGGTTAGAAAAAAAATTAACTGGAAAAGTGAATGTCCACAAAGCTCCTTCAGCAGTATTTTGACTAGCTTCCTGAAAAACATGCATCTAGGGTCACAAAGAGAACCCAGAGCTCTGGATATTTGCATGTGGCACAGATCATTTCGTCATTATATTCAAATAGTATAAGCAAATCTGAAGGATGTTGGAGTTTAGGGGGATGGCAGAGAAGTAGAGTCCACAGTTACGTATGGATGTAATGTTCAGGTATCTACATACAGTATACGTTTGGCCAAGTAGGGTAAATACTAAATCCAGTCATTATGTACAACATCATACAGACAGACATAATAACTTTAAATGCAATGAAGTTTATTACACTTAATTCACTTACAACTGTTAAATCTGGGGGTTTTAATGAATAAAAAAAAAGTGCACAAACAATAAGGTAGGTGCACAAACAATAAATTACTTTAAAAGGCACTATAGTACCAGCTCCGTATGAGTTGCTATTTACCAATAAAATGAAATGCATGAAAATTGCATTATCACCATGAAATGTTTGTCTAAGTACTTGCTTAGACAGCCAAGTGGTTCTCTCTTCAAATGAACAAGGCTTCATAACTTTCAAAAGTTCTTTTGAGATTTATAATACAGCTGGGACACAACTTCCAGTCCACAATGGTTCCAGTCCAGCCAAGTTGACAGCCAATAGTAAACTGACCCTTTACCTCATTCCCTCCCAGGAAAAGCCTTGTTCCGTTTCTTCCTGCTTTTCACAGAAACCCTCATGATGCATTCTTAGTAGTCTGAAAGCCATTGAGGAGCAAAAGTGCAGGAAAATGAATATGTTCATCCGCTAAGGAAGCTATTCTGTATGACTAAATTATGCAAATTATGCTGAACATGTCACATACTAGTATGCATGTATAGTATGTACACTGATCAAAAAGCTAAGCCCCTAAAGGCTCACTCACTAGAAAAGATACTGTCTTAGTTTCAGACTACTCTGATTCTACATACTCTGGTTAACAAACTGTCAGAGATATGTATAGATATTCATGTATAGGTGTCAATATTATATTAGAATTGAATAAATAAAAGGGTCATTCAAAAATGTTTTTGGTATTATAAATTGCTATTTACACAAATCTACCTGGGCTGCAACAAGCAATTCTTCTAATTCATAATCAATTATTGCCTCAGTTAACTTGCTAATGCAAAAAGGGAAAAACAAACTTACCACTACTTTTAGTCAATAGGTAGAATTAGTTATTTAAATAACTTAACTTAATACTTCAATATTCCCCATCAAAAACCTACGATCATGACCAAAGTATGCCTTAGAGTAGACCATTTGTTCCAACATTTAAACAAAAACGACCCTTCCTCCCCCACCCCTCTACCTCCCTAAATACAAATAATTATAACATGGAAATCTTTTAAACCATACTGTAATTTAACTGTTATGATTAAAACAATCAGAAATGAATAGTCATACTGTTTTGTATAGAGTAAATTAAAGTGTGTGTGTGTGTGTGTGTGTGTGTGTGTGTGTGTGTGTGTGTGTGTGTGTGTGTGTGTGTGTGTGTGTGTGTGTGTGTGTGTGTGTAGGGGGTGTCCAGTGTGGTAGCAAGCTGTGTTGTGGTTGTGTTGTCCAGCAGCACAGAGAGCCTTTCAAGCATTTCCCTCTTTGTTTACTGTGCTGCACCAACACCCCCAATGATGTCACATAGCCAGCTCCTAATATCCAATCAGTGAAGGGTTCTCTACCCCCTCCATCCTGCTTTTCTCCCCAACCCCGGGCCAGCTAGGTTGTTGACTGGTTTACACAAATGAATACCCCAACACTGTACTTCCAGTTAACAAAACAAGAAAAAAACAAGGCATCCTTTTCTGGCCCAAGTCTCTGCATTAGCCCTCCCTCGTTCTCTCTTTCTCTCAAAGACATGCCAGTCATTTGTGGCATGCCAAACTATGAATCTCTTTCAAAGCTGACCCCACTGCACAAATCTTTGCAAGTTAACTTCTCACTGTTTTAAGCCAGGAAATGTACTGGCTGATACTCTAGTGACTCCCTTATAAACCTATGGACTTTTTCCTTTTCCTATTCAAATCTTAATGCAAAAAGTTCAAATGTGCTTTGCTAATATGTAAAAAAAAAAAAGAAAGCTTGTATTTTGATTACAATGGATTTTTCGGGCTGAATATAGCCTACTGTTAGACGTCATTAGTGCTGTATTCACAATATTTAAAATTAGATGGGTTTAAAGAACTGAAACATGCCTTTGTTCTAGAGGTTCTCAAGGCTGTGCCCTAAACTGAGAAACAAATGACCTTTCACTGGTTTTGATTAAGCAATTGTTCAGAGTTGTTCTTCCTCATTGTATATCTTCATCAAGTCCTCTGCCAAAATACAGTTGATCTGTGTTCTTAGCCTGAAAAACTTGAGATTTGCTGCCCTAAAGAACAAGGATACCTTAGCGATTCAGAACAACCTAAAAGATGGCCAGTAGTGGAAAAACAGTTCTTATAGAAAGAACTGACAAGCTGCTACTGCAGTATAAGAAAATGCCTTATGTTTTGTTAAGAGAGGCATATAACCCCCACTCTGCCAGAGTTTCATGGCTGTGCCTAAGAAATGGAGCACCCCGCAGGATTACACAACTATTAGAACAGTGACTCCACCTTGTCAGTTAAAATAAAACCCTCCCAAATGCCTGCTCACTTCCCTTGTCAGGACAACCAGAAACAACAGCACTACACACACACATATTGTTGGAATGCTGGAAGTGTGTGCCTATTTTTTTTTTTTTAAAGAGAAAGACAAAGGAGTACCAATGTTTACATGGTGTGGCAGTGCCAATTTTGCTAATGTGTCTCAACTTGCTCAGTCTCTACTTTACTCTTCTCCAAATATGACAGAATCCAAAAACTACAGATCAAAACTGTACAGTGTAACAGGGATACACAGAGGATAGATGAAGTAACAAACATGCATGCTCCATAGTGAATCAAAAAATATTTAACAAACTATGACCTCACCACATGTATTGTTGCTGAAAATAACTTAGGACAAGTTTAACAACAACAACAACGTAAAACATTCAACATTTTTTGTATTCATCACATAAGGGTGCAAGCATCTCAAATACAATACGGATGTAAGTTAAAGCAGGACAGCTTAGAGAGGGTTTCCTGAAATTAGGCCCTCTTTGTTTGAGGCCCAATAAAAAAAAATGGCAACCAGCACAGGATAGGGGAGAGATGGGTGAGGGGGGGGGGCCAGTAATCAGAAAGAGGGAGAAATGGAAGAAAGCGTTTACTCAACAGGTGGATGTTGTAATGCTCAGCTAACAGCAAATTGTGTAATGTCATGTGCAGACCCTTTTCCAATGGCAGGGATCAGATGTTTTACAGTGCAAACACTTTCACACATTACTTTCATTTCCCAATTATGTTTAATCTTGAGGGACAGACGTGTGCTGGAACAACCACTCTCCCTCCATGTTTTTTGGGGGGGGTAATGGTCGCCAAGTTCAAAACAGAGGTCTCTATGCGTTTGTGAGAAATGGTTCTTATTTCAAAATAAAATAAATCCCTGTAACTTAACAGTATCTGGTAATAAACTGAGCAAGGATCAGGGTAAATCACAAGGCAAACTATAGGCAAATATGTTCAAACTTACATTCCCACCTAGGTGCAAATAAGGAGGCTCTTATTTGCATGACCTGCATACATTTGGACTGTGGGGGGGGGAAACCAGAGCGCCTGGAGCAATCTGACGCAGAGACAATGTTGCCAAGAACATGCAAATTCTTAACAGAAAAGCTCCAGACCAGAGACCTTTTTGATTCAGTCCATGCCACTGAGCTACTTTTCTGCTTTACAGTGTACAGTAAGTAAGTATTGTACACTACTTCAGCTCCACTTTTTAGATAATTTTAGTCCCACTACATTCCTGAAGCTGCTCTTAGCTTAGTTGTTATTCTATACTTTTAAATATGTACATTGGGATAATTTCAGCTACTAGACTTGAGTGCCGCATTGTGCACTGTTGACCAACTCGCTGTTAACATTAAACAACTGGGTTTGTTCTCTGGGTTCAAGTTTTACCAACAACATGATGGTCCAAAATAGCCAGCTCATTCAATCCGTATATGGCCTATGAAAGACATTGGTAGCAGAGTGGTTACAGCACATGCTACAAAGCCCAATTACAATGAAGTTAGACGTTGTGTAAAACATAAATTAAAACAGAATAAAATGATTTGCAAATGCTTTCCAACCTCCATTCAATTGAATACACTACAGATACTGGATATTTAATGTTCAAACTAATACCCTTTGTTTTTTTATTGCAAATATTGACTCATTTTGAATTTGATGCCTGCAAAACGTTCCAAAAAAGCTGGGACAGGGGCAACAAACGAGTGGGAAAGTTGAGGAATGCTCAAAAACAACTGTTTGGAACATTCCACAGGTGAACAGGTTAATTAGTCAGGCCTGGGTATAACAAGCAGCATCCCCAAAAGGCTCAGTGGTTCTCAAGCAAGAATGGGGCGAGGTTCACCACTTTGTGAACTACTGCGTAAGCAAATAGGCCAACAGTTTAAGAATAACGTTTCACAATGTACAATTGCAAGGAATTTAGAATGGTGATAGTTTACTTTTCTTTCAAGCAGCCAAAAGGTTTTAGCGTCAACGTTGCAACGTCCTGACTATCACACATGCACATCACGATGTAGACAAAACCAAATATTGTGCAGCCCTAATACCCACATCACAGGTTTAATTCTAGCCAGGGACCTTTGTTGCATGTCATACCCCCTCTCTCTCCTCCCATTTTTTGGCGTTCTTTTATTTCCAGCAGCCTGCTTAACAGCTATAAAACGTTGTGCGAAACCATGCTAAAATAACAGCATACCTCTATAACTGGTTGGATTAAAATCTGAATGCCATTACAAATTTGTAAATTTCATAGTATCCATTGTATAGCCCAACCATCCCTCAAGACAATGGAGCAGTGACTTATTCATTTGGCTTTATTAATAATAAAAATGACAGATTTTGTTGCATATGAAAAACGTTGAAGCTAAACACATTGCACCTGTTCTCTAAGAACTGATTACCGTATATTAAAAGAATACATGTCATAGAAACAAACTAAATCTCCGATGATTGCTCCCAGATTAAAATCCATTTATCATTCTATATGGTAATCTGTAATCATGCTGCTCATATTCAAAGCAAACGTTAAAACATCCATATCTAGAACAAACTTGTATGGCACGTTTCCAACCGCTATCTGTATGTGTGTGTGTGTGTGTGTGTGTGTGTGTGTGTGTGTGTGTGTGTGTGTGTGTGTGTGTGTGTGTGTGTGTGTGTGTGTGTGTGTGTGTGTGTGTGTGTGTGTGTGTGTGTGAGAAAGTTGATGAGAAGCTCTAATCAAAATCTATAATAGAAAACAAAACTTAAACCTGTGATCAGTCTGACTCGTACTCTGACAGCCTTTCCCTAGCTTGGCCTTAGAGTTGATAAAGATACTTTAATATTGCTGGATATTCAATAATATCAGTAACGTTGAAAGTAAATTTTAGCAGGACCAGCAGCGCATTATTATTAGTATGTTGATATGCCGGGTATTTGGAATTTTGATTCTCACAGGACACAGGTTTAGGTCTATGTTTAGATAATGCAAATAAAACTGGAGTGATGAATCAGCAGAAGCAGCTGGGCAATTCAAACTGCTGTTTGCCATCCACCTTTGTCCATCACTACATTTCAATGAGAATGAGGAGGCAGCGCTTTTTTGATTTCTAATATAATATGGGCTGTGTGGGGAGTTAATAATAGGAGGGAACCAGAAGACGGATCAATAGTAGGGAAACATTAGCTGCCCCAGAGGGAAGGGAGGAAAGGCTTATAAAAGTAGGAAGAGGCAAAAAGGAGGGATGAAGATTGTGTTGAGAGCTACCAACGGAGACTACAGAGAGATTTGGATGTTAAAAAAAAATCAACAAAGATGGAAAGATTAAGGGAAATTTGGAAGAGTGGAACAGAGAGAGTACTTAAAGTCTACCCATGTTCTGTATCAGCATATGTCCATCAATAGAAACATTTTCTATGAGACACCCAGGAGCCAGTAGAACAATGATGAGCAGGGGGAGGAGGGTAGCCTTCTGAAGTTGGAGGTTAATTGCTGCCACCTGCATACACATCAAATGAGCTTGGCTAAACACTATCAGTCATCCTGACAACTCCAGTAATAACTATTTCTTCCACAGGAAAGAGATAGGAAATCTTAAAAGGAAATCTCAAAGCATAGATTGGATTGCAAACAAGCATGTGCATCGCTGCACAGGTCTGCAGGCTGTGTGTGGTAGATAAGTCTGGTGGCCAAGTGTGGTATGTAAACATGTGTGTAAGCTTGGCAAGGTACTCACAGCTGCTACTCCAAGACTTGAGCAGAGATTTGATGCTGATCTCAAAGAAGACCGAATCCTGCAGGCTCAGCATGGCGGCACTCAAAAGTTAGGCTTCACCAGAAGGCACAAGATCTACACGACTCCTGTCACTTTCATTTCAGAAAATCCAAAGATTTCACTTTTTTCAAATATATACACCTCTCATATGCTTCCCCCAAGACTGGAGCTGAATACTACCCTCCACAGGTGCTAGTTAAAGGCAGCATCCCGAAGAAGGGGCTGAGGGAAGAGACTGAAAAAGTGCTACCAGTTTGTTTCCTCTGCCACCTACTTCACTGAAGAGTGAAACTGCGCTGGGATAGCAGGAGAGAAAACATAGCCTGGCTGGTTACAAGCGTATTCCACCCCAGTGCATGCTGCCCACTTGCCAATCCACAGAGTCCCTCATCCCCATTTCAGCACAAAAAAATCCAGAGAGCAAAAGGACAAAACTGTGTGAGAACTTTTGCTCCAGATAAGGCAGAAACAGCAGCAGAACAGTACGCAACAGAAGTCTTAACAATGTACGGCAATATTTCCTCTCTTCTGTTCCTGTGTATGTGCCAGTCCTAGCGCACTAGAACTGTCAGCCACCCTCTACCTCCCCCAAAAAGCTCTCTCTCTCTCTCTCTCTCCATTCGCTCATGAGCAGCCCCTCCTCTTCCCAGGCTAGCTCTTGTTCTGTTACTGATGCCTGCTCTTTTCTCTCTGAGTGAGAGCGAGCTTGTTTCAACAGCAAACAGAGGGAGGTGGGAGCAGAGTGTGGGGGTGGGTGATGTCATCAAAATGCTGCGAGTGTTCCCTGGCTGTGGCTCAGCAATGCATACGCATTTCAGAGCGGCTACTGTGCTGCCTCTCCACTGGCCTATCAAAATGACACTTCCTGTAAGCTCCACAGCAATACTGATGCGTCATCCCTGACTGCAGCAAGAGGAAAGAATGGGAGGGAGAAAGAAAAAAAGGGAGGATGAATTGAACATGGGGGGGTGCATACACAACAACTAGTAGTCATACTTCTATTCAGATCTCTGCCCTAACATAATGTAAATATTATGTGCCTCAATTGTGTAGCATATACTCACATCTTCAAAACAAAGTACGCTGCGCTCTAGCTGCACTCAGAAAGAATACTGTATGAGGGACAGTATGTTGAGATATTTGACCAAACAAGGAGACATGGGTAGCTGACATTGTGTTACTGGTACTGCGAGGCAGTTTTCAATCTCAGATCATGGCATAACAGTGATCACAGATAATCTATTTGTTACAGTAGCCGTTCACACCCAGCGGACTCATAGGCATTACATCATTGCTCTATCCAAAAGCCAGAGCAATGAACACAAACACACACAAAAGTAATTTGTAGTCAGGCGCTGGATTAAGTTTGTTGACGAAATATTCTGAGGGGAACAGCACTGGGAAGGCTGCAAAAGACAAATGCTCTTTGTCTCCTTTTAGGTTAGTCTTCATGTCTCTCTCGCCCTCTGTTTCTCCCTGTCACATGTCCTCAACTACACAAGTTATGCAAAATGAGGCACAGCTCATTGCAAACAAATAACACAAGCAGATGCTTTGTCAAGCCCTTGCTGATGCTATCCTAATTCAGGCTTCCACTGTAAAACTTATAATAAACAAGCACAGATTCTCCCATTTGCACAAGTAATTACATATTGCTTTATTTCACTTGATGACATCTTGGAAGTTTTGTTACATGCAGTCTGTCAATCATGAAAAGATCTTTTGATGTTACAGTCTCTTGGTGATCAACAAAAGTCTCGTTTTTTAAGTTTAACAGATTTAATTGAAAGATTTAGCTTATATCAAAAGGACAAGTTTGTAATTTGGGGGAATATACCTATTTTGTATGAGTTCAATTTGAAGGTCAGCTTTATGTCAGTCCAAAGGTGAGTGAGTGTATTAACAAAAAATGTCTAAGTATTCCTTTGCTAAACCACATGGTCGACACCAGAACCAAATGTTAGGAACTCTTTTGCACATTTTTATTTCATTGTCGTTTTGTAATTTTTTTCTTTTCTATAAAACAGTATTTTGAAATCAACCTACTGTACTCATACAGGGTTTTCTTCCTCCATGATTCAGCAGATACTTTCATTTTATGGTTAATTACCCAACAAGAGTACTGCAATTCATGAAAAGGCAGCCGAATAGTTAAATACAGCTTTAAGTGTGGGTCAGGTTTAGTCATTTTCAATGTAATTTACAAAAGGTAACCCCTATTCCAGGTCTTGAGTCTCACAGAGTACCCTGCAAATGGCGCAGCCTAAAGGCTGAGGACTGATGCCTTTAACTCAAGCTCCGGGGCAGTAGGAGGAAGGCAGAAGTATTTGGCAGAAGTCTAATGTGTACACAGTGTTCAAAAACAGAATTTGAGTTCATATTGTCGCCCTTATCAGTAAACCAGCTCACATATAAACATACAGAGACCTCCGCAGGCACTGTTTTCTGTAAACCAGATTTATTGTTTAAGGAATGCGGAAGAATAACTGACAACATCATCTGTCTGGGAACATTACGGCTAAGAGCTACTGTCTTACAGTAGCCGACGTAAGTTGAGGACTTCAAATAAACAACATTATAACCGACTTCCTGGAAAGAAGAGCTCACTGATTGAATAATCTTAACCAAATGCATCACCGAAGCAAGTTATAGTCGCTCCATTCACAAAGTGGGAGTAGTGGTTGACAGCTAGCCATCCTGACTGCAGACAGTATAGGGGAGCTGCTCCTCCCAGGAGCCCACAGGGTGGAGGATGCATTTCCTGTCCTGGCCTCTCTGAAGGGCAGCGGTGGAAACAATAATCAATACGAGCTGTAATTCAATCCCTGACCTCCCCAGTGGTGCCTGGGCTGCAGAGGACACGCCATTAGGATCCATCGCAACAGTCTGGGTATGCAGCACAACTCTGCAACGTGCTCCTCACTTCCTTAAGAATCAGCTATTTCATACACCCTCGCAATAATTATCAAGACACAAACTGCACAACCTTTTTACACACTTCCACAGTGTAACGCCCTGTTATCGTCTGAATTCAAATAATCCAAAACATTTTTATACATAACTCCTTGCACAGACATACAGTACACACTAGCACCCAATGACACAACCTTTGTCCTGTGCTCAATCTGAGAGTGTAGATACTCATTTGGCTTCTCTTTTACTATTTATTTGCCTAGCAAATCAAGAGGCAAATTATTTCAACAAACAATCATTCATTCGTAGGTCAGAAGCATGTAAGCTCTTTAATGAGTTAAAACTTATCTTAATACAGGTACAAAGAGCCCAGCTAGTTAATCATAGCACTGATTCAAATTAGCTGTCTTCAAGATGTTCAAGAGCGTTTATTGGGAAGCAGGTTGGAGAAAGAGCACTAACAATGATTCACATTTGTTGTCCCGGCTGTGACACCATATTCCCACTTAGTGCCGAGTCTGCCCATTATGGGGATCGTTCCACTACAGTTGGCTAATAACTATTTAAGAAACCCAATGAATATCTGGATTATGAATCTGAATACACACCCTATGGACTGTTCAGACCTTCGATAGACGTACAACCCATCAGCGCACACTCATATTCAGTCACATGCTCCTAACACTCCCAAAATAACAATCAGGAAACATGCTGCACCCATTAACTAAATACGGTCCCAATCAAACCCTTTCTCAAAAACTCAGATACTGTTGAGCCACTGGGTGATGTCACTGTGTGCAGAGAAAGACAAATGACAAAATGAAAAGAGCACCACCTTAAAAGCCAACTCAGGCTATGCCAGTTCTGCAACAAGGGAGTGGCACTTAGCTCTGACTTAGAAATGATCCTGCCTTAGATTTAAACACAGGGCAAATGATCCTGAGGTATGAACACACCAGAACACCATCTCTTTACATCTCTCCTTACCTCAACTATTGTAGTAATCCCATCACTTCATTTATTACATAACTCACCATTGTGACCCCTGCCACCACGAGCATGATGAAAAAAGGAGAATTGTCTAATATGACGGATGTTTCCTAGTTGGGGAAAAAAAGGAAAGATTTGAAGACATATCGCCCAATCCATTCCGCAGAAATGTCACTGTCTTTTAATATGAATATCAACATTTCACAAGCAGCCAGAGCGAAGCACAAACACATATACAATAGTTACACAAGTTAATGTAACTATTTTCACAGCTCACCAAGTCTCAAAACCAAAGTGTGGACTTAGCCATGTAAAACTTAGCCATCTTTGTTACTGTGGGTTAGTTAGCTAGTCTGTTGTTAGAGGCTAGGTGATTAGAGCAGAAGGGAGAGTTCAGTTATGCTTTAGCCATGAGCAAACAGGCGTGCTCTGACAGGTAGCCCTGCAAAAAAGCTTTACGGAGGAACTGACGACAATTCATCACCCCAGTGCTGAGGCAAACTGCACGCACACATAATTTGTATGTCTACACACGTCTACTAAACCTTTAACTACTGTATCCATAGACACAATAGTAAACTTAATTCAGAGGATTACTGTTGTCAGCACAACTCATACGCAAGAAAATTAACTCTCGAACCTTTGCTACAATCTCCATACTGTAGTAGGCAGATGTCCATACTTCAGATGATCTGAAGATACTGAGATCTTAAATTATATTTTGTTTATGCTTTCCTTTTTAATACAGCGGTACAAGGCATACTTAGCCAGCAGAATAGCTAAGCATTTAAAAATCAAAACAAAAAAAACGGAATCCCAGCTTTCCATTGATGGTTTGTCGTAATGTTTTATAACATCACTAAACAGCAGCAACATCCACCAGCATGGCCTTAGACAGCATCAATTAAACTTCTAGTACTTCTATGGTGAAGGTCGTGTATAGGTAAATGTACAAAAACTACCCAGCAAAATAACACTGGCTATATTGCAACACTCTTAATAATCTGACATATTAACAGGGCTTTGATAATGCACTGAGACCACAGGTTAGCCCCACTAACATCCAATGAAAAAATATAGGCGATTGCCCA
Source organism: Etheostoma spectabile (assembly GCF_008692095.1). Taxonomy (NCBI): domain Eukaryota; kingdom Metazoa; phylum Chordata; class Actinopteri; order Perciformes; family Percidae; genus Etheostoma; species Etheostoma spectabile. The sequence continues at coordinate 22,903,966 of NC_045741.1, read as the reverse complement.
ACCCTAGCATGTATACAGTATGTTGTAGCCATACGGTGTTTGTATGTGCATGTTAGCATGTGTGCATAAAGGTGATGGGAGTAAAGCCAAACTTTGGTTGCATGTTAACAAAGCTTAACAAACACTGAATAAAAACTGTAAAATTATAATAAGCTAGAATGAAGTGGCCTAGTTAATGAGCAGAGATGAACACAAAATCAATGCAGATAACTGCTGCATCAATATGCAGCTGAGTCAGGTGTACCTTTGAGGCTGGTTTGGTTCCTGCTGACAGGCTTAGAGGAGCTGATCCCAGGGACTACCTGTATCATCGGATTTACAGGGACTTCCTCAATGGTCTGTCCCATGGCTAGCAGGCCCAGTCTTTTCATACGAAGGAGCCGTGGACCCGTCTCCCTGGGCAAGACTCCCCCATGTTCAATGGGCCCCTCCCCTGAGATGACAGACGGAACCAGGCTCTTCAGAAACTCCATGTCCGGCAAGATTTTTTCTGTCTTTTACTCTGGTGGGTAGTCCGATACGCCGCGCCATGCCATTCACCCCATTTACAGACAAGCAAGGAGACAGTACACTCCCGGTCTCATGCTGCTGCCTACATGCAGCCGCCACACATTCACTCACAGTCAACGTCTGTAAAGTATGTGTGTGCCCTCAGACCTGTTGTTACAGACCAGAAGAGACACTACTTGCCAAGCTCTCTAAAGTTGGTTGTCACATTGGCTAGCTACAGTTAACAGCTTCTCTTCTACTAGTAAGTTCAGAAAGAGTGAGCCTTCTTACGCTGCAACATTACCTGTCTGCTCAGAGTGAACGAAGAAAGCAAACAGACATGGCACTTTTCATGGATTGTGATGTAATTGTCAGTGGGCAGGGCTATGTTTAGGTGCCAAGCACTATCTGGGGTGTGGAGTAGAACATGTTCCACAGGAGATAACATAAGCCTGGGCCACCAGCCAATCACAACAGAGACGACACAAGCCACACCCTGCTGGCCTGTGTTGCTCACCAGTGAAAGAGACCAAGAGAGGAGGAAGAAGATTGACAGACACTATAAGAAGTAAGAAAACTCCACGGAGCTGGTTACACTGGCCCGCCTGCATTCACTGATAGCCCTTATCATTGCCAGAATGGTGTTACTTGTAAGCATTCATACACAAACACATATGCTTGTTTGCTTTCTGGCTAACTTACACAAATAAGAGCATCCATCCTCTTGCTTTCACTTCTGCTTGACTGTGCTGAGCTATTATAAAAAGAAGCAGGAGGAGCAAAGTGATGGGGTCTGTGAAACAGGGTGATGACAGACTGCTGTGCTCTGCTTGGCTGCATAGTGTGTACCTGCAGCAAACTCAAGCCTTTCCAAATATCCCTAGCTGTGGAGTGAGAAGAACAACACTGCGCTGACTCTCATAAAAACTCCTTACCTAAAGAAATCCCTAATTTGTTCTGTTCTCTGCGACTGAGTGCAATAATTAATAGGCCATCCAAGCATCAACATAGCCAGTACTCAATAGCAATGTAACAAAGCTGTGACACTCCACAAAAATTATAAATAATAAAGACGACTGTAGCACTAGTGTGCAGCAAACTAAAACACCTTTAAAATGACTACTGAGTCATCATTGACTATGCACCACAATAATGCAATACAAAACAGCACAATGCTCATTTTATCATGCTCCAATTAAGACTCCATTAAGCATTTTTATATAAATAATGAATTAAGCAACTCAAAGTAATGTAAAAGGTCTGGTAGAGCTAAAAGACACAATGGGAATTGAAACTCAGCTGTGCAGCTTTTAAGGCTCTTGTCATCTCAATATTTTTGGTTCACAGACAGACAGACAGACAGACAGACAGACAGACAGACAGACAGACAGACAGACAGACAGACAGACAGACAGACAGACAGACAGGCCTACTTGGTGTCCCAGTAGGCCTTTGTTTTTATTATCCATTAGAACATATGAAGTCAATAATTTCATGGCAGTAATTCTACCGGATCTCTGCATTCTTTTTATAAGGGACGTTTACATTTTGTATAACAAAGCACAAAAAGACAATGACAAAGCAAAAAAAAATAACTAGGTCAAACTGTTAAATAATGGCTATAAATCATGAACACATGAACAAAAACATTATCTAAAGATGCAGTTAACACATTGTCGAGAAGTATTCCGGAGCCCAACCTTTTAACGTGATGTGTTTTCTCAAACATCCCAAATATTTAAAGCCATTCCAGTTTGTTCTATGACTGTTGTGTCAGTTGTGTTAAGCTTAACCCTTGTGTTGTCTTCCCGTCAAAATCAACACTTTTTCTTGAGGCTTTTAATCAATGTTTTGAAGTTTTTATCCTTTTTTTAAATGTTTGTCTTTTTTATGTTCAACACTATGTAACGTTAACTTTAGTTTTACAGTTATTTTTGGAATTTTTGGTCAATAAACCTAATTTATAGGAAACTATGCCTAAAAAGAAATTAGGAATTATTTAGACTAGAATTAAAGGAATGTATGTTGATGGTAGACTGGAGTATGTCAACTTTTAGTCAATACTATTTTAAAAAATACTTTTTCTCCAAAATGCTATTAAATTGAATAAGACACCCTAAAATTAATGAAAGTAGAGATTTGTACTTGCCAAAGAACATTGTGAGGAATCAATCATGTTATTTTGGGTAGTTAAAAAAACATTGATATAGGAAAACGCTGTCAGTTTGACCTAAGGACAACATGAGGGTTAATTGGTTTCTATTGCCCGTCTTCATGCCCAAGCAACCATCTACTTGATAGAAAATGAGTTCTTTGGGTAAAGCTCCTAAGGAAAAATGCATTGTGTGTAAGACCAGTTACGCATGGACAGAAACATATTAAGGAAGTGCTTACTCCCTCCACTGCAGCGTGTGACGATTTCACTGAGATGATGTAACTGTTTCAGTATACAAGAGCCTGGGAGGGGGGACTAAAAGAAAAACAAATCATTCTCTCCATCTTTTTCCCTGTGTGATTTCTCAAAATACTATACAAAAAAACTGTACAGCTGTTTATCCGTTTTGACTGTTTTTTTTATTACATTTATTCAGCATCAAACCTGCAGAGTAAGCACAAAGTGGAAGAATGCAATGATAAATGCGGTGCAGCAGTTTTGTGAAAACTCTGCCCTCTAGAGGCCAGCTGGCAGAAATCACACCAAGCTGCACTAATTGTTGAAATCTACTGACAAGCCCTAAAATTGCTGAAAAAAGAAAAGAAAATGCTCAGCAATATTGGATGGCAAATCACCAGAAAGCTTGTTAATGCTAGACTTTGGCTCACAAACACTTTTGCAAAATGTTGGACTCTGAAAAACTCTCCAGTAGTCCAAAGCTGTTAAATCTTTGTTGAATAGGAAGCACTTCTCTTTCACCTCATAAAATCACATTCATTTATTGTTTAATCAATTTTAACCCTTTCAAATACACAGTGATAGTAGCTTATAAACACAAAACAATATTTATAGCCAATCTATAAAAAGCACAACCTCAAAAGGATGGCGGTCTTAGTTTAACGGTTTAACCTATTTTTGTCCCATTGCATATAGAGAGCCGGGGGACTCTTCAGTCGCTGCTGGAGGCCATAGACCCACCACACAATTGACTAAGCCTTTTGAATATCCAAGCAACTCTACAACACGGATGTGCTATCCATCATCAATATGTACACCAAAGGTGAGTGAAAACAGAAAATGTGCTTTAAGTTGCAAGAAGGGACGTTTGTTGGCATAGTGTAAGACCGAGGATGATGCAAAGATGCAGAGAGGCTGAGGCAGGCAGACCTGCGGAATTGCTAAAGGGGAGAGAGAGAGAGAGAGAGAGAGAGAGAGAGAGAGAGAGAGGAGAGAAGAGAGAGAGAGAGAGAGAGAGAGAGAGGAGAGAGAGAGAGAGAGAGAGAGAGAGAGAGAGGAGAGAGAGAGAGAGAGAGAGAGAGAGCGCGCAAGCCATCACCCGGCCTGACCATTGCAGTGCTCAGGACTGAGCACTGCAATGGTCAGTGGAGGCAGCTGTGGTTTGTTGGGGCCAGGTCAGTGGTGCTGTTGAGTTAGAACAATACTCCTGCACAAGAGGACCAGATCCTAATCAGGCCAGGAATGTGGAAGAGGAAGCACCGGGAACAATGTGCAGCGTTCCGATGCCATTCTGGGTCCCACCAGCCCCTGCCTTGTTCTGCTTTCAAGCAGGAGGAAACAGGAAAACTAGTGGGCTGGGGCCCAGAAGTCCTAGTCCGTTTTGCAGTCGGCTCAGTACACTGTCAGCATAACCCTTCTACAGGCATGTTGATCACTCTGGGCATGCATACTCCCCCACTTGATGTCAGTAAACAGTTTGAGGTCTGTGTCAGGTGAGGTGAATATCAAAACAATGTTGCACTGCCCTCTAACGGTGCAAACAGCCACTACACTCTCAAGGCTCCAATCCTGCCTTCCTGTGCAGGGCTCTCAAGTGTAACCTAAAAATATGAAGCCATAAAATTACATTTTTGCTTGTGTTTGTGACTGCATTGGTTTAACTTTGAATGAATAATGTCTTTGTAATACCAACTTTAAATACCTACTATAAACAATTTTAAGATTCTATTCCCTTATTAAAATGCTAGCTTAATAAGCCCAAAAAATAAAAAATGTGATACATTTTTTTAATTGGCCAAATCTCTCTCTCAACACAACACACACACCACACACACACACACACACCACACACACACACACACACAACACCACACACACACACACACACACACACACACACACACACACACACACACACACACACACACACACACACACACCACACACACACACACACACACACACACACACACACACACACACACACACACACACACACACACGAAGAGTCCCACTCAGAAGTTTGCACAATGCCACTAACAGCTCTCCACAGTTAGAGTAATGTATTATGTCCTTTAACTTCCCAAAATATTGTGTTTGCCTCCACGTCTAATTATCATTGTTTTCTGTATAGTCCTCACTCTGCATCAATTACAGTCACTGTTAAATTATGGTTCATTCAGAGCCCTGTTGTGCGAGGACACATTTTTCCTTTCAGTTCTTGCTTAAAATATATCCTCTGCTTCTTACAGCCTCAGTTTGAATACTGCTACTTTGCCAATCTACTTTTGAATAACCTACAAGTTAGTAGGCAGTCTTTCATCTACAAACAGGAACAAGAACTGCAATGTGCAACATCCAGACACTCAACAATCAGGTTTTGGCCGGTCAAGATTGACAGTTGTGAGGCAACTGACAAAAGAGGTGGTTTAGAACTGCTGAAGAATGAGACCTGACTAAACCCTGCATCAAAATGATCCTCTTTCTGAGCAATTACCATTCTGAAATGACGTATGTGTCCCAAAGGCCGCAATAAAATAATTGAATTGCAATAAAACCAGTGCACTTCAACTTCACAACATTTACAGTTCCTTGCCTTAAGCAAGATGATTTTACCATGGACCACATTTTTAGCTTCATTTATTTAAAGAGGCTTTTTTGTTGGCCAGAACTAGAGCTTCAACAGAGGTTTTACACATAACACAATATTGTTTATTTTCTGATTAACGTCTACAAATGAAACTGCCCAAAATTGAAACATCTAAAACAGTTAACAGTGTAATTAGCACAATGCCAAATGGTACAAAATAATCTACTTGTTATTTCTTCTTTATTTGAGGATATGCCTCGCATACCAAAAACCAATGTATGACACAAACACTGAACATGGGCTCACCTTGTGTTGGACCACTCAGACTGTTGTTGTGCTATGATGTTCTGACTGCTCCGGTAATCCACTAAATCATTTTGTAAATACTGTATTTGACATGTAGAACTAAAATATGATCTAAAATAGCCTAAGCTTCACTCCTTTGACAGAAGGTTACCCAACATCAGTTAATAGCAATCAGCTCTGTGTAGTTGCTACTTTTACATAGCACACTTAATGTGATATAAACACACTCAAAGTCTTAGCTTTGTGTAAGGGAAGCCGAGAACACTTGCAGAAAAAGTCTTAGTTTGCTGTAACTGGGGTATGGGCCAAACCAGCAGCCTCTGCCTCACCACGTTATAATCTATGCCACATTGTAGGTCTAATAACCGTTGCCAGGGCTTCAGACTAACTTTTCATAGGTGTGACCAATGAAAATGTTTAGTTTGTGCGTGGAGCCCTGATTCTCACAAGTAGTACCTTTAAATGGAGATTAGAGCTACAATAATTAACCAATAAACTAATTTGCGGTCAACTATTAGATTGATTGCCAACTATTTTGATAATTGATTAATTGGTTTGAGTATTTTTAGGAAAAAAGTAAATATTCTGATCCTATAAGAAGTGTTAATAGTTCTTAAATGTATACATTTTCTAGTTTCTTCACTCTTCTATGACGGTTAACTGAATATCTTTAAGTTGTGAACAAAACAAGACATCTGAGGAAACATTTTCAGCATTTTATAGACCAAACAACTAATCGAGAAATTAACCAACAGATTAATCGACAATGAAAATAATTGCTAGTTGCAGCCTTACTGGAGATACTGTATAACTGCAATAAGAGTAGATGAGGCCATCCTAGTCTTATGACTGCAGCATGGATAACATTTGTTGACAGAATAAATGGGTTGTCCAAGCAGCGGGAGAAACTAAAGTCAGCATGAAAAGACTGAACGTTCTACTTTCAGAATTCAGCATAAGAAAAACAAAGAGATTAAATCCAACACCCTGTTCATTCCCACGGAACTTAGCTTGCAGTAAAACCTAGACCCACCACACAGCGGAACACTACATACTTAACCCGTGTGACGTACCTTAAGGCCATAGAGCAAGGGCTGGAACTGGAAAGAGAAAGAAGGGTCCACAAGTTCACTGCACAAGAATCTGAAACAGAGAGCACAGAAATCCCTCTTTAAACAGACACATAGGGTAAACCATCTTGGTCATTTACCAAGTACTACTTCTACCACCACCACCACCAAGTACAAACATGGTTTGTTACACAGAACCATCTAAGAAGTAGTCATTAGAAACGTTTTTTTGAAAAGAGTAGATACTTAAAAAAAAAAAAAAGAAATACTCGTCAGGTGATTGGATGAATCATTTGTCTATCACGTCCGCCATTGCGGTTTTTAACGAACCGTTGCAGTCGTTGCACACACCTACACAAAGCCTGTAGCTGCCAGGAGCTCCTACTTGAAACCTTGGAAGATGCATTTGGATGGATGTGTGATCTTGTAATGCTGTGATGTCGCGAGAATCCAGCGGCCATGCAAGGTAGCAAAATATGCTCTTTTAAGTAGAAACCTACGATGGACCCACATTACCTTTGACTGGTCACAAAACATGAACACATTAGTCGTTATTTAATCAGCAGCTTTGAGAATATATCTTTCAATACTTCTGTCTTGGAACTTTCTGGTTGACACAGGAAATGAAGTCTTTGAATAGCAGTCTGTGTGTCTTATTTCAGTCAGCCCAACATTCAAGAGATTTAATTCTACGTTAGTTCAGTAATGACACAGAACAACATCCCGTATAAGGAGAGGGCTGTGAAGGCGGAGTGTTGTTGGACAGTCGAGACTCTTGGTCATAGCAAAGTGATAGGTAGACCGTTGGCTTCAGCCTGGTTTGTTCTGTACTGGGACAGGATTAAAATCACCTCCTGAGCAGAGTAATAATCTGAAGATTACCCACTACATCCAAGAGGCAGTTACATAAGCAATCAGAGCCTCCAAAACTGTACTTTCCCTTCAGTTTATCATCATAGTGGCAGAAAAGGGCTCCAGTTATCATCTCATATCCAGCCATACAATCATTGTTACTGTATGTGTTACTGTATTGCTGTAAAACTGAAGGGTATAGCAGATAAATATAATCCAGTGACATCAGACTGACATAAATAAGACACTTTGAACTGTTATCCAACTGTAATCAAACGAAGGAAGGAAGAAGCCACTGAGTCATCCGCCGCCAGACAGAGAAGTTGAGGTGTGAGAACTTCCACCCAAGCACCGAGGACAGATGGTGAGAACAGGTCATTGTAGATAAAGTCAAAACAAAAACGAAGCAAAAACTTTGACGCCCAAAAGTCATGTAACAGCGACATAGCATCACACATACCTTATCCCCCCCACCACAAATATGGAAAAAAAAACACTTCTCAGACGCAATCACTCACTTCTCACGCTAACAGACCTGTGAATAATACATCTGGCTTCCTGTTCCAACTCAGCGAGTCCAAAAAACAAAAAAAAAGTGTGACCACAAGAAAAAGGGTAAGCCAAACCCTGTGCACGTCTTAAATGCTGAAGCAAATACAGCCACAGACTAAGCTCCTGCTCTATATTTAGGCTCTCAAATGCATTTCTCTGGTAGTGCTAAAACCTTTTTCACATATCAACATAGCTCACTAATACTTTGAACAAATCATTGCATTTATAAAGCTGCGTATGGTTAAAGAGTTTAAACCGTGTACATTTTGGTTTAATTGCAACAAGCCAGAAGGGTTAAAGGTCAGCGGAGAAGAACTGATCTGATCAACGGTTAACTTAGCTTCATCTAATATCACCCTGCAACTTTCTGAGACAGAAGATTCACAGCACACAGCAAGGATGCTGCAAATAGGAGACTGATAGTCAAAGGCAAGACTGCCTGTTTCCTTCAGCTTTCTGCCACATATCAATTTCCAGTAGCTGTTCCGTACAGTTTACCTTATCAATGAATCACAGTCGAACTTTAATTAAGTTCAGCGTTACACACACAAACACACACACACACACACACACACACACACACACACACACACACACACACACACCACACACACACACACACACACACCACACACACACACACACACACACACACACACACACACACACACACACACACACACACACACGTTTACAGTACATGCGACACTGCTTCTCCAACTGTCAATTTTTTCTGTAGGCTACCTGTCCCTTCTACAAATGAACTAAACTACAAAAACAACCACAATCAAAATTTAGAAAACAAACTCAAGAATGTCTAATGTGATGTAGTTTTTGCTGAACATGTCTTGAAGAACTTGGAATAGCTCAGTCAGAAACCGACAGTGTGCAACAGTAAATTGGACAAAGAGGGAATAGACTATATCTGGCTCTCTCCAACACTAAATGACAGGCCTGGTCCTGTTGTAATCACTACTTCTTGAGCGGAAACATTACTGGCTTCTTCCGACGAGGAAGGAAAGTGCATGAACAAACTTTTTTACATGTTACGACAGATAGCAAAATCCTCTTATCTTTATCTTGCTCTGGATGGCAAGAAATTATGAAACATTATTGTACCGTCAATTAATCTAAACATGGCACAAACACTGGAACCTCAGCTGAGGAGAAGACAGGGTGGTTTCTCTGGCGAAGGCAGACCCAAACATCAATTATGCTCCAAAACCTCTCTCCTAAAGCCAAGGATAATCTTCCTCAGAAGGGCTCAATTATAGGTTATTTCTAGCTAGACTTAGTCCTTATTGTGTGCTACACCACGCCAAGTCTTTGGATAGAATCAATGAAAAAAAAGGCATAACCCATGTAAATCAGAGTAAGACAGTTGTACTTTAATTTACATTGCACTGGTAAGAGGAGGAGACCTTAAGTTAGCATTAAGAAAGTCAGAGAAATGGTGACTAACTGCTGAATTCCAAAACACTACACGGCCATCATAATTCATTTAAATATTTGGAGCTATTTACCAACTCATGAATATTCTTACCTTCACTGTATTACAGTGAATATCCCACAAACAGAATGAAAGGGCACAGCAATGTCTGTCTAGCTTGAGTGCTATAGAGATACAATTTGTGTTGAGTTCAATGCTCAGAGCAGGACAATGTGACCACAGAGAAGGGTGCAGCATATAGGGGAAATGGTTAGGGACAATATTTAATTCAATACGTTTTAAGTAATTACACGTTTTAAGCCAAATATACGTGCAGAGTATTATTTATTCAGTTGTCCAGTTAATAAGTTAGCCATTGTGCAAATGCAAACACACACCTGGATCGAACTAGTCAGTCTAGGTTTGATAAGAGCTCATCTACTGTAACCTGGCCAAATAAGTGAAAGCTCATATCATATGACATGGAGACCTCAGATAGTTGATAGTTTTAGAGAAGACCAATCAGGATTTCCTAGCTTCCTATATAGAACCAGGTTAACCACTGCAAGGTCAAGGGGCATAAAAGCAGGTGCTGAGACAGCCAAGATATGTATTTGTGCATTTGTGGGCTTTAAGGTCATTTGAAGAAGGACACTTTATGCTTGCTTTCTCAAGATGACAAGTTAGCAGTAGGAATCAAAATTTTAAATCACAATGACAATTTTGGCTCCTAACGATCACAAAAACAGAATAATGGAGAAAAACTATTATTTGGCACATAACTCTTATTTTGTCTTGTGTTCAATTGGGAGGGGTCATGAGGGTGTTTTCACTGTTGATTTGTTGAACTTTTTCCCTGTTATGTAAGTTCAACAACTGCAACATCTGTCCAAAGTCACTGAGTCATGGTGGTAAATAATCATGATTTCAATATAGACCAAAATAATTGTGAACATGATTCTTTCCATAATCGAGCAGCACTAGTTAGCAGTCAGTCAAATCTATGTATAAAAACTGCTGAGTTAACGGTCAATCCTTGCAGGAAGCAGCTTAGTGAGGGGCCACTGTGGGGGCATTTTACCATCCCCATGCTTTTCAATGTCATTAATACCAGATTAAACCAAACATACTAAGTCACTGGAATTATGCCCCAGATAATCACAAATAGATAGCTATTTGCAGTCTAGGGGGGATTCCCTCTAGTTGTGCTTGCCCAAGAGAATACACTACACAGCTGTAGTGCCATGCCATCAGAAGCTTATCCTGGTAGGGACGAACGGGGATCAGCCAGTTGTAATGACTGATGATCTAGCTAGCACAACATTGCAGGTCTTGTGTATATAATGCTCAAACTATACGTGCTACTTCATAGCAAGGCCACTGCAGGGGCCATCTGACATGGTACACTGCAGCAGAACCAAACAATGTTAGATGAGCAATAAAAAAAATAGTTTCCCCTTCTACACTATCCTCACTTTTTCATGCAAATATGCGCAACACAGTTCTCATTACTGAGAGCACAGTCCATGAGTGCATACAATATGACTTTTCTTCTGTCACTGTACCTTTGTCTGAAACAGCTTGGCCATCTCTACCTCCAGCCACACAGCATACTGACCAGATTCCTATCTGACTGTATCCAAGTGCCACTGCTTGGTTCTCTGCAGAAAACGAACAAATGCTTCATTGTGTGTGTGATGCACTCTGAACAAGGAGAGTGAAGTCCTCAGAGGAATGTTACATGCAAAGTTGACAGTTCCCTCAGTGTTGGGCCAATACATAAGAACCACCATGCTTGGGCATGGTACATGTCTTTGAACACACCACATTCAAAATGTGACCTCACACAAACAATAGGGTACTCTCTGACCTTCTAGTGCATTAAAACACTAGCTAGATTGGGGTTTTTTTGTGAAGTAATTTTGTTACTGCGAGTAACGGTATACGGTAAACATATTTTGTTGAAAGTTGTTGTCTGAAATGAATAGTTTACACTACCAAAACAAAACTATGACAAAAAGGGAACTAGCCACGTTAAAATTGGCAAATGTTCAACGTTAGCAAGGTAACGTCCACGGTAGCTTTTAGTTAGCAACTAGCATTGTGTTAATACTGTATTGAGAAAACTCCTAATGTTGAGCAAGAGGCTGGCTAGCAGCAGCAACTTGATATAACGATAGCTAGCTGACCAGCCAGTTGTCAATTAACGTTACAATTTAACGTTCAACATGCTAGTTTAATAGCAATGTTAACAGCCCATTTAGCTATTTGGCAGCGTCGCAATTAATGACAACAGGAATCTGAACGATGCCTACAGTTTAACTTGCATGGTAGCTAGGCGATTAACTCACACTAGCAGGGGAGCCAAACTGCTTCTTTAGCATGCTAGGGCAGGCAATTTTGGTACCACAGTTGGAAAGCTAACGTTAAGCTCAACGGCAAAGTTAATCACGGAACTTGACGTAAGCCAACGTTAACTACATTAGCGAGATAGCAACCGCCGTGTCCTCAATTACTTCAATGTTCTTAAAGCAGACGATACTCACAATTTTTTTTCTCTCCCATTAATTGAGCTAGGTTAGGTAGCTAGCTTGCAGACGTTCTTTTCATTTGCCGAAAAAGCGTCAACGTCCTGGCCCTCCTCCATTGGCAGGATTTGCGTAGTGGTATGATTTTTTTTCTCAGTCTGTTTCGGTGTTGGGAGAGCTCCACTGTCAGAACCATAGACATATAACGAGTAGACGCCGCATCGACCGCTACTGCGTACTGGCGCTGACGAGACGTGGGGCCGCCATCTTGGACCGGTCACCCGCTCCACTCAGTGGAATGTGTTTGGCAGGTGAAATGAGCTGTCAGCGCGTTTAATTAGTCAATCTCACTGAATACAAAACTGATTTTCATGGGGTTTTTTTTAATACAAAGGTCATACATGTAGCTACGAAACAGGACACATGGTTAGGCGTATTTTAATAGGCATAGTGGGCTTAACAGTAATAGAATATTCTGATATGATATAAATTCACCAGACGTCCGAGATCAAAACTGGCAACATAATCCCCAAAAAGGGAGAAAAACGGGGACAATTCCAGTTTCTTGACTATCAATCTGATTGAAAAACCTAATGTTGTTTCTTTAAAAACAGAACAGGGACAGAGGTAGTTTTTCTTCTGTATTTAGTTAGGGACAGACAACCAAAAACGGGGACAGTCCCCTAAATCCGAGGACGTCTGGTCACCCTAGAGTCCAGACCATAGACCAGACATCCTCGGTATATCTATTATTATGTCTATTAGTGTGTTCCAAATCGCGCACTTCCCTTAGTCCACTTCCAGACAGTACACTTCGTGCACTACGTACTATCTTGCATAGTGCGTAAATTGTGACAGGAGTGCTGTCTCAAATCGCGCACTTACCGGAAATGACGATGACATTTAATCTCTTCTTCTTCTGTAAAATTGTGAATCTCCCCAGGGAGAGCATTCCAGTCTGCTATTGTGTTTCGCGAAGAATAATTCCTGCTTCGTTTTTGATATTTTAACAAAAATGAATGTGATATTTTTATTTGCTCCGTGTCACACAGCTGTATCGTAATATTCCTTCTTGTTACTGCACTCTTTTCAATTCATTAACTATACCTATTCTTTGCAGTCCACTCTTATATGTATATACTTATGTTTCTGCTCTAAAAATAAGTAACGTGAATATTCATTCATTCATAACGTTACTGTTCATTTTAATGCTCAACGGTTTCATGCAGTGTTGCCAAGTCCGCTTATTCTAAGCGACTTTGGGCTTGTTTTTTTGTAAAGTCGCTCACAAATATTGGTAGTCGCGGGTTGCGGTTTTTTTGGGCTTGTCACTAAAGTGTGGTTGCTTATTTGGGCTTGTTGTTCCCAGCTTGTCCCTGCCTGTTCCCTCGGCCCCGCCCCTTTCCCCATAAACACTATAGACAGCAGCGTTATGTCCCGCCCACTTCCTACTTCTAATTGGCTTTGACCCAGATGGAAACGAGTACCAGCCAATCAGAGGCAGAGCAGGGCAGTCTGTTGTTTTCTGGTTAGGAAAATGCGCGAGTAGCGACTGATGGTGAGTGGACTGTAGGAGAGTTTTTGGAGGAATAAATGCCCGGGATAAAGTGGGCAAAATACGGGAAGAAGTATAACAAAGACTGGGAGAAAGAGAAAGGAGGAAAAGAATGGATTCAACCCGTTGTGGTGAACAACTCAAAATCACCGTGAAAAAGTGTCTAGCCTATATTTCAAATCCCATCAGTTTTCTGATGTTAAATAATGTTAAAAGGTGGTT
>NC_045741.1:22889845-22889971 GCF_008692095.1 Etheostoma spectabile | reverse complement strand
CTCCTGTGGTCATTGTCCTGAAGCTCAGGGAGAAAATAAAAATAAATAAACTCTACCGTGTGTAGGCCTACAGTTTACCAATCTGTCCACATGGATTGTAAAACCGTGCACACAGTTTGATTTATT
>NC_045741.1:22887788-22889829 GCF_008692095.1 Etheostoma spectabile | reverse complement strand
TTAGGGGGGCTCCGTAGAAAAAGTCGCTTATTTTGGGCTTGTTTTCACAGGCCTGGTTACGTATTTGTCTCGCAAGATCTGGCAACACTGGCTGTGGACTTGTGTCAGTCCCGCAAGCGGTTTCAGGAAAGAGGCTGCATGTGTCCAACAATGCACAGAACATCTACACCGGTACAGGCCAACAGCTGTCCGTAGACACGGAGTGCGGAAAGTGTGTCAGAGCCTTCCGGATGGGTGAACTGAGACTCTGTTTCTTGTGTTTTAAACAGAAGGTAGTGATTGGTGTGTGCGCCAGTTTTAATGCGTTTGTGTCATGTCTCAGCCCGCCCCCACATTTGGTGACTGGCGAGTGTTAATTTCGGACACTTCACAGTACTGTGAAACAGTATAGCCATCTATTTGACTTTGTAGATGTTACAGAACTTGATTGAAGAAGAATTTTCAACATGCTCAAATCCTCTCCACAATGTAGTTTAGTTCTGTTTGTTTTTCAAATCCATCTTTGAGTGGATGGAAGACCAAATAGAAAGAAAAGGATTATTTTAAGTTGTATATCAGATCAAATCAGAATCAGAACATACTTTCATTGATCCCCGAAGGGAAAAACTCTGTGGTACAGTTGCTCAGATATTGAAATCATAAGAAATAATAATAAATAAATAAAGAAATATAAGGGTTGTGTGATTTACAAGTTATGATACAGTATTTACATCAATAAACATAATTAAGGTTTTGGCAATGGTGAAAGTAATAATAATTAATACATAATAATAATAGTAGCAGTTGAGTATTGACACAGCTACAGTGTGACTAGTCCACACGTATCTGTGACTAGTTTGAGAAGGCCTGAGATATGCAGGATCCTGTGTGGACTACATTACATTCTTTTAACAATCCCTTTCGATTTTTATCGCTTTCTCTATCCTCTGTATAGAAAGTGAAACCAGCGACTTCCTGTGGAAAGTCAGCCTCATACGGCCAGGAAGCTGCGGGGAGAGCAAGCTGAAGAAGCAAAACAGAAGGCGGTGTGCTGAGAGAGAGAGAGACGCAGAGCAGTGCTGGCACATGAGATGGTCAGACTCATGGCCAAGTTTGTAACTTAAACTTCATCCCACTTTGACATTAAACATGTTTCTTTGGTTGGCACAGAATAGAAAAAAATGCAGTAAAGGGGAAGTCCTAAAGCTATCCTGAGTATTAGTCTGACGCATGTACACATGGGAAAAAAGGTAATTTACCGCCTTGTTTAATACACGTTTTTTTCCTGTTTTCTTGTCAATCACATCAGATGTCTTGCATTTATAGTATAATTGCAATTTCAACAGCCAGAGAAAGTTTTATTAATAAGTTGATGAGCCGCCCTGGTATGCCAGTACCCCCTCTACTGGTAAGCACCACAACTGACGTTATTTTCTGTGGTTGTGGCATATGCGAAACTAAATCCAGAGAACCTTCACTACGACCCCCTGTGGTGAGAATCAGAAGGGGATTGTGGGAATCTTCCCCTACCAGCACACCCGACGAGCTGGCGTTCGGCCAGACTCTCCTGAACGGACCGTCATCATGGCTAAACACTCGACAATTACCCAGTAGAGGAAGCGCTGCGGCTGTTCAGAGGCTGTCTCCCACTCGGAAGAGAGCCCTAAAAAACGGGGGTCGAGCCTCGCTGGAGAAGGGAGCCAGTGTTGATACGGTGCTACTGAAGGAGAGACTGACAAAAGGTAAGGACGTGATTACTGGCAAGATAATTCACGTTTTTTGGGAGGATTGTCATACAAGGATTAAGGTAAGGGTAAGGGTCGTGACTTTCTGGGATAATTCACTTTTCTTTGGGCAGGATTGTAATAACAAGGATTAAGGTAGTTGAAACCAGGGTAACACCTTTTATTGCTGAGCAGGTTATAGCTAGATAGATATAAAAAGTAGATAGATGTTTGCTGCAAGCAACCCCAGTTCAGTTGAACTGTTTTTCTCTTGATAGTTCTGAGAACTCAGGACGGCTGCTAAAAGGTGTGATGAGGGTGGGCATCCTGGCCAAAGG
>NC_045741.1:22887479-22887721 GCF_008692095.1 Etheostoma spectabile | reverse complement strand
ATCTCTTTACTGAAGAACATCGCCAAGCATTTGCCCAAAGAACTGGAGGTAAGGAAACGTCGCCAGTTAATTTAGGACATTGGTTGAAGTTGAGTAAGGGAAGACTTGTGGTAAACTTGGAATTTATGTTTTAAGTGTTAAAATATTTTATTTTGTTTTATTTCATGAGTGTAGTATCAATAATAAATTGTAAATTCTGACAAAAATGGTATGAAACAGTTTTCTTGCCACTTGTATCACTA
>NC_045741.1:22887356-22887469 GCF_008692095.1 Etheostoma spectabile | reverse complement strand
CAGCCTTATGACTTGTGTCATAAGAGCTGGATACTGAGGGACTGAAAGGTTAAATATAATGGGAACGATATCTAAAAAAACAAACAAGTGAAACCTTGTGATAATTCCACTCT
>NC_045741.1:22887220-22887346 GCF_008692095.1 Etheostoma spectabile | reverse complement strand
AACCAAAATACCAACCCAGAATAAGATATTCTTCTGTCGAATCACTTGATCCTAGATGGGTTTCTCTCATATGCTAGAGCATCTCATTTATCATTAGTGAACATACACAGCTGTCTTTTACAGTCA
>NC_045741.1:22877170-22887195 GCF_008692095.1 Etheostoma spectabile | reverse complement strand
TAATTGTGCACGAGAACCACACAGTATTTCTAAGATTTAGCAGAAACATTCCTCTAATAACAGACTAATACCACCTCAATTTACCGAGTGGCATCTAAACACCAAACAAAATCTCCACAGCAAGCAAAATGTCAAAGTCAATCGCTACTGATTTGACTTTAATCATTTCTAATCATTAATACATACAAATACAAACTGCTGTGTTATTTCTGACTGTAAAAAGACAGCTGTGTAGGTTTCACTAATGATAAATGAGATGCCCTAGCATATGAAAGAACCCCATCTAGGATCAGAGATTCGACAGAAGATATCTTATTCTGGTTTGGTATTTGGTTTCAACACCAAAATGATAGTGTAATTATCACCCGTTTCACTTGTTGATTTTTTCGATATCGTTCCCATTATATTTAACCTTCCAGTCCCATCAATCCAGCCTTCTATGACACACGTCATAAGGCCTGATCAGACTAATTATGAAACAAGTTCAGAAAACTGTTTTTCATAACCATTTTTTTGTCAGAATTTACAATTATATGGATACGGGACAGCATTGCAATAAAACAAAATAAAATATTTTACACGTAAAACTAAATTCCAAAGTTTTCCCAGCAAGTCGTCCCTTACTCAACTTCAACCAATTCCTAAATTACTGGAAACTGGCCGACGTTCCCTTACCGTCCAGTTCTTTTGGGGCAAATGCTTGGCATGTGTCTTCAGTAAAGTAAGGGTGGGGTTTCTTAGCATCACAGGATGAGCTCAACAGTTCTTTCCCCATGAGCCGCATGCCTTTGGCCGGATGCCCACCCCTCATACACCTTGTTGCAGCGTCCTAGTTCTCAGAACTATCAAGAGAAAAACCGTTCAAACTGCACCGTGTTGCTTGCACAAACCACTATCTACTTTTTATATCATCCTAGCTATACCTGCTCAGCATAAAGGTGTTCAAACAGTTAAAATCTAGATAAACCAAATTTTAAAACAACAACCCCTGGTTTCACCTACCTTAATCCTTGTATGACAATCCTCCCAAAGAAAGTGAATTATCTGCCATAAGTCCGTCCTTACACTTTGTCATCTCTCCTTCAGTAGCAGCCGTATCAACATGCTGGCGTCCTCCTTCTCCAGCGAGCTCGACACCAGTTTTAGGGCCTCTCCGAGTGGAGACAAGCCTCTGAACAGCCTGCAGCGCTTCCTCTACTGGTAATGGTCGAGTGTTTAGCCATGATGCGAGGTCGTTCAGGAGAGTCTGGCCGCCGCAACCTGGCTTATGGGGGAGGAGGGAATAAAGTTGGGATGCTCACACTATGAATTTCACGATTCTTTCCATATGACTACAAAACACAGAAAAGACTGCAGTTTGTGGTGCTTTCCATAGCGGTTTACTGCCATACCAGTGGCGGGCTCATCAACTTGTAATAAACTTCTCTGGCTTTTTAAATTGCACATTATACGATCGAATGCAAGACATCCTGATGTATGACAAGAAAACAGGAAAACAAAAACCGTGTATTAAAACAAGCGGTAAATTACCTTTTTTCCCAGTGTACATGCGGTTCAGACTAATACTCAGTAGCTTTAGGACTGTGTTCCCCTTTACTGCATTGTTTTCTATTCTGTTCCAACAAAGAAAACATGTTTAATTAATGGCATGAAGTTTAAGTCAAACTTATCATCCTACTCTCCAGCTCCATGTGCCAGCACTGCTCATGCGTCCTCTCTCTCTCTTCAGAGCACCGCCTTCTTTGGTTCGGCTTTCTTCAGCTTGCTCTCCCCGCAGCTTCCTGGCCCGGTACTGCTTGATCTCCCAGAAGCTCCCCCCCCCCCCCTAAGAGAGAAGGAATGGGAAAAACCCCCCCCCCCGCCCCCCCCCCCCCCCCCCCCCAACCCCCCCCCCCCCCCTGGTTCACTTTCTTCTACAATAGGAAGAGAATAAATCTAAAGGATTTAAGAAGATGATGTCGTCCCACCGGATCCCGCATATTTCTCAGGCCTTCTCAAACTAGTCCATACAACTTAAATTCCTTTTCTTTTATATGGTCTTCATCCACTCCAAGATGGATTTGTGAAAACAACAGACTAACTACACTACTTGTGGAGAGGATTGAGCATTTGAAATTCTTCCTTCAACAATTTCTGTAACTCTCCAAAGCAACTACATGTCTATCCTGTTTCACAGTACTGTGAATGTCCCGAATAACACTCCCATCACCAAATGGTGGGGGCGGCGTGAGACTGACACAACCGCATTGAAAACTGCGCCACACCTCACAACTTCCCTGTTTAAAACCAAGAACAGAGTCTCAGTTCACGCCTCCGGAGGCCTTCTGACACACTTTCCGCACTCTCGTGGTCTACGGCACGCTGTTGGCCGTACCGTTTATATGTTCTGTGCAATGTTGGACACATGCAGCCTCTTTCTGAAACCGCTTGCGACTTGACACAATTCCACACCAGTGTTTGCCAGATCTTGCGAGACAAATCGTTAACCAGGCCTTGAAACGAAGCCCAAAATAAGCACTTTTCTACGTAAGAGCCCCCTAAGATCCTGGAAAGAAAAATCCAATCAACTTGGTGTGCACGGTTTACAATCCAGTGGGACAGATTGGAAACTGTAGGCCTACACACGGTAGAGTTTTATTAATTTTTATTGTTCCTCCCTGAGCTTCAGGACATGACCACAGAGGGAGTTAAACCAGCCTGTGTAACGTATTTAACTCAGAAACTGATGGGATTTGAAGAATAGCTGACACTTTTTCACGGTGATTTTTGAGTTGTTCCCACAACGTGAATCCATTCTTTCCTCCGTCTCTTTTCTCCCCAGTCTTTTGTTATACTTCTTCCCTTATGTTGCCCACTGTAATCCCTCATTTATTCCTCCAAAAAACTCTCCTACAGAATCCACATCAACCATCAGTCGCTACTCTCCGCATTTTTTTCTAACAAGAAACAACAGACTGCCCTGGGGGGGGGGGGGCTCTGCCGCTGCTTGCTGGTACCGTTTCCATCTGTCAAAGCCAATTAGAAGTAGTAAGTGGTCGGGACTAACGCTGCTGTCTATAGTGTTTATGGGGAAGGGGCGGCCGAGGGAACAGGCAGGGACAAGTGGGAACAACCAGCCCAAATCAGCAACCACACTTTAGTTGACAACCCAAAAAACCCGCAACCCGCGACTACCATATTGTGAGCGACTTTACCAAAAAAACAAGCCCAATCGCTTAAAGAAGCGACTTGGCACCACTGCCTGAAACCGTGAGCATTAAAAATTAACAGTAACTTATGAAGACATGAATATTCACGTTACTTATTTTTAGAGCAAAACATAAGTATATCATAGAAGAGTGGGCTGCAAAGAATGGATAGTTTAGAATTGGAAAGAGGGCCAGTAACAAGAAGGATATTACGATACAGCTGTGTTGACAAACGGATCAAATAAATTCGACATTCTTTTGTTAAAATATCAAAAACGAAGCATGGACTTTTTCTTCGCGAAACACAATAGCAGACTGGATGCTCTCCCTGGGGAGATGTACAAATTTTACACGAAGAAGAAGAGATTAAATGTCATCGTCTTTCCGGTAATGCGCGATTTGAGACAGCACTCCTGTCACAATTTACGCCCTATGCAGATAGTACGTAGTGCACGAAGTGTACTTGTCTGGAAGTGGACTAAGGAAGTGCGCGGGATTTGGACACACTAATATCCATAAAAGAGCTATAACCGAGGATGTCTGGTCTATGGGCTTGGCTCTAGGGTGACCGACGTCCTCGATTTGGGACTGTCCCCGTTTTTGGTTGTCGTGTCCCGACTAAATACAGAAGAAAAACTAACCTCTGTCAACACCTGTCTGTTTTAAAGAAACAACATAGGTTTTTCAATCTTGATAGTCAGAAACTGGAATTGTCCGCCGTTTTTTCTTTCCCCTCCCTTTTTGGGGATTAGTTGCCAGTTTTGATCCTAGGACTTCCTGGTGAATTTAATCATATCAAATATTTCTAGACGGTTAAGCCCACTTGCCTATTATAAATACGCCTACCATTGTCCTGGTTCGTAGCTACATGTATGACGCGTTGTATTCAAAAAAAACCCCATGAAAATATTTGTATTCATGATTGACTAATTAAACGCGCTGACAGCTCATTTCACCTGCCCAACACATTCCCACTGAGTGGAGCGGGTGACCGTCCCAAGATGGCGGCCCCACGTCTCGTCAGCGCCATACGCGAGTAGCGTCGTGCGGCGTCCTACTCGTATATTCTATTGTTCTGACAGTGGAGCTCTCCCAACACCGAACGACTTGATAAAAAAAATCATACCACTACGCAATCCTCCTGCCAATGGAGGAGGCCAGGACGTTGACGCGCTTTTTCGCAAATAAATAACGTCCTGCAAGCTAGCTACCTAACTAACCTACTCATTAATGGGAAAAAAAAAAAAAAGAGAAAAAAAAAATTGTGGAGTATCGTCTGCTTTAAAGAACATTGAAAGTAATTAGACACGCGGTTGCTACTCGCTAATGTAGTTAACGTGGCTACGGTCAAGTCCGATGATTAACGTTGCCGTTGAGCTTAACGTAGCTTTCCAATGTGGTACCAAAATTGCCTGCCCTACATGCTAAAGAAGCATTTTGGCTCCCCTGCTAGTTCGTTAATCGACTAGCTACCATGCAAGTTAAACTGTATGCTGGTCTCAGACTCCTGTTGTCATTAATTGCGACGCTGGCCAAAATAGCTAAATGGGCTGTTAACATTGCTATTAAACTACATGTTCGAACGTTAATTGTAACGTTAATTGAACTGGCTGGTCTCTAGCTATCGTTATCAAGTTGCTGCTGCTAGCCACCTCTGCTCAACATTAGGTATTTTCCCTCCATACGTATTACCACAAGTGCTATGTTGCCTAACGAAAAGCTACCGTGGACGTTACCTTGCTACGTTGAACATTTGGCCATTTATAACGTGGCTAGTTCCCTTTGTCATAGTTTTGTTTTTTGGAGTGTAAACTATTCAGGTCAGACAACAACTTTCAACAAATATGGTAACCGTATACCGTTACTCGCAGTAACAAATTACTTCACAAAAAAACCCCAATCTAGCTAGTGTTTTAATGCACTCGAATGTCAGAGAGTATCCCCCTATTTGTTTGTGTGAGGTCACATTTTGAAATGTGTTGTGTTCAAAGACATGTACCAGCCCAAGATGGTGGTTTCTGAATGTTTGGCCCCAGACTGAGGGAACTGTCAACTTTGCATGTAACATTCCTCTGAGGACTGTCACTCCTCGCGTTTGCGAGATGCTCACACACACAATACATTTGTTCGTTTTCTGCGAGAACCAGCAGTGGCACTTGATACAGTCAGATAGGAATCTGGTCAGGAATGCTGTTTGGCTGGAGGTAAATGTCTCCAAGCTGTTTCAGACAAAGGTACGTGACAGAAGAAAAGTCATAATTGTAGGCACTCATGGACTGTGCTCTCAGTAATGATACTGTGTTGCCAGATTTTGCATGAAAAGTGGGATAGTGTAGAAGGGGAAACTAGGTTTTATTGCTCCTCTACAGTGTTTGGTTCTGCTGCAGTGTACCATGTCCGATGGCCCCTTCGTGCCTTGCTATGAAGTAGCCTTACTAGTTTGAGCATTATTACACAAGACCTCATGTTGTCTAGCTAGATAATCAGCATTACAACGGGCTGCTCCACCGTGTCGTCCCTACCAGATAAGCGTTCTGATGGCATGGCACTAACACTGTGTAGTGTGTCTCTTGGCAAGGCACAACTAGAGGGAATCCTCCCCTAGACGGCAAATATATCTATTTGTGATTAATCTGGGGCTAATGCCCAGTGACTAGATGTTTGGTTTATCTGGTATTAATGACATTGAAAGCAGCAAGGGATGGTACAATGCCCCCACAGTGGCCCCTCACTAAGCTTGCTTCTGCAATGATTGACCGTTACTCAGCCAGTTTTTATGACATGATTTGACTGACTGCTCCCTAGTGCTGCTCGATTA
The DNA here is from genome assembly GCF_008692095.1 of Etheostoma spectabile. NCBI lineage: Eukaryota > Metazoa > Chordata > Actinopteri > Perciformes > Percidae > Etheostoma > Etheostoma spectabile. The sequence goes on along the minus strand of NC_045741.1, from coordinate 22,881,189 downwards.
TGGAAAGATCATGTTCACAATTATTTGGTCTATATTGAAATCAGATTATTTACCACCATGATCAGTGACTTTTGGACAGATGTGCAGTTGTTGAACTTACATACATGGGAAAAGTTCACAAATCAACAGGAAAACACCCTCATGACCCCTCCCAATTGAACCAAGACCAAATCAGAGTTATGTGCCAACTAATAGTTTTTCCTCCATTATTCTGTTTTTGTTATCGTTAGGAGCCAAATTTGTCTGTTATTTAAAATTTTGATTCCTACTGCTAACTTGTCCATCTTAGAAAAGCAAGCTAAGTGTCCTTCTTCAATGACCTTAAAGCCCACAATGCACAAAACCTATCTTGGCTGTCTCAGCCCTGGCTTGTTATTTATGCCCCTTGACTGCAGTGGTTAACCTGTTACTATATAGGAGCTAGGAATCCTGATTGTCTTCTCTCAAACTATCAACTATCTGCGTTCTCCATGCATATGATATGAGCTTTCACTTATTTGGCCATGTTACAGTAGATGAGCTCTATCAACCTGACTGACTAGTTCGATCCAGGTGTGGGTTTGCATTTGCACAATGGCTACTTATTAACTGAACAACTGAATAATAATACTCTGCACGATTTTGGCTGAAACGTGTAATTACTTAAAACGGATTGAATTAACTTATTGTCCCTAAGCCATTTTCCCTCTGCTGCACCCTTTCTGTGTGCACATGTTCCTGCTCTGAGCCTTGACTCAACACAAATGTATCGCTAGATCCTCAAGCAGACATACATTGCTGTGCCCTGTCATTCTGTTTGGGGATATTCTTTCACTGTAATACAGTGAAGGTAAGAAGAATTCTGAGTTTGGTCAATATCTTCCAAATATTTAAATGAATTATGATGGCCGTGTAGTGTTTGGATTCAGCCGTAGTCCCATTTCTCTGACTTTCTTAATGCTAACTTAAGGTCTCCTCCTCTACCCGTGCATGTAAATTTAAAAGTACAACTGTCTTACTCTGATTACATGGGTTTAGCCTTTTTTTTCATTGATTCTATCCAAAGACTTGGCGTGGTGTAGCACACAATAGGACTAAGTCCCTAGCTAGAAATAACCTATAATTGGGCCCTTCTGGAAGAATTATCCTTGGCTTTAGAGAGAGGTTTTGGGAGCATAATTGAGGTGTTGGTTCTGCCTTCGCCATAGAAACCACCCGTCTTCCTCCTCACTGAGGTCCATGTTGGGCCATGTTTAGATTAATTGCGGGGTACATAAGTGTCAAATTTCGTGCCATCCAGACAAGATAAGATAAGAGGAATTTGGAGCTATCTGTCGTACCATGTAAAAAAGTGGTTCATTGCCTTCCTTCCTCGTCGAAGAAGGCCAGTAATTTTCCGCTCAAGAAGTAGTGATTACAACAGTGACCAGGCCTCTGTCATTTAGTTAGTGTTGGAGAGACCGATATGTCTATTTCTATTCCCTCTTTGTCAACTTACTGTGCACACTGTCGGTTCTTGACTGAGCTATTCCAAGTTCATTCCAGACATGTTCAGCAAAAACTACATCACATTAGACAATTCTTGAGTTTTTCGTTGTCTAATTTTGATTGTGTTGTTTTTGTAGTTTAGTTTTTCATTTGTAGAAGGAACAGTAGCCTTACAGAGAAAATTGACAGTTGGATAAGCAGTGTCGCATGTACTGTAACGTGTGTGTGTGTTGTTTGTTTGTGTGGTTGTGTGTGTGTGCTGGGGTTTGTGTGTGTGTGTGTGTGTTTGTGTGTGTGTGTGTTTTTGTGTGTGTGTGTGTGTGTGTGTGTGTGTTTGTTTTGTGTGTGTGGTGTGTTGTGTGTGTGTGGGGTGTGTGGTGTGTGTGTGTTGTGTGTGTGTGTGTGGTGTTGGTGTGGTGTGGTGGTGTAATAAATCTGGAACTTATTAAGTTCGACTGTGAGTCATTGATATGTAAACTGTACGAAACAAACCCAGGCTGTTAACCCTGGGAAAAATTTGATATGTGCAGCAGCTGAAAGGAAACAGGCAGTCTTGCCTTTGACTAACAGTCTCCTATTTGCAGGCATCCTTGCGGTGTGCTGTGGAATCTTCTGTCTCAGAAAGTGCAAGGTGATATTAGATTGAAGCTAAGTTTAACCGTTGAAGCATTCAGTTTCTTCTCCGCTACCTTTAAACCCTTCTGGCTTGTTTGCAATTAACCAACAATGTACACGTTCAACTCTTAAAACCCTACGCCTTTATAAATGCAATGATTTGTTCAAGTATAGTGCGACTATGTTATATGTGAAAAAGGTTTTAGCACTTACCAGATAAATGCAGTTGTAGGCCTAAAAGATAAGCAGGAGCTTAGTCTTGGCTTTATTTGCTTCAGCATTTCCGACGTGCACAGGGTTTGGCTTACCCCTTTTCTTGTGTCACACTTTTTTTTTGTTTTTTTTGGACTCGCTTCATTGGAACCGGAACCAGAATGTATTATTCCAAGGTCTGTTAGCGTGAGAAGTGAGTGATTGCGTCTGAGAAGTGTTGTGTTTTTTTTTTTTTTCCATATTTTGGTGGGGATAAGGGATGTGTGATCCTATTCGCTGTTACAGACTTTTTGGGCGTCAAATTTTGCTTCGTTTGTTTTTGACTTTATCTACAATGACCTTTCCACCATCTGTCCTCGTCTTGGGTGGAAGTTCTCACACCTCACTCCTCTGTCTGGCTGCGATGACTCAGTGGCTTCTTCCTTCATTCGTTTGATTACAGTTGGATAACGTTTCAAGTGGCTTATTTATTCAGTCCTGATGTCACGGATTAATTTTATCTGCTAGACCCTTCTTTTTTACAGCAATACATACACATACATTAAAAATGATTGTAATGGCTGCTATGAGAATGATAACTGAGCCCTTTTCCGCCACTAGGATATAACCTAAGGTAAAGTACAGTTTGGATGCTCTGTTGCTTATATAACTGCCTCCTTGGATGAGTGGTTATCTTCATAATTATTTCTCCTGCTCAGGAGGTGATTTTAATCCTGTCCCGTACGAACAACCGCTGAAGCCAACGGTCCTACCTATCACTTTGCTATGACCCAGCTTCTCACTGTCCAACACACCTCCGCTTCACAGCCCTCTCCTTATCCGGGATGTTTGTTCTGTGTCATTACTGACTAACGTAAATTAAATCTCTTGAAAATGTTGGGCTGACTGAAATAAGACCCACATTGACTGCTATTCCAACTACTTCATTCCTGTGTCACCAGAACGTTCCAAGACGAAGTATTGACAAAGATATTTCTCAAAGCTGCTGATTAAATAACGACAAATTTTGTTCATTGTTGGTGACCATTCCAGGTACTGTGGGGTCCATCGTAGTTTCTACTTAAAGAGCATATGTTGCTACCTTCATTCCGCTGATTCTCGCTGACATCACAGCATTACAAGATCACACATCCTCCAAATGCATCTTCCAAGGTTTCAAGTAGAGCCCTGGGAGCTATGGCTTTGTGTGGTGTGTGCAACGACTGCAACGGGTCGTTAAAAACCGCAATGGCGGACGTGGATAGACAAATGATTCATCCAATCACCTGACAGTAGTTCTGTTTTTTTTTTTTTTTAATATCTACTCTTTCAAAAAAAAACGTTTCTAATGACTACTTCTTAGTGGTTCTGTGTACAAACCATGTTTGTACTTGGTGTTGGTGGTGAGAATATACTTGGTAAATGACCAAGATGGTTTAAACCCTAGGTGTCTGTTTAACAGAGGATTTCTGTGCGCTCTGTTTCAGATTCTTGTGCTAGTGGAACTTGTGGACGCTTCTTCTCTTTCCATTTCCCAGCCCGTTCTCTATGGCCTTACGGTGACGTCACAGCATACCGACGTGCTAACCTGGCTGGCCCCTGAACTGCCCCTAGCCCAAAGAGAGAACTTTATGCTGGCATTTTCTCCTCAAGACAGAAGATTGCCACCAGGTACAAGGTTGTGATGTAATTGCTCACTCTTCCTCCCTCCTGCTTTAGCTGTAATGAGTGTTGCATTAAAGGTG
>NC_045741.1:22877022-22877142 GCF_008692095.1 Etheostoma spectabile | reverse complement strand
TGGTTATGACACCTGATTCCTACAGAGTGAGATGGGGCTTTTATCTTCTTAAACTGTCTCATTGCTTTCCTGAATATTACAATTACAAAGATTTAATGAACTGTTGGGAAATATATTTAT
>NC_045741.1:22876603-22876731 GCF_008692095.1 Etheostoma spectabile | reverse complement strand
GGTGTTTTTATAACCAGGTGCCACAATGAAAAAAACATGTCTTTTCTTACAAAGACACAACCACAGGCTTCCTGAGCACAGACTCACTGGTACATTTGGTTTGGAGCCCGACCGATATATCGGTGGGC
>NC_045741.1:22869196-22876457 GCF_008692095.1 Etheostoma spectabile | reverse complement strand
GGTGTTGCATAGTTTCTCAACCAGAGGGCGCTCTACAACATCCTTGTTTGTTAAGGTTAGGGTTTTATGTCTTATTTTATTGTAGAAATCTGTTTTACTGTGTTTAATTCTTAGCCTGGTATCGTTACCAGTTGCTCAGATTTAGAATATGAATACAAATAAATGAATAAGAAGAATTTCAAGGCAGTTGCAATTTACAATAGTTTAGTTCAGTTTTTTTCAAACTACATAATTAAGTGGATGTGAAAGACTAAATAATAAAAAAAAGTGCATTATTTTAAAAGTTGTATCCAGGACTATGTTTGAGAATGGCCTGAGAATATGCAGGATCCTGTGTGGACTGACATTACATTCTTCTTACATTCCCTTTAGATTTATTCTCTTTCTCTATCTCTGTAGAAGAAAGTGAACCCAGAGCTTCCTGTGGAGAATCAAGCCCAGTAACCGGGCCAGGAAGCTGCGGGAGAGCAAGCTGAAGAAGCAGAAACAGAAGGCGGTGCTGAAGAGAGAGAGAGACGATGAGCAGTGCTGGCACATGGAGATGAGTCAGATGATAAGTTTGTAACTTAAACTTCATCCCACTTTGACATTAAACATGTTTCTTTGGTTGGCACAGAATAGAAAAAAATGCAGTAAAGGGGAAGTCCTAAAGCTATCCTGAGTATTAGTCTGACGCATGTACACATGGGAAAAAAGGTAATTTACCGCCTTGTTTAATACACGTTTTTTTCCTGTTTTCTTGTCAATCACATCAGATGTCTTGCATTTATAGTATAATTGCAATTTCAACAGCCAGAGAAAGTTTTATTAATAAGTTGATGAGCCGCCCTGGTATGCCAGTACCCCCTCTACTGGTAAGCACCACAACTGCAGTTCTTTTCTGTGTTTTGTGTCATATGGAAAATAATCTTGAATTCATAGTGTGAGCAATCACTTTATTCCCTCCTCCCCCATAAGACATGTGTGCGTCGGCCAGACTCTCCTGACGACCGTCGCATCATGGCTAAACACTCGACCATTTACCCAGTAGAGGAAGAGCTGCAGGCTGTTCAGAGGATGTCTCCCACTCTGAGAGAGCCCTAAAACTGGTGTCAGACTCTCTGCTGGAGAGGAGACGCCAGCTGTTGATACGGCTGCTACTGAGGAGGTAGAGTGACGATGGCAAAAAAGGGGTAAGGAGTGACTTCTGGCAGATAATTCACTTTTCTTTGGGCAGGATTGTAATAACAAGGATTAAGGTAGTTGAAACCAGGGTAACACCTTTTATTGCTGAGCAGGTTATAGCTAGATAGATATAAAAAGTAGATAGATGTTTGCTGCAAGCAACCCCAGTTCAGTTGAACTGTTTTTCTCTTGATAGTTCTGAGAACTCAGGACGGCTGCTAAAAGGTGTGATGAGGGTGGGCATCCTGGCCAAAGGCCTGCTGCTTCATGGGGACAGAAATGTTGAGCTCATCCTGCTGACTGCTAAGAAACCCACCATCTCTTTACTGAAGAACATCGCCAAGCATTTGCCCAAAGAACTGGAGGTAAGGAAACGTCGCCAGTTAATTTAGGACATTGGTTGAAGTTGAGTAAGGGAAGACTTGTGGTAAACTTGGAATTTATGTTTTAAGTGTTAAAATATTTTATTTTGTTTTATTTCATGAGTGTAGTATCAATAATAAATTGTAAATTCTGACAAAAATGGTATGAAACAGTTTTCTTGCCACTTGTATCACTATTAGTCTGATCAGCCTTATGACTTGTGTCATAAGAGCTGGATACTGAGGGACTGAAAGGTTAAATATAATGGGAACGATATCTAAAAAAACAAACAAGTGAAACCTTGTGATAATTCCACTCTCATGTGTTGAAACCAAAATACCAACCCAGAATAAGATATTCTTCTGTCGAATCACTTGATCCTAGATGGGTTTCTCTCATATGCTAGAGCATCTCATTTATCATTAGTGAACATACACAGCTGTCTTTTACAGTCAGAAATAACACAGCAGTTTGTATTTGTATGTATTAATGATTAGAATGATTAAAGTCAAATCAGTAGCGTTGACTTTGCCATTTTAGCTTGCTGTGGATATTTTTGTTTTGGTGTTTTAGAACTGCCACTCTGTAAAATTGATGGTTAGTAGTCTGTTATTAGAGGACTGTTTTCTGCTACATCTTAGAAATACTGTGTGGGTTCTAGTTGTTCACAAATTACTGAACTGCCCCTAGCCCAAAGAGAGAACTTTATGCTGGCATTTTCTCCTCAAGACAGAAGATTGCCACCAGGTACAAGGTTGTGATATAATTGCTCACTCTTCCTCCCTCCTGCTTTAGCTGTAATGAGTGTTGCATTAAAGGTGCTTTTGACTGATCTTTAGATTCACTGCCTGGTTATGACACCTGATTCCTACAGAGTGAGATGGGGCTTTTATCTTCTTAAACTGTCTCATTGCTTTCCTGAATATTACAATTACAAAGATTTAATGAACTGTTGGGAAATATATTTATGTTAATGTCACAGTCCCTAAACTGCTTTTGAGAGAAAATAATTTGCACAACCCAGAGTTAAACACATACTGTAAAACTATTGCCCTGTAACCACGCCAAATATGGCTATTATTTGCCCCCACCCCCTCCTCCTCTGTAGTGAGTAATTCCAAGTGTCCTTTTAACCGGCAGACAATTTAATGCAATCAAAATGCTAAATGAGTTTCAAGGCCTTTATGTGGCTAATCTTAAGCATTCAAAATGAGTATGTTTTTGTTTTTTATAACCAGGTATTCCAGGTGTTTTTATAACCAGGTGCCACAATGAAAAAAACATGTCTTTTCTTACAAAGACACAACCACAGGCTTCCTGAGCACAGACTCACTGGTACATTTGGTTTGGAGCCCGACCGATATATCGGTGGGCCGATATTAGGCATTTGCCGATCCGATGGTATCAGCATCTATAATGGCCAATTAAAATAATAATAATAAGATTTATTCATCAGAATCATTTATGATGACAAATACATTTCTCCGACAAATTAATATTTAATTAATAAAAACGGACTGTGAACCATGTTATGAGCATTGGTGTTGCATAGTTTCTCCACCAGAGGGCGCTCTACAACATCCTTGTTTGTTATGGTTAGGGTTTTATGTCTTATTTTATTGTAGAAATCTGTTTTACTGTTTTTAATTCTTACCCCGGGTTTTTTGTCATGTTTGTGTTTTTGTAGGGTTTTTTTGGGTTTCTTGTTTTTGGGGTTCTGTTTCCTTTTTTAAATTTTTGAAGTCTGGGTCCCCTGTCTCAAGAGGCTTTAAATAAAACCCCTTTTGGAGAAAAAAAATGGAATTCTGCTTTTTGTCATTTTTAAAAAAGCCGCCAAAAGGGTTTCTGTCAGTTGCCTAGAAAACCGGTGCAACTGCAGCCTTTGGGTTGGCTGAGCGGGTTTGAACTTGAATCATATTTTTAAAAATGGCTTTGATCCTTTTGATTTTTAATTTCAATAACTTTCTTTGTTAATAGATTCAAAAATTAAATTTTTTTATTTGTTTCCGTAGATTAAAAGGGGCGGGGGTTTTTAGACCAATCAAAATTTTCCGATACAAACAAAAAGGGGGTTAAGGCTCCCAAAATAAACTTTTGAACCTTCCCCAAGAAAGCGGGGAGTCCTTGAAAAAAAACCCAGGTTTTTTTTTGAGTCACACGTTTTTGGAAACGGGAAAAACCCCCCCCCAATCAGTTTATTGAAAAATTATCATGTCGGACCAGAAATATCAAAAAACAGGGACTGTTGGGGTTACGGGGGAATACTGTTCGCCCCTATTGAAACCCTTTTTTAAAAGGGATAACCCCGGAAACAGTGGAAACCCGTTGAAACCCTGCCCCCTCGAAGGCCATTTAAAGTTGGGGGCTAAATTCCCCTTTTGGACAAAATAACATTGCGTAAAAGGTCGGGTTTGGGTTAAATCTTAGGAAAAAAATGACCGGCGTTTTTGGGAGGGGCGGGTTTTCTGATGAGAGTGTTTACATCCAGCCCTTTTTTTGGGGAACAAAACTTTTTTCGGAGTTTTTGGGGGGCTTTGAAATCGGGGGAAAAAGTCGAGTGTTCAGCTAACAGCGTTGACAGGTTTGGGTTTTTAAAGGGGTTGGCAGAAAGTTTCAAACTCCCTCTCTCCACTACATTTTCCACAGGGGCCTTTTTTTTAAAATTTCGGGAAAAACACTCCCCCTGCAGGCTTAATGCTAGGGTTTGGGTCGGGTCGGCAAAATTTTAAAACTTTGTGCTGGGCCCTTCCAAAAACCTTTTAAGGGCGACAAAAAACTCTCCATTCCTACGCAGAAAATAAAAACAATGCCCTTCCGGGGAAAAGCGCCCAGAAGGTATGGAGAGGAAAGGGACACTGACGCCCTGCACCCAATCACCATTTACAGCCGGGGAAAACCAGATTCCCGAGGGAAAACTCATCGAACAGGGATTGAGATTCCAATATTGATGTCTTTTGGGAAAATAAAATGGGAAGGGGTGTAACGATAATTGACCCTTTTTTGGCTAAAGGCCCGGGGATTTTTGGGGTATCAGTGTTTACAATCTGAATGCTTCGGGAGAGTGAAGGGGGTTTGCAGAAGACTTTTGCTCGGTAAAATAAGTAAAATTTAAAGGGGTTTTGGAGGGTTTTGCAGAAGCTGAAACTCCACAGTACCAACAAAGGGTTCAAGTTTTTTTGTTGAAGAAATAGCGAGTAAGATCAAGTTTTTTTCTCACAATGCCGCTTCGAAAAGTTGGGTTTTATCTTTATATTAAGGACTTAAACCCAAATTCCAAAAGCAATAAAAACGCTAAAACCCCGAGCACTAAAGGACGACATCCATAGAGAAATTTGACTCTCGGTTCAGACTGGGGGATAACCCAAACACAGAAGGGGAATGGGGTTAATGTGATTCAGAAGTTCGAGAAACCCCCGGGAAAAAAAGAAATGACATTCCCCAGAAATTTACCGAAATTCCTCTATAGGGAAAATCACACTTGGAACGACCCCAAATTTGGACCCCAAAACCCAAATGAGGGGGAAATTCATGCAAATGTGGTTTTTCCCCGGATTCCAGGGTGAAATTTTATGCTGAAATTCGAAAAAAAAGTGGGGAAATTTTTGGGGATTGATTGGGTGGTGGCTAAAAAACCGACCCGGCGCCCCCTGATAGGGTAGAAACCCCAAATATTAAAAGAAGAGTCACTGGCAGCACCGAGTACCAATGGGGCAACCACAAAAAGAAAACCCGTGGCAACTCTCCAACCCTTTGCTCGGGAAAATTTGAGGGGGGGCTGTGCCTTTCCCACCCGGGTGCAGACACAGGGAAAAAAAGGAAAGATTCCTCCGATATTCACAGAAAGGGTTTCTGGATATACAGGGAAAAAAAAAGTGAACGTTCTTTGGAAACCCCGAGGACTTTCGTTTACCATTGGGTTTAATTAGAACCTGGGCCCACGTCAAAAGGGTGTCGTTTTTATACTAACCCCCAAAAAAAAACTAAAAACCTTGGGCAAGGCCATTTTCCCCGAACTTGTGCAAAAAAAATGGCTTTTGGGGGACAAAGGGGTGTTTTTCCCTGCGCTAAAAAATCCAGCACTGGAAAAATTTTTTGCCCACTCGGGCAAAGAAACTGATGCCCGCCCCCCACCAAAACCCCAAGGGTGTTAAAAGAAAACCCCAAAGAAACCCCGGGGGGCCCGATTTTCCCTGCAGCCATCACAACTGTTAAAATGAGATCCCAAAAATCCGGGTCCGGGAACCCAAGGGGGTGGTCCCTGAAGGATCCTCCCCCCAGGGTGGAAGGCTCTAGACAAAAAGAGGTGGGGAAAATGTTTCCCTGAAGAAATCCTCACCCAGCCCAAATGGGGACTCTGAGACACCAAAAGGGGGGAAGATGTCCCTGAAGAGTCCTCACCCCCAGAGGTGGAGATTGAGACACCAAGAGGTGGGGTGTCCATTAAGAGATCCCCACCCAAACCAGAAGGGGGGACTCTGAGACAACCCAAAAGGTGGGGGATTCCATGAAGAGATCCTCCCCCCGCCAGAAGTGAAGGGGCCTGAACAACCCAAAAGGGGGGAAGATTTTCCCCTTTTGGGGAAAAAACAGCAACAGCTTTTTCTGAAAAACAGAAGAAGCCTTCTCGATGGGAGACATTTAAAAATTTTAAATTTCCTAAAATTTTTGAGCCGATTTTTTTTAATAATAATAATAAAAATAAAAAATACATTTTGGGGGAAACCCATTTCTCCGTCCCTTTCCCCCCCCCCCTTTGGCCCCCACCCCTACCCCTTGGCCCTTTGAAACCAAGGGGGTAGGGGTTTAAGGGGGGGAAAATAAAACCCCCTTTTTAAATTGGGGCACCATTGGGGACATCAACCCTCCAGGATTGATCAAAAAATTCCAAAAATGCCCTCTTTGGGGCTGGTTTATTGTGTGGGTTTTTTTAAAAACAGTGTGGTTTTTTATATTTTATAGTTATTTTAGGTTCACCCTTTTTTAGTCCAGATTTCTTTTCTTGTAGTAATTGGTCCCGTTTGCAATTAAAATGTTTTTTAAATTCCTCATGTTTTTACATTTTCATACATATACCCCTGTAACATGGTTTTGGGTTTTATATCTGTTTAATTACACCGTTTTTAAATGGCTTTTGGGTTTACCAAAAAAATTTGTTGACAAAAAAACTGGCTTTTTTGGGATAAATTGAAAAATAAAAAGGGAAAAACGTTACATAAAATAATTTACAGAAACCCTTGTAAATTTCACCCTAACAACATGTCGCACACCAAAAAAAGGCCAAATCATAGGGAAAAAAAAAAACCCCAACAAGAACCCCAAACCCAAAAAAAAAACTACAGCTGTCTGATATTCAGACCATTTGGGGCCTTTTGGCCATAACACCCCCCCCCCCCCTCACATTCATCCCGAGTCCCAAAATCAAAACCAACAAAAAAATAAAAAAGTTTCCGGGAAAAAAAGAAAAGGAATTAAATTTCCGATATTTCAAAATCCCCGTTTGGTACCAAAGCAATAAAGAATGGGTACAAAAATTTTAAAATATGAATTTTGGGAAAAGTTTTGTCTTTTCAGCCCCAAAATGGGTCAGCTTTCTGTTCCTCCCCGTTGATACAGGGCCTTTTTATGTTTTAAACCCGTAGCGAGTAGCCTAGACCGTTATTATAATTTTAGCTTTACAAACTTTGCGGGTGTATACTCCATTCAAGGAAAAAATAGGGGGGCTGTTTTTTTGCAA
>NC_045741.1:22861844-22869096 GCF_008692095.1 Etheostoma spectabile | reverse complement strand
ATAGCGCCACATCTGGCAACAGGACATATCCTTGGTATGACAAACATCCTCCATTTACCATGAAACTTAGAACGTGTGGTCTACATGTGATAGTGAGGCGGACCCTATATTATGACCACGCCCAGTCATCTGGCCACGCCCCCTTTCTCACATTTGTACCGTTTAACGTAGATACTTATGTGAGGTGTCATTGAACTCAGCAGAGCCTTCCCTTTTCATTGGTGATGTTTGACCCGCCCCCTATGATGCGGCCACGCCCCCTTTCCAGATAGTGACCTGTATGACGTATAGTCTTGTGTGAGGTATCAATGAACTCAGCAAGACTTCCTTTTTCATTGGTGATGTTTTGACCCCCCCTTTATGATGCGGCCACGCCCCCTTTCACAGATAGTGACCTGTATAACGTATAGGCTTGTGTAATGTATCATGATCAGCTGACTTCTTTTTCTTGGTGACGTTGTGACAACTCCCTTTGATGCGGCACGCCCCCTTTCGGATAATGACGTTGTATGACGTATAGGCTTGTGTGAGGTATCATTGAACTCAGCAGGGAGTCACTTTTCATTGGCGACATTTTCAGGGTACGAGTGATGCGCAATGCGCGGTCGCAAGGGAGGCGTCCGCCAGTAACCCCGACTGGCGCGGGTTAGCGAGGGCCCTCCATCGCTGCTTGCAGCTTTAATTATTATTATTATTCTTTTTCGTCAATGAATTGCCTTTTTGGGGGACTTATCATATTCAAAAACTCACCAAATTTGGCGGTCGCATCAAGTCTGGTGAAAATTTACGTATTTTAATGGTTTCGGGAATGGGCGCACAAAAATGGCTCGCTAGCGCCACCTACAATATTACGAAAATTCAGCCCCTGCACCACGTTTATCGTAGACTCACGAAACTTGGTACACATATGTATCATGGCAGGGCGGACATAAAACTCCATTGTAGCCCCCCCCTAAACCCAACAGGAAGTCCGCCATTTTGTTTTGAATGTGCGAAATTAGTGCGATTTTGGCCATTTCCACATGTCGTACTTTAACGAACTCCTCCTAGAGCTTTCGTCCGATCAGCTTCAAACTTGGTGCGTGTCATCTTAACATGTTAACGATGAAAAGTTATTAAAAGAAAAACTTTTCGTCATAGGGCGTGGCCGTGGCGGGGCGGCCATTTTGTGCGATTCGCCACCAAAACAGGAAGTGGGTGTAACTTGAGAGTACGTTGTCCGATTAGCTCGAAACTTTCCACGACTCATCAGAGTCCGCCCCTGACGACATCTACACGCCGCTATTGGCTCAAAGTCATAGCGCCCCCTAGTGGCAACAGGAAGTAGGCCTAAAAGACAAGGTGCTATACTTTAACGAACTCCTCCTAGAGACTTCATCCGATCATCTTCAAACTTGGTGTGTATCATCCTAAGATGTTACCGATGAAAAGTTATTAAAAGAAAAACTTTTTGTCATACGGTGTGGGCGTGGCATGGCGGCCATTTTGGGTGTTTAGCGATGAAGATGAAATTGGCTGTAACTACAGTGTACGTTGTCGTATCTGCTTGAAATTTCCCACAAACACCAAGAGTCCAGGCCTGAGGACACCTACAGGCCAATATGGACTTTTGGAGATAGCGCCACCATCTGGCAACAGGAAATATGCCGTCTTACAGGAAGTGAGTGTAACTTGAGTGTACATTGTCCAATTGGCTTGAAACTTTTCAGGATTCATCAGAGTCCGCCCCTGACGACATCTACATGCCGAACTTCGCTCAAAGTCATAGCGCCCCCTAGTGGCAACAGGAAGTAGTTCTAAAAGACAAGGTGCTATACTTTAACGAACTCCTCCTAGAGATTTCATCAGATCGACTTCAAATTCAGTCTGAGTCATCTTAAGATGTTGAAGATGAAAAGTTATTAAAAGAAAAACTTTTCGTTAAACGGTGTGGGCGTGGCATGGCGGCCATTTTGAGTGTTTAGCGATCACTGTTAAAATGGCTGTAACTACAGTGTACTTTGTCAAATCTGGTTGAAACTTTTCAGGATTCATCAGAGTCCGCCCCTGACGACATCTACACGCCGAAATTCGCTCAAAGTCATAGCGCCCCCTAGTGGCAACAGGAAGTAGGCCTAAAAGACAAGGTGCTATACTTTAACGAACTCCTCCTAGAGATTTTCCGATCAAACTTCAAACTGGTCTGTGTATCTAAGATGTTGAAGATAAAAAAGTTATTAAAAGAAAAAAGTTTGTCATACGGTGTGGGCTTTGGCATGGGGCCCCATCTTGAGTGTTTAGCAATGAAGAATAAGTGGCTGTAACTACAGTGTACGTTGTCGTATCTGGCTTGAAATTCCCACAAACACCAAGAGTCCAGGCCTGAAGACACCTACAGGCTTATATGGACTTTTGGAGATAGCGCACCACCTGGCAACAGGAAATAAGCCATTATATGACAAACATCATCCGATTTACATGAAACTTAGAACGTGTGGTCTACATGTGACAGTGAGGAGGCCCTATATTATGACCACGCCCAGTCACTCCGGCCACGCCCCTTCATAACATTTGAACCGTTTAACGTAGATACTTATGTGAGGTGTCATTGAACTCAGCAGAGACTTTCCTTTTTATTGGTGATGTTTGACCCGCCCCCCTATGATGCGGCCACGCCCCCTTTCCCAGATAAGGAGCTGTATGACGTATAGGCTTGTGTGAGGTATCAATGAACTCAGCAGAGACTTCCTTTTTTATTGGTGATGTTTGACACGCCCCACTATGATGCGGCCACGCCCCTTTTCACAGATAATGACTTGTATGACGTATAGGCTTGTGTAAGGTATCAATGAACTGAGCAGGGACTTCCTTTTTAATTGGTGACGTTTGACCCGCCCCAATATGATGCGGCCACGCCCCCTTTCACAGATAATGACGTGTATGATATATAGGCTTGTGTGAGGTATCAGTGAACTCAGCAGGGAGTTCACTTTTCATTGGCGACAATTTTCAGGGTACGAGTGACGCGCAAATGCGCGGTCGCAAGGGGAGGCGTCCGCCAGTAACCCCGATGGCGGGGTAAGCGAGGGCCCTCCACGCTGCTTGCAGCTTAATTAGGGCCGAGCGACGACAGGCGGCGAAGGCCCATTGGAACTGAAGGAATTATTAGGGCCGAGCGCCGACAGGCGGCGAAGGCCATTGGAACTGAAGGAATTATTATTATTCTTTATTATTCTTATTTTCCGTCAATGAATTGCCTTTTTAGAGGACTTATCATATTCAAAAACTCACCAAATTTGGCGGTCGCATCAAGTTGGTGAAAATTTACGTATTTTAATGGTTTCGGGAATAGGCGCACAAAAAGGCTCGCTAGCGCCACCTACAATATACGAAAATTCAGCCCTGCACTACGTTACGTAGACTCACGAAACTGGACACATATGTAGCATGGCAGGGCGGACATAAAACTCCATTGTAGCCCCCCCTAAACCAACAGGAAGTCCGACCATTTTGTTTGAATGTGCGAAATTAGTGCGATTTTGCCATTTCCACATGTCGTACTTTAACGAACTCCTCTAGAGCTTTCGTCCGATACATCTTCAAACTTGGTGTGTGTCATCTTAACATGGTTAACGATGAAAAGTTATTAAAAGAAAAACTTTTCGTCATAGGGGTGGCCGTGGGGGGAGGCCATTTGTGCGATTCGCCACCGAAACAGGAAGTGGGTGTAACTTGAGCGTACGTTGTCCGATTAGCTCGAACTTTTCACGATTCATCAGAGTCCGCCCTGATGACATCTACACGCAGCTATTGGCTCAAAGTCATAGCGCCCCTAGTGGCAACAGGAAGTAGGCCTAAAAGACAAGGTGCTATACTTTAACAAACTCCTCCTAGAGATTTCATCGATCATCTTCAAAACTTGGTGTGTATCATCCTAAGATGTTGACGATGAAAAGTTATTAAAAGAAAAACTTTTCGTCATACGGTGTGGGCGTGGCATGGCGGCCATTTGGGTGTTTAGCGATGAAGATGAAATGACTGTAAACTACAGCGTACGTTGTGTATTGCTTGAAATTTCCCACAAACACCAAGAGTCCAGGCCTGAGGACACCTACAGGCCAATATGGACTTTTGGAGATAGCGCCACCATCTGGCAACAGGAATTATGCCGTCTGCAGGAATGGGTGTAACTGAGCGTACTGTTGTCCGATTACTCGAAACTTTCCACGATTCATCGAGTCCGCCCCTGACGACATCTACACGCCGCTATTGGCTCAAAGTCATAGCGCCCCCTAGTGGCAACAGGAAGTAGGCCTAAAAGACAAGGTGCCATACTTTAACGAACTCCTCCTAGAGATTTCATCCGATCATCTTCAAACTTGGTGTGTATCATCCTAAGATGTTACCGATGAAAAGTTATTAAAAGAAAAACTTTTCGTCATACGGTGTGGGCGTGGCATGGCGGCCATTTTGGGTGTTTAGCGATGAAGATGAAATTGGCTGTAACTACAGTGTACGTTGTCGTATCTGCTTGAAATTTCCCACAATCACCAAGAGTCCAGGCCTGAGGACATCTGCAGGCCAAAATGGACTTTTGGAGATAGCGCCACCATCTGGCAACAGGAAATATGCCTTATAACAGGAAGTGAGTGTAACTTGAGTGGACATTGTCCGATTGCCTCAAAATTTTCCAGGTTTCATCAGAGTCCGGCCCTGACGACATCTACATGCCGAAATTCGCTCAAAGTCGTAGCGCCCCCTAGTGGCAACAGGAAGTAGTCCTAAAAGACAAGGTGCTATACTTTAACGAACTCCTCCTAGAGATTTCATCCGATCAACTTCAAACTTGGTCTGTATCATCTCAAGATGTTGTAGATGAAAAGTTATTAAAAGAAAAACTTTTCGTCATACGGTGTGGGCGTGGCATGACGGCCATTTTGAGTGTTTAGCGATCACTGAGAAAGTGGCTGTAACTACAGTGTACGTTGTCGTATCTGCTTGAAATTTCCCACAAACACCAAGAGTCCAGGCCTGAGGACACCTACAGGCCAATATGGAGTTTTGGAGATAGCGCCACCATCTGGCAACAAGAAATATGCCTTATATGACAAACATCATCCGATTTACATGAAGCTTAGAATGTGTGGTCTACATGTGATACTGAGGCGGCCCCTATATTATGACCACGCCCAGTCACCCAGGCCACGCCCCCTTTCATAACATTTGAACCGTTATAGGTACAGTCTTGTGTGAGATGCCATAGAACTCAGCAGAGACTTCCTTTTTTATTGGTGATGTGTGACACGCCCCCTTATGATGCGGCCACGCCCCCTTCCACAGATAGTGACCTGTATGGCGTATAGGCTTGTGTAAGGTATCAATGAACTCAGCAGAGACTTCCTTTTTTATTGGTGATGTTTGACACGCCCCCCTATGATGCGGCCACGCCCCCTTTCACAGATAGTGACCTCTATGACGTATAGTCTTGTGTGAGGTGTCATTGAACTCAGAAGAGACTTCCTTTTTCATTGGTGATGTTTAACCCGCCCCCCTATGATGCGGCCACGCCCCCTTTCACAGATAGTGACCTCTATGACGTATAGTCTTGTGTGAGGTGTCATTGAACTCAGCAGAGACTTCCTTTTTTATTGGTGATGTTTGACCCGCCCCCCTATGATGCGGCCACGCCCCCTTTCACAGATAATGACTTGTATGACGTATAGGCTTGTGTGAGGTATCAATAAACTCAGCGGGAAGTTCCCTTTTCATTGGCGACGATTTTCAGCGTGCGAGTGACGCGCAAATGCGCGGTCGCAAGGGGAGGCGTCCGCCAGTAACCCCGACTGGCGCGGGTTAGCGAGGGCCCTCCATCGCTGCTTGCAGCTTTAATTTTTCTTGTTTTTTGTGCTCCTTCCGTGTTCCTGTTCTTTTCCTGTGTTTCGGAATATCTCCTGCTTACATATTTATAAGTCCCTTTGTGTTTTTTTCATTGAATCATTATTTCAAACTGCTGTTCCCTCCTTGCCTTCCTCCACTTGTGTCCAAGTCAGAAGCCTGACAAGATGTGGGTGATTGTGCGTACCAACCTTAAAAACAACCTTGATCCAACTAAGGGAAATCATGTAAAAGGTACTTTTTTATGTATGAAAAACTCTATAGAAATAAATTTTATATTTAAAAAAAGACACTTCTCTTAAAGGAACTCAAAATCTTGCTCTTTAAAGCATATACTGGCGTGACGCTCTTCTTCGTGCTTTCCAAACATGTCACCCAAAACAAAAGCGTTGAAGGTGCTTTTGTTTTGGGTGTTATTATTGGGCATTTGCCGCTGCATTGTGGGTCCCTTTTAAAGGAAATATGCACCTGACAAAGGCAGCTCCTACATTTTCAGACTTTTGGAATTGCTGAAGTCTTGAATTTCAAGTCATCCCTTTGCAACCCACCTTCAGAAAATGTTTTAAACTATTTCTTTCTTTATTTTGAACTGCTCTCCTGTATTTACTATATTCCCTACTAAAATGCAGATTATGACACCCTAAAGTTGCTAAAACACCCAAATTCCTACCAAACATAAAGAGGATATGACCTTTGTCTCCTCTATGTTTACTGAGGAAATAGTTTTAAAAAGTATGAGTTGTTTGTAACGTATGAAAATTAAAAAAAAAAAATGTTCTAATGAAAGATGCAAGGTGTTGTTATTTACTTTCTCTTGCACTGAAAGTCATCTCATCCCTGCGATTATTTAATTGCTTCCAAATTTCAGCGTTCACTTGACCTGATGATGTTATCTAAATCTTGAATACTGAGCAGTGTTGTAAATGGATGTGTGTATACCAAATGCCAAAGGTATTACAGGTCTATTTGTAATATATCAAAAGTACAATCAACAGTGTGTGCATATTTTATAGATTCAAGATAGATAATTTATATGACTAGAAGTAGTTGGAAAGCCACGCACATTAATGTGTGTTTATTTATTTAATTTTCATTTGCAGTAATGGTAATTATTGCTGAAAAATAAAGTGAAGTGTAAATTACAACTTTGCTCCCTGTAATGTTTTGGTGTAGAAGATAAGGTCAGATAGGCCTTTATTTATCACCTGAGGGGAAATCCAGTTGTTACAGCAGCACAAGGACAGAAAAAACGACAGCTTATAGAGAAAGTAAAAAGTAACATAAGAACTACTACAACTACTATTTCTAGTCATAGTTCCATTCTCTTTATTTGTGATACTCCAACCGGCACTGTCAGACACCGCCTACCAAGAGCCTG
>NC_045741.1:22859896-22861834 GCF_008692095.1 Etheostoma spectabile | reverse complement strand
AGGTTTCTCCCTAAAAGGAAGTTTTCCTTACCAACCAAGGTTTCTCCCTAATAGATGTTTTTCCTCGCTGCTGTTGCACTAAATGCTTGCTCTTGGGGGAATTACTGGAATTGCTGGGTGTTTTTATTTTATAGAGTGGGGTCTAGACCTCCTCTATCTGTAAAGTGTCTTGAGAAAACTCTTGTCATAAATTGATACCATAAATAAAATTTAATTTATTTGAATGTAATTGAATATAATAGAAGTATATATAAAAAGAAACTATACAACAGTAGCAGAATAAAGGGGTGTAGTTGTACTGGTGTAGAAAGTATCAGAAAATGTAAATACTTAGTTATGGTGTAGTGTAATGTTATGGCGTAGAAGATAAGATGTAAATATTTAGTGCAGGTGCATATTGTACATGTGTACTGTACAGCACTTGAGTATTAAGAATTCAGTTTGTTATACGATGTTAACTGTTATCCATTGACTGTAAACGGTCTATGAAATTATCCTTGCATGAGGAAATAATTACAAACCCTACATTACCATCTAGCGGTCAGACGTGGAACTGCATTTGGTGTACAAATCCATTCCATACACAGTTCCGCCTTATGCATGTAGCTCATTGATAATACTCCATGACATCCTGACCGGGTTTTACGGGACAGAGTCCCCGACACCTCCATGTGGGCGTGACCTGACCGACCGGCTTGCTTCCATAACAGCCACTAGCAACCACCAAGCCGTCAATCAACACTGAGTGCAAGTCATCCTGACTACATCGTTTTATAGCAGTTGTGGGGGGGCTGTACACTATTGTTTGAGTTAGAGTAGCAGTTGGTGTCACGGTGAACGCACACTTCGTCGTAGCAGATACTGATTAGCAACGTGTTAGCTCGCTACCGAGAGCCACATGGATCCTCAAAACACCAACAGTAACAGTGAGGCGAAGACGTTGTTGACCCACGCCAAGACTCTCAGGCTGCACACCGGAAATCTAGTCAACCGAAGTCGCCTGAAAAAGAAATGTCCGTGCTCTCCCAGCGAAGAGGTAAGATACCTAAAACCTGTCTAATTTTAACGAATTAACGTTAGCGTTAGTTGTGTTGGTGTGACAGTTTAGCTTATTAGCTTAGCTAGCTAGCCTTTTAAGTTAACGATAACGTTCGTTAGGCTACCTGGCTAAATATTTAACTAGCTAATGATATGTGTGTGTGTGTGTGTGTGTGTGTGTGTGTGATAGAGAGAGAGAGAGAGAGTGAGTTGACTGATAGACGTGCAGTGTTATATAAGTTATCCAAAGATAAACTGTAACTCCAAGCATCCACCTTTCAAGTAAGTTATGTATATTATATTTTATATATGTATGAAATAGTGTTAAACACATGTACATATATGTTATATCCACCTATATCAGATATAACGCTGATAACCTGTTATAATTAATATTTATTCCAGCTCTTCTTACTTACTGTTTACAATCCTCATAGAGCTGTTTCTTTACATGTGTGTTTATGCATATGCTTCTATGTATATACTGTATACAATTGTTTACTTTACGTTTTTCAGCTTTGTTGTCCTTGTTTTTACCGTATGTGAATGAACTTGGATAGCAACAAAAAGCCCTGTCCCTTTACGTGTTCACACTTGGCCATTAAAGCTGATACTGAGACATTTTACGTTTTCTAAGACGCTTTAAAAAGTAGTTTAAAATTGTACCTGTCAGTGTTCATAGTTACAGAACTGTGTCTGAGATAAGTAGCTGAAAGGTTTGAGTCTAGTGTGTCTTTCTGATGTGATGAAAGCATGTCAAATAATTAACTTTATCATCCAGCCAAAGGTGAATTGTTTTTAGTCAATAACTGGTGATGAATGATTGTTGTAGGCTGCTCACTCAAAACTCGCTGTAATAAGTGTAAGGCTGAATCCCATTTCTCCATCTTACCCCTACCC
>NC_045741.1:22853378-22859886 GCF_008692095.1 Etheostoma spectabile | reverse complement strand
TTGGCCCTTGAAACCAAGGGGTAGGGGTGAAAACGTACCCCAATGAAATGGGACACCACTTGGTTACATCACCATACAGTATTGATCACAAATTTCCAAGATGCCGTCTCTGTCCGTCAAATGCGTGGGTTTTAACAACAGTCATATGCATTTTATATATTCATGTATTTGATGTTCACTTTGGTGGTGCAGAGGCTGATGTTACCTGTGTAGTACTTAGCTCTGTTTGCAATACATGTGTGTGTATACACACACACATGGTGTGTTGTAAATCTGTTTCAGGTATCACCGTTTTGAATGTCATTGATGTTCAGAAAAACATTTTGTTAACAAAAATCTGTCTTTATTGCCCAATAAATTTAAACATAACAGGCAAAAACATTACATTAAATATATTGTATTACATAACCATTATCAACTATTAGAACCATAACTTACATGTCACACACATAAAAAGGCACTCAAATGTATAAAACAAAAAAAAAGCCTGGAATTACACAGGTGACATACAGGCAGGTTCTTCATGGAAACAGTTACAGGTTCTTATCCCCAATATCTATCTGACTCAAAATGTACATTTCATGCAGGTTTATGAACAACATTTTCTTTCCTATAATCCACTTTTCAATCTGTCCGGCCTCGTTAGGTATGGTCTGGGGATGACCCGTCTTTGCTACTAACCTATCCCTCCCTGCCCTCTAGAAGGTGATTTCTATTTGAATTTATTTTAATCGCTTAGCAATAACTTGCTTGTTCACCTGTTTGCCATAGTGTGGTTTTCCTTTTTGTCGTAACTGTATGTAGTTACAGTGGAGAAACACATTACATCAGACTAGTTTTTCAACTTACACATCCCCCCAAAATGCACAGTTTCTGTCCTGCCATTATGTGTTTTATTGAAATTAATTTCCAACCTTGGATATAACACATGGGAAAGCTGCAAATCATCATATTTAAGAAGTTGTAACCAGTGAAGGTTTGACATTTTGTTTAGTAAATCACACAATTAATCAATTATCAGCATGAATGACCATTTAATTTAAAATTTGTAACTGCTTGTTTTGGCACTGCATAGATGTTTACTGTAGTTTTATAAATGTGTGGCTGCAATATCTTGAAAGTGTTTGGTCAGACTTGTTACTTTTTCATGATTGTTTCAGATAATAAACCACTGCCCAGCATCAACGGTTGTTTTCATGGACGGACTGGGGCTAAAATGCAATAGGCCCATCATCCGGCTATTTGCCCCTAGCTGTGTGTTACTGTGCCACATCTGTAGCCACAATCCTGTAGCCTATTAGATAAGGTATTCACAGAAAGCAAAATCTCAAAACCAATGAGGATAATTGGGATTGTGTTTATTAATGAAACCTCAGCCGTCAAATAAAACCAAAATGTACAATGGCGTTACATCTGCATTGAAATAAAACACAAATAATGAAATGTCACTGGCTACAGAAACCCCGAATTACACAAACTTGTAATTATAAAACAGTACTGAGTATTAATGGCAACCCTTTCAGAGATAAAGTAGGCTAATTGCTGTACCTGAACGTGGGGATTAGATATAGACTGTAGGCCTATACCTAACTAACTATCTTCAACCTGAATAAACAAATGATTTTAAAGATGGGTTATTACCTATTATTGATGATAGAATATGTATTGCTTTGTGTACAATAATTAGCATTGAATATATTTAATATTTAGTCAATGTCATATTACACTTTTGATTCATATTAAGGCTATGAAATGATGAAAATGACTAGGCCCTATCAATTGTGTCTGTGAAGCATTCCCAAAACAACCAGCAGAACGGTTTCCCAGTTCCACAATAGTAGGCTAAACAATATGAAAAACAAGGACACACTGCACTCTGAAGGAGGACAGACATAAAATGCAAGCTAGTATTTTTTTGGTTAAACTTGCGGTTAAATGTGGTGAAATATTCAGCCCCCTCCTTGTATGTTAGCACGTTTAGAGTGCTACCAATGCATGCCTAATGTTTTCCTGTTTATTTCAATACCGCAGTCTTCATTCTTGCAGGTGAACTGAGCTTATTACAACCTCTCCTATACAACAAACATTTCCAGAACGCACAGATTGTCAGTCCGTCCCTAGCTGTTTTCCTCCAAAGCATCGTTGTAATTTGGTTGCAGTCAGTGCTACGCGCTGTGCCTTAGTACATAGTCCTCCTGAGTTGACTTGTTATTGTTGTGATAAAAGACCAATGTCATGGTTGAGCTATTACTGCATAAAATATGACTTGAGCTTGACTCAGTAGCCACAATAGTAGCCAAGAGGTAGTAGCCAGGTTTTTGGATTATCATATATTTATCTTTATGGCATGTACTGGCCTCTGTGTGGCTGACATACCACGAAAAACAAGAAATCTAAAGAGTACATAATACATATAAATGCTTTCAAAGGACATTTAGACACCTTGTTCTCTCATCTCTTCCTGCAGTGTTTTTATGTTTACTATCTTTCACGAATCTGCATTAATGTATATATGTCATAGGAGTTACCATGCTTGTGTTATTGTAAAAAGAAACATTCAATTGCCATTATGACTTAGAGTCAACAGAGACCATTTAAATTCCAATATATCTGACTTGACATTAAAAAATGCTGACCAACATGGATGCCTCACATTGTCAAAAGCCTGTTGTTCAAGCTAATTTAATTGATATAATGGTATATTGTCATTTCATCCTATTTTTAACCTTCACACATCCAACTCGTGGGACTGCTTTTCTGCAGCAGAGCCAAGGTTTGTTAGCCTCATGTAGTGTTACCTGTTAAGTCTCTACCAGGTCTATTTAAGCCACCTAGGCTCCCAGTCTGTCTCCTTTGTCTGTGTTCGGCCTGACATCTCCAGGTTTTAGTTTGTTTGACTTTTTCTGCTGGCTTTAGCACTCAAACGAACATTTATCAGATCTTTACGCTGCTGATGGAACTGGCCTTCTTGCCCCATGCTTCTCCTTTTGTAAATAATGTTTTTAAATCCATCAGCCCTTAAACTTGACATGTCCTCCTGTCCTTTTCCCACCCTTTAGTCCGTTTTGGACATTATAAAAGTTGTCCTCCTAATTTCATTGTTTATAACACACTGTGACCCGAATTAGCAAAGCAGCACATCACAGATGTTGGTTCGGGGTCTGCTAAGGATAGTCAGCTGTTCAGCTTTAGCTTTAAGTTTTAGGGATCCTTCCTGAAAATATGCATGTTTCACAGATGCTGTATATTTTTTCTGTTTTGTATTTCAGCTTCAAGATTGCATTCAAGACACACTGAGTGATTGGCTTTCTGCAACAAAACCGCCATCCAAGGTGGGAAACATTTACAGTTGTATCAATGTTTTCATGTAGTGCTATTGGGTTCTCAATGTGAGAGTATAGTCTCCTTGACACGGAGAAATGAGGAATAGTGTTTGCATTGATAGTCCGTTATGACCAAACCGGCAGTATCAGAATGAGTTGCACAATAATGTGCTACTACACTGTCGGGCACTAGAGTTCCAGTGTTTGGGAAAGAAAAATAGCTGTAGTGATGGACATCAAAGGATGCCGCTAGGCTTACTGAAAAGAAGCTGTCATGATGAATGTTCATGCAGTGCTGGCTGCCAAAGGCGCCATTCCAAATGTGCGTCTGTCTGAATGGGTGGAGGGAAAGGGCACACAAACTTTGCTCTGGGGGTTTTGTTCATTAACTGTGATAGGATTTCTTGAAAGCAGTAGTCACTGGATAATCTGTTTTATCAAAATAACGTGTTCTGAAAAAACTGAAATGGAGATTAAAAAGGCTGCAAGATCCAACGTAGTAGAACCACCATTCCTGCTGAACATACCCCTCGTCTGGCTGTTTTGCTAGGCTCAGCTAATCTGCTTTGGCTTTTATTACCACGCCCACTGGACTCAAATGTGAATGGGGGTGGTTTGAAAGAGTTGAACTAAGGGGTCTTAAATACAAGCCCTGCAGGGAAATGGCAAGAATGGGATGTTTCAAGCATGGGGCCCTGAGTTCTGTTCAGAATAAACACAGAAGCTTGGTAATGCTGTGTAACGGTTCACACGCTAACCGTCAGTTATCACTTTAGAGTCACTTTTACGTTAAAGTCACGACAGCTGTCAGGTTAGACCAAGTAACATTTCCCACTTGACACAAGTCTGACATGAGTGCTGTCAGATTAACGTAAAAAGGCTTCAGCAGCACAATGTTATGGACAAAGAAAAGAAATGCACATGTTTACCTACTGTAATAAATGTATCACTTATTATCAAGTCTTACACACAAAGAAAATATAATCAGTTCAATAAACACTGAATGAGACAATTCTGAGGAGATCCCTGTCTTGACAGGTCTATTTTTCCTCTCATCTTTTAAGAAAGATATTTTAAAAATAGATAATAATAACTTTATACAACCAAAAACAATCAGACAAGTACTTCCTCTCTATATTTTGTTTGTTTCTTGGTTGAACAAATGAACAAAAATTGTGCATATCCATCAAAACACTTCATATACAGCATGTGGGCAAATTAAAGCCTTGTCATTGAATGCATGGGCAATGCGGAGCACAAAGAATTGGCTTGAGAATACTCACTCACTTAAATGATGAAATTGACGTGGAATCACTCTGAGCAGAGGGGCCAGTGTCCTTTGTGCTTATGATGGTTATTAAAGGTAACCTGTGGAGATTTTGTCCTAGCAGTGCTATTGTTGATTTTGTTACACGTTCTTGTAAATGCTGCCACACAATTCCACTGATCAACGGGTGGCTGAAATTCAACAAGATACGCAGCAATGGCTGGAAAAGGCAGGAAAGAACACACTTCTCCCTTCATATTATAACTTTTTAATCTTTAACTCTTAGCTAATTTCGGCAGTGCCATCACTCCCTCTTGCTCATCAGATGCCAAATATTGTGCAAGCATTGTGGCTTTCTCTGTAAAGTTCCTGCCTGTCTTGTCATTTGTGAAATAACCTATAGCTGTCACATTTAGAGGGGGATGAAGCCAGCACTGTTCCGTATTTTTAAAAAGGGCAAAACACGTCACACCGTTTTTTAATCAAGTGCTTGGCTTGTTACGTAGGACTTCCCGGACACACTGGACTGCTCCATTCCCCAGGAAACAGATGCTATTACGCCTGAAGAGAGGGAGGAACTGAGGGTTTCAGGTTAGTAAACCTTAGTGTCGCAGTGGAATATCATGGGTGACTGGCTGCATGTCAGCACAGGAGATACCAGGTTAACGCAGCAAATGCAAATGTATTTTCCATTTCCCTGCTTCAACCTGTTTTTCTTTCAATGTAGCGATTTACCTGGCCCCTTTTTAGTGTTTTTAAAAAATAGCGATTTTGATGCAATCACAGTAGTGCCCCTAGCCCTCCCAAAAAAAGTAGTCTGACCAAAAACGAAAATACATTCAATCTTAAAAGTGGCTCTTCCTAATTAGGCTTTTCAACAAACGTTTGACTTGGGTACATTCACAAAAACACTCTAGGTTGCATTTTGGAGAGAGTTAAACTTAAATAACTAATAAATAGTAGTACATTTGTAATAAATACCAATGATTTAAACAAAACGACTGCAGTATTTGGGGGACGATATGTTTATTGCTGCTTGTTTTTGCAGTCAAGCTGTTCCTGTGTGAGTCGGTTCCATCCTCTATCCGAGATGCTGTGGAGATGGGTGAGCTTTAAATCTCTTAAGCTTTTCATGTGCCTTAAAAATGACAAACAATTGATATGAAACTAACTGTACTCGTGATACTGCCTTGTCTCTCACCTCTAGTCTGCCAGACACTGGCAGTGTCCCAGCTTGACTCTGTTATCATAGCGCCACCTTGGCCGCTGGAGGGTGACAGCCAAAGTTTGGCTCACCTTCAGCCAGCTTGGGAGGAGCTAGAGGCTCTGGTCAGGAGCCAGCAAATTGCTGCCATTGGCACCTCCGACCTAGACAAAGATCTGCTGGAACAGCTCTACAACTGGGCTCAGGTGGGTGTGAATCTTCTATCTTGTGTGTGTAAACCCTAATTTGTGTAATCCTTAAACTTGGCCCACAATGTATGTTTTTATTAAATGTGTATATTGCTTTCACTCATACTACACATTTTATTCAACCATGAAGCTTAATCTTATCGAGCTTTGGGGCTTTCTTTCTATTTTGTACCAAAAAAATTGATTTGAAGTTTCAGGGCAGCAAACACAGTGACATCTGGTGGCTTGTAAAACACACAGCAGCCCTTTGAAGCTATAGTTTGTAGTTTATGTCTCCTCCATGAGGAATTCTAAGTAATGACAAAATAAATGTCGGCGCAGCCACATGATGCAAGCCTTCCATGGCTGTGCATCACCCCTCCCCCACACAGTTGCTAGTAGCCAAGGAGGACACAGGATTAAAAAAAAAAGTGATGGACTCTTTAGAAGTTTTAACACATCTTCCTACCAAAGCCTTACTGAGAAATACAGAGAGAGTTTTGTGGAGCTGATAGTCTTAATTAGC
>NC_045741.1:22851546-22853368 GCF_008692095.1 Etheostoma spectabile | reverse complement strand
CTCATTTGGCAATGGCTTGAATGTAACGGATGTTCATTAATATCAAAAGTCGAGCTTGATACATAAAGTGTGTGCCTGTCTTCAGAAGGCAACACGTCAGGTTTACTGATTAAAAAATTGCAAGCAGGAATGTATTTATCTATTAAGAGCTTTGGCCGTTGTACCACTGTGTGCAGTTTCCTATGTTGAACCAAATAACGCAAGTCATCGATTATGTCCCCTATCTTGTACCAGGTGAAGCCCAGCAGTAACCAGGTCAACCTGGCCTCCTGCTGTGTGATGCCTCCTGACCTGACAGCCTTCGCTAAGGAGTTTGACATCCAGCTGCTCACACACAACGATCCCAAAGGTGAAATTCAGAATCAGAACTGAAATACTTTATTGATCTCCAAAGGGAAGTTCTGTAAATTCTGTAAATTCAATTCTCTGTTTTCTTCTGTCAGTCAGATAGGTTTATAGTGAAGTGTCAGTTGTCCCAAACCAAGAGTTCTCAGTCCTTAGTCAAACATTAAAGAATGTAAGTCTTGTTATAATAATGTTGTTATTGTTAATAAATGCCATGAAAAGACCAAAACCATCAATGAATTGATCCCATTAACAAGTATTGTTTGTGTAGCAACAGCCCGATATATCCTATCCCTTTGTGCCAAAGGTGTCTGTTGTCCTAAAATATCAATGAGCCACTGGGTGACACGTTTCATAAACATAGTCAATATTGTGCAGCCAGATCCTGTTTGCTATAAACAGCAGTGCCTAAGTGATTTGGAAAATGAGAGCCTATTTTTTTTTTTATATATATAAACCTACATATTTATGATGTTTTAAATGATTGATGTCTTTAGTAGAAAACATTAGTCTTGGACCTTAGAGTCACAGAGAAGGTAGGAGAGTGTTGTGAACTAACTGATCCATTGTTGATTTGGTCTTTTTTATGGCATTTATTGACAATAAAATATTATAGAAAAATGCCGGCCTTATTCCTAAAGCTTTTTGTAATAAATCAATTAACACATTGTAGCTGTTGTCAACCTTAGTATCGGTGAATCTGATGTTTAAGTTGTTCGTACAGTGTAAGCTGCACAGTTCACTTCGCTACCTGTGAAAGTTTTAAACCGCTCCTCTCTTGGCGTCATGCTTCCTCAGAGCTGATGTCAGCAGCCAGATTCCAGGAGGCGGTGCAAGAAGGAACGCAGGACCTGAGCATCGCTGACTGGAGGCTGGAGTGGGTGCTGCGTTACTCCATTATTGTTAAGAGCAGGGGCATTATTAAGGCCAAGGGCTACCTTGTCCGTGCAAGGAAGGCAATCCCCTAGCACACCCTGCTAGTAAAGAAGACGCATGGATGAAGCCATTTTCCTCCTCTTGATTGACATCCACACACAACATGCAAAGTAACCGCTCTGAATAATGGATGTTGCCATCCACCATGAGTCTTGAAGTCATTGTGTTATCCCACAGATAATCCTGATCATGTATGATTTATTCAGTTTAACTGATGCATCTACTCATAACCCTCGTCTCAGTGATAGACAGTAGGAAATGAACATGCAAGATCAACTCCAGAGTCAGTTTTGAGAGTATATACTATGAAAGTGAAAGTTTCACAGATGACCAGCACATTGACAGGTCAGCCATTACACAGCGGAGGCTGCTTTAATGCGGGAAAGTGTTAGTTGCTAAACTTTGATCCAAGGTGAGGGTTCCTTAACCTTGTTCTGACTTAAAGTGCCTCTCATCTTTTTCTCCTTCTGTCCTCATACCTGCGATGTTGGCACTGTGTTGGTGTGAATCATGCTTTAAAGCACCCATATTATGTTCATTT
>NC_045741.1:22851367-22851536 GCF_008692095.1 Etheostoma spectabile | reverse complement strand
ATAATTGTATTTTGAGGTTGTACCAAAATAAGTTTACGTGGTTTCATTTTCAAAAAACACCAGATTTTATCCTACTGCACATTGCTGCAGATCCTGTTTTAGACATCTCACTTCTTTACTGTCTTTGTTGGAGTTGCAAATGTGCAGTAGCTAGGTAATGATAACATCA
>NC_045741.1:22851072-22851357 GCF_008692095.1 Etheostoma spectabile | reverse complement strand
GTTTTTCCAACTTTGGTCAGTACAAGTAGCTGGGAGATTTCTTCTCAATGTGGGAATACCTGCAGAACAGGGACATGTACAGTGGCTTGAATAAGTTTTCACACCCATGCTAAAGTTGATTTAAAAAGGAATAAAAATACATCTTTTGGAAATTGATCTTAATGCCTTAATTAAAAAAAATTAGGAAAATCTAGTCTTTTAAGGACACCAATTTTCTTTCTGAATGAATATTATATTGTAAATAAAGAAATGAATGTACTTCCTTAAAATACAGGGGGCATAAGT
>NC_045741.1:22850911-22851062 GCF_008692095.1 Etheostoma spectabile | reverse complement strand
CCTATGTTAAATTCTCATAGAGGCAGGCACATTTTTTATTTTTAAAGGCCCGTTATTTCATGGATCTAAGATACTATGCATCCTGATGTAGTTCCCTTGGCCTTTGGAATTAAAATAACCCCCCCCCACATCATCACATACCCTTCACCAT
>NC_045741.1:22848233-22850901 GCF_008692095.1 Etheostoma spectabile | reverse complement strand
AGGCATGGTTTTATTTCAGTTAGCCAAATAGCTGGGTTGATTTGCATTGAGAGAACTGAATTGAAAATAACGGGCCTTTTAAAAATAAAAATGTCCCTGCCTGTATGGGAATTTAACATAGGGGTGTGTATACGTATGGCCCGCTGTCTTTTACGGAAGAACATTTATTTATTTACAATATGTTATACACTCACAAAGAAAATTGGTGTCCTTAAAAGGTTGGACTTTCCTAAATTATTTTAATCAAGGCATTAAGATAAATTTCCAAAAGTGTTTTTTTTTTTTAATTCCTCTTTATAATCAACTTTAGAATGTGTGTGTAAACTTATTCTAGCCACTGTAAGTAGTTCTTTTTTAGATTATAGTGAACTAGTGTGTGTTGCAGCAGTGTTTTTCCATTGAGAACGAGCTAGTATGCTAGGTTAGCCTCCTCGTCTCGGCTAGTGACGTAGACAGCCGTGCAGATTTTGAACAGCTCACCCGGAAACTGAAGGCAGAGGACATTCAGAAACCTGTCTCTCACTCAAAACAACATTGATGTCTTTTTTCAAAGTTTGTATGCGTGTGGAAGCACAAGAGACACAAAATAACACCCCAAATCCCAGAAAAAGTGATTATTTTTTTTTTCTTCATAAAATGATCAGTCTGAATAAAAGATGACATAGTAGTAGTAGTACTTTAGGAGGTAAAGCAAGAGGTAGAGATTTGTTTTTTAGTACAGCATGATTCCAAACATTTTGAAAGGATAAATGGGGAAAGAAAGTGATTTTATTCATGCATTGAATTTTTCCTGCTGTATATAACATTGTTTGCATTCCTCAGTTTTGAACAATGATGCGCTAATCCAAATCAAACTACATATGAGATGTTTATTTAATGATGCTGATTGACTTTAACTGCTTAAGCAGACAATTATGTGAGTATATATAACTTTATTTTATCATGCATTTTTTTTTCTAACCATGCACTGTTTGATGATGCATTGAAATGTTTACCCACTCTGTGCTCATGAGATTAACTTCAGGATTGAGAGTACAGCAGTATTTTGAGATTGACATGCATAGCTGGTTTATGTACTCTACATGCATTGTTCTAGCACTGGAAGCTCTACGTCAATGAGATGTTAAAATGTTTTAACTCTGAGGAAGTTTTTATTTAAGAATCAGTTGTTTTCCCAGACAGAATCCAGTTAATCTCATGAAGGCGAGTTATCTGTTGTACTGTAAACATGTTTAATGTTGTCATTTATCTGTACGTCATGAATTGGCTTTATGAAAATTATAAAACAGACGTTTGTTCCGTCAACACTGGTGTAAGATTTTTTTTTTTTTTTTAAAGGGTTAAACCTGGGCTAGTATGATTGTTTAATGCAATCAAGATTTTGGTGATGCAAACACATAGAAAAAATGGTTGTTGTATGAGCTAAATTAATAACAAAAAAGTACTTTGCTCTATTGTTTATTCCCTTTTTATATTTGTATTGTATGCACCAATCGCACCAAGCCAAATTCCTTGCAAATGAAAGCTTAGTTTATTATTATTTATAATGGAAAGGCAAAAAGTTGAATAAGTTCCTCTTGCAGAATGTGTGACATCAACCCTAGTTTAAGCCTAAGTGATTAAAATAGGGTTGTGTAGTGCCTAAGGATGGGTGTCGTTAGGATACTACTCTCACTAGCAATACTCTGTTTTGGTTTGGTTCTTCAGCAATACTCTTTTCAGTTCTTTTGTATTTAATTGCTTTAAAATATATATATATATATATTTAGAAAAATAATATATTTAAGAAATGGATTGAAAATATTTTAAATCTAGCTAAATCTAGATTTAAAATATCTTTTGAATCAGCAATTTCACTATATAAACTCAATATTTCACTAGAAATAATTCTAAAATGTCAATAAAGTAAATAATATTCCAGACATCGATATACTGAGTGAAGTTAAGAAAGGAAGAAAAAAAAAGTATTACGCTAATATAATTTCCCCTTGGGGGATATATAACCTTTAGTCTTATTAGTAGTCCAACACTCACATGTTGAACACTTTTAAATACTTTAAGATACATAAAGTAAAGATTGCTAATAATTCGTTCTTTTTGTTAAGCAACATTTTCAATGCAGTACTGTTTATATATTGTTTTACTTTTACTATGAACACTTCTCTTGCCACCACAATTTGAAGTTGGGTCACAGCTCTGCGATCGTCCGACGTCTGCTCGGCCTATATCTTATGTCCGTGTGTCGATTGGTCGGGTCTGGCTCTAGCTTTCACACCGGAAGAGAGAGAGAAGCTACGAGGTAGTATGCAAGATGGTGGCCACCAGGAGAGGAGTACGCGTGTACTCCCCAGCTCAAACAAACTCGGACCAACCCTCTGATGTCCCGGTACGTCTAAAAGAGAGATGTTCTTTAAACGTGTACATATTCAGAGGTCATGTAAAGGTGAAGAAAGCTCGTGTCAGTTAGCTGGTGTGTCTGTGTCCAGCTGCTCAGCGCTCACGTGGACCCCGTCTGTCCTCTCAGAGTTTGGAAACGTTTCGATGTTGTGACACAAGTAGAGAAAACAGTAAACAATTAAATGCATAAGACGATGCCGTAAATACAATGCTTAACTATCAGTTACAGTTTCCTTGAGTCCTGTTTGGGCAGAGTTCAGTGAATGACCCC
>NC_045741.1:22847636-22848223 GCF_008692095.1 Etheostoma spectabile | reverse complement strand
CAACAGTACATCTTTAAATGATGTTGGATTAAAGATTATTTTAAAATGCTGAATTCATGTTTTCTGTTCCTCTCGATAGGACCACTGTCATGTCTTTTAGCCGGCATACATCACAGACTACGGACAAGTTGTACAGAATCCAGCAGTTCCCAGGGTCTTTAAAGAACCGACTCCTTATTAATATCCTCCCTCTCTCAGAGGGAGTTATACATTGATTTAAAATCCTTCTCGTTACTGATAGAGCACTTGATAACTTTGTTCAGATTAGGAGTTAGGTTTGCAGTATTCTACAATTGTCTTTTTGTCAGCAAATGCTTTGGAAAACAGAACTAACAATGAATTACTCCAACTAAACAAGTATTGTCTGTGTAACTGTTAGACAAATTATCATACATACCTTTTCTTTGATTATTATGAAAACTGTTTGCATAAGAATACTATAATTATACTGATCACTCTAAACAAGATAACCATGGAGACATCGTCTGTCCTTGTGGAAGGCACGGGATGTTTCTGGGGGCAGAGCAGGCGGCGGAGATTCTTAGACCGAATGAGATAAACTGACAACATCAACGTTGTTATGTCTT
>NC_045741.1:22834073-22847626 GCF_008692095.1 Etheostoma spectabile | reverse complement strand
TGTAGAAATAAGTGGCGGTAGAAAGCTTCCAATTAGACATTTTCTATACTATTCGTTGGTGTGGAAACTGTCTCCTTGTGTTCACAAGTAAAACTGAACGTTGATATAACTTCAGTGGTCTCTGTCTATTCTTGATAATGAAATTATTCTAATAGCCAAAACCGATATATATTATTCCTCTGTGTCGTTGAACTTCACTAAAGTCCATGAACTAAACACACCAGTGAGTCACACCTTTGCACTGGCTGCCATTTTACTTTGTTACTATGAACAGTGGCTTTACTCAGTTTGAATCAAGGCTTGCTGTAGAACCAGCTGTACTAATAACTGTCTTATTTTTGCCACACAGGCCACTCCTTCCACTGGTCGAAGAACCAGGAGTAATGCTAAACAAGCAGAGAGCCCTACCCAGCATGCCCAGGTGGAGACCAGCAGCCAGCTTGAAAAAAGCGAGGGAGGACCCCAGGCATCTCCACCGGCCTCTGCACTGAAAAGATGCACCAGAGCTTCCCGACTCCACAGTCCAGAGCTGCCATGCACACCTGTGGGCTCCACCCACGAAGCGGACGTGTCAGATGTGGAGTCATGCACCTCTGTGGTCGAGATCAAACTACCAATGACACGCACCCGTGGGAGAAGGGGTCAGCCCTGCACAGTAAGTCAGGAAGATGAGGACATATCTGAGGTGGAGTCATGCTGTTCTGCAGTATCTGCATCAAAAGCTAGCCAAAGTAGCCGCCGGAGCACAAGGAGGAAGGCAATTCCTAAAAGCCTTGACCCATCTCATGTTGAGGAGAGGGACGTCAAGCTCGACTTGGGACTGGAGACCGAGTCCTGCAGCTCTGTAGTGTCTGATTCCCAGAGGGTCACCAGAAGTCAAAGAAGAACTACTCGCACCAGATCATCTGCCAAACAACAAACTGAGGATTCAGAGTTCTCAGATGCTGACAGCATCGCAGGAGCTGAAGTTTCTAAGTCCACCACACGCAGAGCTACGAGATCCAAAAGGCAAACATGTCCCATTCCCATCTACCTTGGCGAAGGCTCAGAAAGCTCTCAGTCCCCTGCCCCCAGAGCTCGAAGGAGCCGTGCAGCTCCAGGGAAGGCAGCAGCTTCTGCAGATGTCAGTGAGCCCCAGTCTTGTGAGTCTGAAGGCCATGAGTCCGGGTCCACTTACAGTCACAGCTACGTGACTCGTAGACGGGGAAAGACCCAATCCCCCAGTCCCAAAGCCATAGACTCCGACTCAGTACCGACCGACGTGCAGTCTCCGATGGGCAGCGCCTGCTCCACACAGAGCGGAGGGACTCCCTGCAGCAGCCGCACAGGCTCGGGGAGCAGCAGTCGAGGTGCTTGGACGACCAGGAGCTCAGTCAAGGCCTGTAGTATTGTTCTTGAAAAAGCTACAGAGCCAGCTGAGGAGGACACTTCTTTAAATGATTCTAGACTAGAAAGTACAGTGATCTTTGAGGATGCAGATTCCACACTGTTAGAGGAAGATGTGAACCAAACATTGGAAGAAAAAGAGAAAGAAGGTTTGAATAGTACTGCTCTCACATCAAATAAAGCACATACAAGGAGCATGGAAAAGGAAGTAATTACTTCAGAGGAAAACTCCACCCATGTGTCTCCCCTGGTATCAGACAGTCCTGGCTGTGCTGAGGAAGCCGTTAGTAAACCTGCAGTTACCTTCAGACGCCAGCAGGAGGAGATGTGTGCTAAGAACAAGGACAGGAACATCTCAGAGATGGAAATGATACAGGAAGTAATTGCACCATCAGAAGCGTTAAAGCCTGGCCAATCAGTTACAGAAACAGTATGTGAGAGCGCTTCTGAAATCCCACAGAAGACTGAAGAGAAGGATGAAGCTATGGAAGTAGCATATGTGGACACCCACTCATCACAGGGAGCTGAGGCTGTGGATGAGGATGCTGTTGTGGAAAGCGGGCCCAGTGAGCAGGAGAAAATGGAAGACGCTCAGCAGGTGGCGGACTCCAGTGAGGTCCGAGTTAAGTCCATTCAAGTGGCATCCAGCCAGCAGCACAATGTCACAGTGGATTCTGACCCAGAACAGCAACCTCAAGACGTCATTGTGGAGAATGCAAAAAAACTCACCCTGCTGGAGAGCAGCGAGGATGAAGATGTTGAAGAAGAGGAGGATTTGGGTTACCGGGCAGAGGAGAGAGCAGGCCTTACCCAGAAGTGTGAAGCGGCAGCTGCTGCATCAGTTGATGGACTGTTTATGATTGACACGCGGCCAGGACAGGAGGCCGATGACCAGTACTACAAGGAAAAGCCAACAGAGGAGGAGAAAGCCCAAAGGGAAGAGAGAGTTGAGCAGGAGGAGCAAGATGAGGAGTTTGTGGATGAGGATGGGGAGGATGATGATGATGAAGATGCAGAAATCCTCTTCTCTTGTAGAAATCCTCAGTTGTAAGTGTGCGATAGATGGCAGCCTCAGATTGGTACATTATAATTTACTGTCAACAAATCCCTTTCAAAGAATAGTTGGACATTTCAGGAAATACACTTATTTGCTTTCCTGCTGCGAGTAGATTGATTCCACTTGTGTGCCTGGATGCTAAATAGGAAGCTGCAGCCGATTAGCTAAGCTTAAGCAAAAAAACACTTGAAATAGGGAAACCGACAGCATGGCTCTGTCCAATGTTTTAATTGTTGAGCATTAGAGATGCTGTTCTTCCCCTATGTCCTGTATCCATGCTGTGCTAAACGAACAGTCTCCTGGCTCCAGCTTCATATTTAAAAGACGGATTAGAGAGAGTGGCATCGGTCTTGAGTCTTGAGAAAGACAATAAGCATATTTTATTGTGTATTCATTTTTTAAACCGTGGTAATCTTACTTTTACTGAAATACTTTGTATCACAAGTATCGTACTTTGCTACGTTTAAAGTCTCAACGTTTACAAGCTGCAGCAGAGAAGAAGCTGCAGGAGGGCACAGCTCGATACATGTGACAATCCCAAAGAGATTTGTTTTTAATATTTTCATTCACCAGCAGAGGGTCAGCCGTCGGGTAGGAAGAGGGAACAATGAAATGGCCTACTTTTTATTTAACTACATTTGTACATAAATACTGTTACTTGAGTAACATTTCTTTAAAGTAACTACTTTTAATAGAGTACAATATTCTAGTCTTCCACTCTTTCCACCTCTGTTGAACTCTTCCACCAGCGGAAGGAGTGGCCTTGGAAGCAGAAGTAAGTCAACGTCTGTAATAAAGCTGATTCTACAGCAAAATGGATCAGGGCAGTGCTGATGTTCTATTTTTTTCTTTTTCATTTTTCAAATGACCACAACCAACAATGTGTCAGTGTGTCTCTTTAATATTCTTTCTGTGTCTGGTTTTGGTAATTTCTTGGGATTTTCTATGATAGAAACTATAGAACATTACCAGCTGTTAACTGAGCACGTAGATGGTACAGCCACACTCATTAATTATATATTATAACTGCAGAAATGAGGAATTTTCTCTGTGCCAATTTGTTTCAGGAAAGAGTTGTCCAGCCGTATTGACCCTGGCATCAGAGTGAAGGAGCTCGGGGGTTTATACATCAATTTTGATGGCAGCAAATCAAAACCTGTCTCCAGTTCGCTGCAAAAACTAAAGGAAAAGAAGATCCAAGATGAGGTGAATAAGTGATTGATTTTTTTTTTCCCTTTTGAAGGTGATCTGTGGTGCAGAATGAATAATGAACTTTATAGTTATGCAAGGACGAGTAAATCCAATAACACCTGAGATGGTGTTATTCATGGTCTCTCTCCAGTTCTCCGTGACATTGGCCTTTTATCTCTCAGCAGTGGGGTGTTGATAGAGTTTGGTGCTTTGCAGTGTTGCAGTGTTTGTTGTTGTCCACAGGTGATGAAGAAAAGTGTGATGGGACCAGACTTTGAAAAGAAGGATGCAGTGCCTCCGTACTGTGAATCCAAACAAGCCCAAAAGCTGAAACGCAGAGTAAGTTTTAAAAAGTTATGCATTGGTCTATAGATTATCTGTGCTAAAGTTTTATCACTTGGATCATGAATCATTTGTGGAGTCAGTTATGACACGTCCTCCCCAAATAACGAAAACATTAACATGTAGTCATCATAAAGAAGATATGGTTATGTGCTTCAAAAGCTTCTACAATGCTTGTTAAATAATTGAAATAACTTTTTCCCAGACGGAGAGGGAGAAATCAACAGGAGATGGTTGGTTTAATATGAAAGCCCCCGAGATCACTCAGGAGCTGAAAGGAGACCTCAAAGTCCTGAAGATGAGAGGCTCCATGGATCCTAAGAGGTTCTACAAAAAGAACGACAGGGATGGCTTTCCCAAATATTTTCAGGTCAGTAGAAAACAAGAGTCACCTGCCCCTCTAACTCCTGCAATAACAATGCAGTGCTTAAACTTGTTTTCTTAAGAATAATAGCCATGACTCTTTAACTTGCTAAATTGTACAGTTCCCTACAAGTTTGTAGTTAAGATAACTATATTTTGGTGTATCAATCTCCTAATGTAGTCTACAATATTTTGGAATTATGTTTGTATCAACATCAAACTGAGTAACTTATGTGCATGTGATACAGGTTGGTACGGTGGTGGACAGCGCAATCGACTTCTATCATTCCCGTGTTCCCAAGAAGAGCAGGAAGAGAACCATGGTGGAGGAGCTGCTATCTGACGCTGAGTTCAGACAGTAAGTTGTATGAAAATGAAAACAAAACACGTTTACTCAATGCTTTATTATTATCATAGACTGATGGTTTGACCAAATATTGACAGGTGAGGTGTTAGTGATGTACAGACGAATCAATACTGGGCACCATATTTCAGATCTATTACATCACAATATTTATAACTGCTATCACAATACAGTATGTAACCATGATAAAAGTGAATTCTCATCAGGTTACAGAACCTAATGGGTCACGGAATACATTGCAACACCACAGCCTCAATGCCAATCCTGCATGTAATGTGTGGGCACTTTGTTAGGCATTTGCTTGACAGTATATTGCCATTTCTTTCCGCTTGTCTTACCAGGAACAACAAAAAGAAGTACCAGCACATTGTGACAGAGAAAGCAGCACATGGAGCCGGCAAGAGGAACAAGAAGAAGAATAAATTCCATAAGAAATGAATCTTGATGTGATGAACACTCTAAATGGCTTTTCCTAGTATTATGTAATAACTGCAGGAAGTGGGTTGCCATTGAATGCTATTAAATAGTAAATATTTCCAATTAAAACAAACTTTTTTTTAATCAAATGGACCTGTATCATATAAACATTTTGCTGCACAGTAATCATAGTATTTCATACATGCAAAATGAACATTAAAATATTTTCTTGCGATGACTGGTACCAATGTTTGTAAAGGTTCTCGTAAATTAAACTCATCACATCAAAACGTGGCTTGCAATATTGTTTTTGTAAGTTTTTAAAATCTAATCAGGAAAACGTGTGTAAAATTTTCAGATTAAGGTGTGTTAGTGTGCATCCCATCCTTTAAATCTAAAGTATGCATTATGAGAGGGATTGTTTTAACCGTGAATAGTCTTTGTATTGTAACTTGTTGGTCTCCTTGTGGACAGATCAGGAAGTGAAAGGTCGAAGGTCATTTGGTGGTCCCAGGTGGTTTTGTGTGTCTGCAGAATTCTCTGGACTCGGCTGTGGATCTGCTCACAGTAGGATGGACTGGTCTGGAGCCTGAAGAACAAAAAAAACAACATTAAAAGCCCATAAATTATTCTACTTGGCTACGGCGTCATACCGATTGAGTGTAAATATTAATGGACAAACCATCTAGTTCTGCAAATGGGGAAGTGCCTTTTTTATCTGAATTCCAGCAGGGGGACGACACATGCAGTGGCAAAAGGAGGTCCGTTTCTGTAAAAGTCTATGAGAAAGTGACCCACTTCTCTCTCAGTAAAAATTTTCATGAGTTTTATGGTCTCAGTTACTAGTTTAAGTTTTCTGCAACACAAAACTTTTAAATTATAGTCTTGTTGATTTTAAATGGCCGATATCGCAGGGTTTTTTTTATGACGTGGCTATGATTTGATTGTCAGTGAAAGTGTCAGTGTTGTATCAAAATTTCATATAAAAGTCATTGTATACCATATCAAAAAATGTAATGAAAAAAGTCATAGTATAGTATGTCAAAAAATTAAGTCAGTGTAATATGTTGAAAAAGTTACACAAAAAAAGTCTTAGTATAGTATCTCAAAAAAGTCATAGTATGGTATGTCGAAATAAGTGAAATCAAAGCCAAAGTACAGTATGTAGAAAAACTTGATTAAAAAAAGTCATAGTATAGTATGTAAAAAAAATCAAATCTTAGTATAGTATGTTGAAAAAGTCATAGTATAGTATGTCAAATTTCATTGTGTAGTATTTTGAAAAGTAATAGCATTTGGAAAAAAGTGATCAAAAAGTTATAGTATGTTCAAAAAAAAGTGATAAAAAGTCATATGTCAACAAATTTCAGTACAGTATGTAAAAAAAAAAAAGTGAAATCAAAGTCATGGTAGTTTATAAAATCATAGTATGGTATGTCAATAAAAGTGAAATTAAAGTCATATAGTATGGTATGTCAAAAAATTTGAAATTAAATCCTATGTTGAATTTAGTGAAATTAAAGTCAGTCAAAAGTTTATAAAAAGAATTCATAGTTTAGTATGTTGAAAAAAGTAAAATTAAAGTTATAGTATGGTATGTCAAAAACGTTTATATAAAAAGGTGGTATATTATGTCAAAAAAAAGTATAGTATGTCGAAAAAAGTGATCAAAAAAAAAAAAAGAAAAGTGAAATTAAAAGTCATAGTCTGGTATGCCAAACGTTATAAAAAAAGTCAGTTTAGTATGTCGAAAAAAGTCATACTATAGTATGTCAAAATAAATGTTAAAAAAAGCCATAGTATAATATGTCAAAAAAAGTCATGGTATGGAATGTAAAAAAAATTGAAATTACAGTCATAGTATAGTATGTCGAAAAAAGTCACAGTAGTATGTCGAATACGTTGATCAAAAAGTCATAGTATAGTATGTTGAAAATTAATAAAGTCATATTATAGTATGTCAAAAAATGTCATAATATAGTACATAAAAAAAAGTCAATAGTATAGTATGTTGAAAAAGTTGATCAAGAAAGGGAGGGAGGGTACGATTTAAGGGGAAGAGGAAATTTTAAGATTAATAGATGTAGAACATCAAGGAAAAGATTATGTTTATCATGTGCGGAGTTAATGTGGAACAAACTAAATGAGAACCTAAAGCAATGCCCAAACATACCTTTTCAAAAAAATGTACAAAGAAATTAGTTTTAGAAAGTATAAAGAAGCACTGTAGAAAGTTTGTTTGTGTTTGTTTGTTATTTATTTAATATAATATATATGAGGGTATGTGTGTGTGTGTATAGTATGTATATGTGTGTTGTGTGTGTATTATATAATATATATATATATATATGTGTGTATATGTATGTATAATGTGTATGTATATATATATGTATATTTATGTATGTGTGTGTGTTGTGTATATGTATATTGTGTTTGTATATGTATGTGTATATGTATGTATGTATATATATGTATGTGTATATGTGTGTGTAATGTACATATGTGGTATGTATCTGTGTAGGTAGTGTGTGTGTATATATATATATATATAATATTATATATATATATATATATATATATATATATATATATATAGCAACATATATAATATTGTAAAGCAATGCAAGAATTAAGGGGGGAGTACATAAGTTTTACTTCTTCCTACTCCTTTTCGCACATGTAATAGAGGGATGTTAAGAAGGATACTGTTTTTTATGTTTCTCTCTAATTTTTTGTTTTATTATTCTTTTTATTATTATTTTTATCCTTTTCTCTTGCATGTTCGAAATAAAGATATCAATCAATCAATCAATCAAAAGAAGTTACAGTATAGTATGTCGGAAAAACTAAAGTCAATAGTATAGTATGTTAAAAAGTGATAAAAAAGTCATAGCATAGTATGTCAACAAATTTCATAGTATAGTACATCAAAAAAAGTCAATAGTATAGTATGTTGAAAAAGTCATAGTATAGTATGTCGAAAAAGTTGATAAAAAAGTCACAGTAGTATGTCGGAAAAAATTAAAGTCATAGTATTGTACATCGAAAAATTTCATAGTATAGTACGTCAAAAAAGTCAATAGTATATAGTATGTTGAAAATGTCATAGTATGTCAAAAAAAGGCATCAAAAAGTCATAGTAAAGTATGTCGAAAAAAATTAAAGTCAATAGTATAGTATGTCGAAAAAAGTGATCAAAAAGTCATAGTATGTTGAAAAAGTTGATCAAAAAGTCATAGTATAGTCTGTCGAAAAAAATTTAATTAAAGTCATAGTATAGTATGTCAAAAAATTCATAGTATAGTACGTCAAATAATGTCAATAGTATAGTTTGTTGAAAAAGTCATTGTATAGTATGTCAACAAATTTCATAGTACAGTATGTCGAAAAAAGTGAAATCAAAGTCATGGTATGGTATGTTGAAAAAGTTGATAAAAAAAGTCATTGTATGTCGAAAAAAAGTGCAATTGAAGTCATTTAGTATGGTATGTCAAAACATTTGAAATTAAAGTTAAAAAGTTGATAAAAAAGTCATAGTAAGTTGAATAAAGTGAAATTAAAGTCATAGTCTGGTATGTTGAAAGTTTATAAAAAGAAGTCAGTTGAGTATGTCAAAAAAGTAATTCTATAGTGTGTCAAAATAAATGATCAAAAAGTCATAGTGTGGTGTGTCAAAAAAGTGAAATAAAAATCATAGTTGACAAAAGTGATTAAAAAAAGTCATAGTGTAGTATGTTGAACAAAATTCATAGTATGTCAAAAAAATGATTTTAAAGTCATAGTAGCATGTCGAAAAAGTTGAAAAAAGTCAGTATATTATGTTGAAAAAAGTCTACAGTGTTTTGGAAAAAAGTGATCAAAAAGTCATAATAGCATAGTATAGCATAGCATAGTATATCAACAAATTTCCTAGTATGTCGGAAAAAGTTTATAGTATGTTGAAAAAATTGATCAAAATTTCATAGTATAGTACGCCCAAAAAATCATGGTATAGTATGTCAAAAAAAATTGATCAAAAAGTCACAGTGGTATGTTGAAAAAGTTGATCAAAAAGTCATAGTGTAGTATGTTGAAAAAGTTCATCAAAAAGTCATATTATAGTATGTTAAAAAAAATTAAAGTCGTATGTCGAAACATTTCATAGTATAGTACATCGAAAAAGTCATGGTATGGTATGTCAAAAAAAGTGAAATTAAAGTCATAGTATAGTATGTTGAAAAAGTTGATCAAAAAGTCACAGTAGTATGTTAAAAAAGTTGATCAAATAGTCAAAGTATAGTATGTTAAAATTAATTCATTAAAATTCAAATTAAAGTCATATTATATCCATCCATCTTCATCCGCTTATCCAGTCATATTATAGTATGTCGAAAAATGTCATAGTATCGTACATCAAAAAAAGTCAATAGTATAGTATGTTGAAAAAGTCATAGTATAGTATGTCAAAAAAAGGGATCAAAAAGTCATAGTTTAGTATGTTGAAAAAAATTAAAGTCATATTATAGTATGTCAAAAAATGTCATAGTATAGTATATAAAAAAGTCAATAGTATAGTATGTTGAAAAAGTCATAGTATGTCAAAAAAAGGGATCAAAAAGTTAGTTTAGTATATTGAAAAAAGTCTATTGTATGTTGAAAAAAGTGATCAAAAAGTCATAGTATAGAATATCGACAAATTTCATAGTATGTCGAAAAATGTCATAGCATTTCAAAAAAAGTGAAATCAAACTTATAGTATGGTATGTCAAAAATGTGAAATTAAAGTCAAAAAAGTTGATAAAAAGTTTTTGTATAGTATGACGAAATAAGTGAAATC
The DNA here is from genome assembly GCF_008692095.1 of Etheostoma spectabile. Lineage (NCBI taxonomy): Eukaryota > Metazoa > Chordata > Actinopteri > Perciformes > Percidae > Etheostoma > Etheostoma spectabile. Next base: position 22,837,690 of record NC_045741.1, on the reverse strand, counting down.
AAAGTCCAAGTATAGTATGTTGAAAAGTTTTATATAAAAAGTCATAGTATAGTATGTTAAAAAGTGATCAAAAAGTCATAGCATAGTATGTCGAAAACAAGTGATCAAAACATCATAGTGTGTCAAGTATAGTATGTCAAAAAAGTGAAATTAAAATCATATCCACACCATCGACAAAAGTGATAAAAAAGTGATGGAATAGTATGTTGAAAAAAGTGATCGAAAAGTCATAGTATATCTTAAAAAGTCATAACAAAGTCAGAGTATTGTTGGCAAAAAAAAAACGTCATGAAAAGGAACCGACGGACTGGGAATTTAACCTGGGACACAGTCTCCAGGAAGTACTTGCTGGTTGCTTTTGGGTAGCAGTGTTAACCATTAGGCCAGTGTGATACAAAGGTATTTAAGTTGAAACAATGATAGCATAGTGCTGTATATATCAAAAAAATATAGCCTTAAAAAAGTTACAGTATAGTACGTTTTATAAAAGGGATAAAAAAGTAATAATATAGTATGTCAAAAAACTTGACTGGGTATCAAACCTGAGAATGAGTCTGTAGGAACTGCTGTAGTGTTTAGGCCAATGTGCTGCTAAAGTATTGATGTACAAACAGTGATAGCCTAATATATTTCGAGAAAAAAATACATAAAAAGGTTACAGTATAGTATGTTACAAGTCATAGCATAGTATGTTGAAAAAAGGTCATTGTATCATTGTATCGTTGGTGAAAAAAAACATGAAAAGGAATATCCCTGAATGGGAATCAACCTGGGTCAGTCTCCTGTGACCACTTGTTGGCAGCAGTGTTAACCATTCAGACAGTGTGCACCACATATGTGTGGAAACAGTGAAAGCATAGTATGCTGTAAAAAGCCATAAAAAAAGTTACAGTATAGTACGTTGAAAAAGGATATTAAAAAAGGTCATAGTATACTATGTCAAAAAAAGTGAACAAAAGTTATAGTATAGTACGTTGAAAAAAGTCATAAAAAAGTAAAAGTATTGTATGTTGAAGAAAACATGAAAAAGGCCAGGCCAGACTGGGAATTGAACCTGGGAGAGTCTGCAGAGTCTAATTGCTGGTTGCTTGTTGTAGCTATGCTAACCAGTGAGCCAAAAAATAACTAAGCATAGGATCTTAGCCATTATAGTATAGTTTTACTAAAAAACGTCATAGTATAGTATGTTAAAAAAGTCATTGTATAATCTTTAAAAAAGTCAAAAAAAGTTATAGTATAGCATGACAAAAAAAGTTATAGTGTGTTAAAAGAAAAGGATAAAATAAATTACAGTATTGTATGTAAAAAAATAATTAAGTCAAAAAAGTCATAGTATAGTATGTTGAAAAACTTGACTTTGTATCAAACCTAAGATCTTATCTGCAGCGACTGCATGTTGGTTGCAGTGTTAACCATTAAGCCAATGCGCCACTAAAGTATTTATGTTGAAACAGTGATAGCATAGTATATGTAAAAAAAAAAAAAGAAATATATACTGTGTATAATTACAGTATAGTACGTTTTAAAAAAAGTGATAAAAGGTTACAGTATAGTATGTCAAAAAAATATAAAATGTCATAGTATAGTATGTTGAAAAAAAATCAATATGGTTATACAGTATGTCACAAAATATCAAAAAATATATAGTATAGTGTGTCATAAAATTTCATAAAAGTCACCAAAAAAAACACACACATATATACATATATATATAAGTCATAGTACGTCATGAATTTAACAAAAAAAGTCATAGTATTGTATGCTATTAATTTCTCTAGTAAGCCATAAACATTTTAAAAAGTCAAAGTATTGTAGGTCATAAAATTTCATAAAAAGTCATAGTATAGTATGTCAAAAATATAAATAAGTCACAGTATAGTATGTCTTTATTTCAAGTGTAAGGCATTTTTGATACAATTAAATAAAGTAAATCACAGAATAGTATGTCATAAACATGTCTTAAAAAGTCAAAGTTCTGTAATCCAAAAGTCATACTATAATAGTCATTAAAATGTCATAATAAAAATGTCAAATAAGTTATAGTATGTGTCATAAAAATGTCAAAAAAGTCACAGTATAGTAAACCATAACAAATTTGTCTGGTACTAATATTTATACAGTGGGGCTCGAAAGTTTGGGAACCCCAGGTAAAAATTTGTAGTAATGTGCATAAAGAAGCCAAGAAAAAGATAGGAAAATTTCCAAAAGGCATCAAATGACAGATAAGACATTCTTATAATATGTCACAAATAGTTAGATCTTATTTCCATCATTTACACTTTCAAAATAACAGAAAATAAAAAAATGGCGTCTGCAAAAGTTTGGGCACACTGCAGAGTTTCTAGCATGCACCGCCCCCTTTGGAAAGCTGAGACCTGACAGGGTCATGGATTGTTCTCAATCAACGTCTGGAAAGACCAGGTGATGTCCATCTTAAGGTTTTAAATGCCCAGACTCATCTGACCTCGCCCCAACAATCAGCACCATGGCTTCTTCTAAGCAGTTGTCTAGAAAACTGAAACTGAAAATAGTCACAAAGCAGGAGAAGGCTATAAGAAGATAGGAAAGCATTTTCAGATGTCAATAGCCTCTGCTTGGTATGTAATTAAGAAATGGCAGTCATCAGGAACAGTAGAAGTCAAAGCGAGATCTGGAATACCAAGAAAAATATCAGATAGAACAGCTCGCGGGATTGTGAGAAAACCAAGTCTAAACCCACGATCCATCCAGAAAGACCTGGCAGACACTGGAGTTGTGGTAAACAATTCCACTATAAAGAGATACTTGTACAAATATGGTCTTCATGGAAAAGTTCCCAGAAGAAAACCTCTTCTATGTCCTCACCACAAAAATCAGCGTTCTAAGTTTGCAGATGAACATATAGACATGCCTGATGAATTGTGAAACAAGTTCTGTGGACCAATGAGGTTAAAATAGAACTTTTGACCGGATTCAGCAAAGGTACAGTACGTTTGAAAGAAAGGGCACAGAATTAATGAAAGAACCCTGTCCAACTGTTAAGCATGGGGCGCGGGGGGGGGGGGGGGGGGGGGAGAATCAATCATGCTTTGGGGTTGTATTGCAGCCAGCGGCACAGGAAACATTTCACGAGTAGAAGGAAAAAACGGATTCAATAAAATTTCAGCAAATTTTGGATGCTAACTTGATGCTTGAACTTGATGATTTGTGAAAAAGCTGAAGGTAAAGAGAGGATGGCTTCCACAAATGGATAATGATCCTAAACACACCTCAAATCCACAGTGGATTACATCAAGAGGCGTAAACTGAAGGTTTTGCCATGGCCTTCACAATCTCCTGACTTCAACATAATTGAAATCTATGGATAGACCTTAAAAGAGCAGTGCGCAACAGACAGCCCAGAAACCTCAAAGAACTGGAAGACTTTGGAAGGAAGAATGGACGAAGATACCTCAAACAAGAACTGAAAGACTCTTGGCTGGAGCGTTTCCAAGCTGTGATACTTGCCAAAGGGGGGTACAAGGTATTAACTTTGCCCAAACTTTTGCAGACGCCACTTTTTTAAATTTTTGTTATTTTGAAAGTGTAAATTATGGAAATAAAATCTAACTTTTTGTGAAATATTATACGAATGTCTA
>NC_045741.1:22825069-22832569 GCF_008692095.1 Etheostoma spectabile | reverse complement strand
CTACCATCTCATGGGATTGCCATATATTTGTTGTATACTGTGATTGGAAACTCATACAGGTGCCTCTTTTGTTTTTAAAAATGACAACACCAATGATTTACACAGATGGATCAGGATGATTTCAGGGCAAACACCACAAAAAAGAGGATTGTGTTTTATCCTGCTTTGGTATGAGTGTGAACAACATCAGCTGGTTTGTGGCCAGAACACTGTTGCTGACCTGTTTGAGAACCTAGTCAATAACGTAAATGTTAAGTTCTCCCATGAAAACATTAAGAAGTTAAGATTACATTTTATGGTTGTTATATTATAAATCATGTTGCTGACCTGCTTTTTGGCCATTGTGTATTTTTGTATAAAGTGGTTATGATTTAACATATCTTTTTCTTTTCTAAACATTCAGGTAAGGGAAAGGGTTACATTACCTAGAGAGTTTACCTTTCTCTGAGGGAATGGCTGAGATTCAGAGGACTTCTGGCGTTTGACACGGCCAGGGTGGACTGAGCTACAGCAGCACCTCTCACAGGGCTTTTGATCTGGGCTTCATGTCTGGACTGTGTCTCTGGAGACGACTGGACCCTCACAGAACCCGACTTCACCTGGAAGAGGTCACAGGTCTGGGCTGGTATAGCTTTATAACAGGAACACTTAATGTTACAAATATTTTATTACTTTGACAACTTAGGGAAAATAATAATTTTAGGAAACCACTAAAACTGGGCCAATAAGAAGATTAGTTTGAATGAAAATAGTACATTAGATCAGTTCAGTTTTACATTAATTCAGAATACTTTTCAAAATGTCTAAAACAGTTGTGTGAATATATCACTTGGTTAGCCTGGCTTGGAGTTTGTGTACTTACAATATCATTGTGTCATTTGCTGGAATTAAATGTTATGATTTGACTTACTGTGGCTGTTCTTGGTCTGTAACTCCCCAGGAAAGAATCTACAATGACAAAGGCAAGTAAAAGAAAACTCTGCTTTTTCAGATGGATAACATCTACAGTATTTTATTTAACGAGATATACCTTAATCATTAAATATAGAAAGGTGTGAGTGAAAGTTATAGAGGCAGCAGTATATGGAGCAATGTGGTATTTGTGTATACTTGTGAAGCTTTGCACCATTAACACACTGACAAAAAAGAATAATCAGAAACTATTACATCAGTCACTGTTGATATCCTCAAACAAAAATATAAATGTAACCTGAAGATGTAAACAAAGATGCAAACAAAGACAAATTTTCACAAGACAACCACCAACCAATCTTGATATATTAGACCAATTGCAAACAGTTATTCCTGTAGCAAGTATAGCATGGCCTTAGGTGTGTAACAGTACACGTATTCATGTGAGCATGAAGGCCTACCTGTGTGATCAGTTGTGAAGCAGACTGAGTGTTGATGCCTGCTTTTATTCTGTGGAGAGGAAGAAGGCGTTCCAATCACAGAGACATTACTGCAACGAGGGACCTTAGATAAAACACAACAGAAAAACAATCTGCTGTCAAACAAAATCATGAACTTGTCGTTGTAGTTTGAATTCTGTCTACGTCGTAAAACACATGCAAAGCAAGGTTGTTTTGGCATTATTTTCTTCAATTTGAAGCAGTATATAAAAGGAAAAGCTGCCAAAAAACACTGTTACGCCATTTGTTTGTTATCTCACACTCAAATAATTTTTTTTAAAAGATCACAATAAGGCATAAAGAAAACAAAGACAAGATTTCTACAGAATAACCACCTTTCTCAAAAAATATACTGTAGTTTGGGAATGTTCTTCCCACTACACAAACAAACAAGGGACTCTGATAATGCATTCACCATGGGACAGAGCTACTTCATTAGATATCTATTTGTTAATTGCAGCTTGACTCTCAATTACTAGGGTTAATTGTCGACAGAAGATTCCCCCAGGAAAACCAGAGAGGGAAAAACACAGTCCCCTCTTTAATAAAACGCCTGTTGTATTCTAGTAAATTCCATTCATGTGTGTGACAAAAACAACTTTACCTAATAATTTCTTTTAATAACAGCATGTTAGTGGATTTTGATATTCATACCTCAGAATTAGATTTGATGTAAATGAAGGAGCATGAATACAGAGGGGAGCATTGGGAGGAAAGCTGTGCTGTTACATTCCCCACAGCTGTGATCAGAAAATCGCTGCCTTTTATATGCAAACATCTCATAGCAGTGATACAGCCATAATTAAAGTGTTACCACATAACTGTATAGCAGCCTAATCCAGGACACATGCCATTAAAGCACACTCAAGGCCCCCAATAAGGATAATAGGCCATATTAAATGTGCACACACACACTGAAACGTTTGCATGACGTCAAAATCCATTAACGGCTCAGGTAAAAAGATTAACACTGCTCTCTTATTATGCCCTCCACTTAATCTGCCAACTAGATTATGTTAAATTTTGGGAAGCTCCCACTGAGGTTTGAACTACATCAATTCAGGATCCCATTAATTTTAACACCTGTCCACTGAACATGTGCATTATTAGCATTAAACAAACCATCCTATCACTTTTTTCTCAATTGCCTTCAGTTTGGAGGAATATATCTAATGTTACCAACCAAGAAAGGCGGCTGGCTCTCAGTCTCCTTCCTGAAGTGGTGAGGCCCCAGCTGGAGATGGCTAAGTCTCTGCGTGGCGTCCTCTGAAAGCTGGCACATCTTGCGATGGGTGTAAGGGGACAAGGCTTGTGTCCGTGAGGAAACTGTGGGTTGCTGGTAGCCAGAGTCTACAGAGACTCTAGGAGAAACGTGTTTTCTCCCTTTATTTTTATTCTGGGGACTTTGGCCAGATGGGGATGAAGAGGAGCGTCTGAATGTTGAGGTCGGCCTTTCCGACCCATGTTTCCAAGAGACACAGTTCGCATTATCTATTTTGGAAAAATTACTGCTGGATTGTATATACTTTTTTGCAGAACTCTGCCTGGATGGGGTTAAAGATGGCCTTACTGGAGAAAGACAGCGAGTCTGGGGGTGCAGTGGCAGAATATAAGAGTGAGGAGAGAGAAAGAGACAGAGAGAGAGAGAGAGAGAGAGAGAGAGAGAGAGAGAGAGAATTTATACTTTGTTCAAACATGTCAAACTAGCCTAACAGGTCTCTAATTTGAGGTGGCACATAACATTTGTCTCAGAAGTTTAGCTTTCTATGCAGACCACAATGTTGTTCCTCCACAAGCAGTAGCCATTTTAGCCATTAAGGCAGCTGCTCTCTCCCTGGACAAAACCATTGAACCATTAGCTAAATTTACATTACATTAAGTGTTACAACAACAGCTCCCGCAGTTGGCACTGCCATGGAGACAACCTCTGCAGAATTACTTCAATAACTCTAATGGCCACTAACATCATTCTCCAATGCAATATCCCATATCCTGCGGGTAATGCCAACCGGGGATAAATAAGTTAAGATAAAATGTTAATTGCATTTGATGGCCATCTCCAGTCTAATATGATAAAGAGACATTACCTGGCTGTAAAACAATGATAATCTAAATGCTAATTAGGGAAATCACCAAACATTAAAACTATTTTTAAGAGAAACAAAATGATGAATAAATCCTTATCAAGATTGCCATTTGAGATTGGTTTAATTTAATAAAATTAGGCAAACTCTCCCACCCCCACATCTACCACCATCTCTGACTTCTTGCAGTTCTTCTGTCTGTTCTTTGCTGGACTGCCATCGAGAGTCAGTCAGTTTCCCTGTACCCAACTGATGGTTAGCTGCTATTTCCAATACTGGAGAGCAGTGCTTTGGCTAAATGCTAACTTTGGCATACTATCTACAGACATGATACTAACATGCTCATCATGACAATGCTAGCATGCTGGTGTTATCTTTATCATGATCACCATCTTAGTTTAGCATTTAAGAATGATTACATTTGGTAATTAGCACTGCTAATAATTGCTGATGGCAATGTCATTAGATTTAAATTTGGTCAGAAACAGAAAAGACTAAAACAATTTTGAAGATAGTGCAAGATGAAAAGGCTCACCAGAGTGATTACAACTAATCCTGAGGGGGGACGTGAATGGCTGTACCAAATTTCATGGAAATCTATCTGATAGGTGTTTACATTTCACACAGAAAACCAAAATGTCAACCTCATGTTGCGCTTGAGGAAAAGACAGAGGATCATCAAAGTTGTTAAGATACATTGTCTGGGCACAATAAACGATCAAACTGCATTGACACATTTCACTGGAAAAGTGAGAAAAGTCATTAGGATGAATCCTCTGGGAACCCTGGATGTCTGTACAGAATTTCATGGCAATCCATCTGACAATTGTAGAGATACAGGCTGACACACAGACAGACTGACCAAATTTGCCACCCATGGCTGCTAGCATGGCTAAAAGTGACTTTTGAATTAAAAATGTTCTTTAAATGAGAATGATAACAATTAACAGAGGAGCACCAGAAAATCTGCAAAGAAAGAGTAAGACATTGCTGAAAACTGAGTGTATATTTTTCACTACAGTTTCAGAGGTTTTGTGGAAGATGCTATCACTCTAAATCTCTATTAAAACAGGATAAGGTTTGTCAGCTGGGCGGGCAGGCAGTCAGGGAAATGCCTATGCTGAGGAGCCATTAGGAGAGAGAAAATGGAGAAATTCTACTGTCTGACAGCCACAGCGGTGCTCTGATCCAGACATCCCCCTGAGGGGCCAGGAGAACACTGACAATCTGCTTCGCTTTCAATGACATCCCATTTAAACAAATAGCTTATCTTAGGTTAATGCACCTGGGAAATGCATGGTAGTGTTTTGGCACAACATGCCAACCGCTGTGTGATGGATCATATGTTTTAAACAGGACTGTTTGTGTAAGATTATCATTCTGTTTTTTTTAAGTAACACTCTTTTTGAGTCTATATTAGGAGCATTATTCAACTCTACTAGCATCCATCTGCTGAGATAACCTCTGCACACAAATGTATGCAGTGTCACACAAGACCATGAAGGCGTAAATTCAATTCAAGCAGGGCTGAAACTAAGGATTATTTTCATTCATCAAGGAGGAGGATTACAGGAATGTCTGTAGTATTATCCTACATTTGTGAATTTGGGTACATTTTATGAACCAAAACATATAAGGTTGTTACAACAAAACACAATATTCAATCTCAGTGGTTTCTGTGACATGACAAATACTTTCAAAGTACTAATGTTATAAAATAAAAAAAACACACATAGCTCGGCTAACTACAGTAAAGGATCGTGGCCCCATCAAGTGGAAAAGTCCCACCACGCTACTGACCCACCTGTGTGGAAAAAAAATACACTATCTCTTCGCAGTGTCATATACCGTACCATGTTGTGAATTCAGATGAATTTTGATTGGTTTTCAGTGTTTCTATTGTTCATCAAATTGGTCTGAAAGTGATCCCGACAATATAATTTGCCATGTTGTCATTATAGTTGTGGTGTAAATGCCACCATCCACGTGAGTTACAAAGATTTTTTAAACTTGATATTTATAGTTCTTGTTAAGGCTCTCGTTAAGGCTTGAAAAATTTAAAACAATTGTTCATTTGCCAAAATAGTTAGAATAGAAGTTTTTTTATTGACTGACTGACTTAATTATACAAAAAACCTCTATACCAAAGACTGCTACAGTGGATGAGAACATGTCATTAAACAGTTTAATGACATGCTTTAATAAAAAAAAAGAGCACAGTTACCCTTTAAAATCCACAAGGACACTGTGGCAGAGAATACATGTGATCCTCCTCTTGGATAGTTCATGTAAAAACTGACTGAATATCTGACTGGTTCTGTGACAAACATTGTGTAAATTCCTAGCTAGTCAGAGATGTCAGAAAAGCCTTGCTATCAGCATCACAGATCTGCCTCCCTGTAATTACATTCACAAGGAGAGAACAGATACCCTTGAAACACTGCCAGTATGGATAGACGGATGCAGTAGCCATGGCAACAATAGGAGGTGGGTATGTATGGTGGAAACAGACAAATCTGATGGCGAGCGATAATACTCATTAGAGCCCTCTAGATATGAATTTTCACTGCTCTAGCTTTGGTAAACACTTGTACACAGCAATGCTGCATATGAAGCCGTGTGCTGTGGTCAACTTTGAGACATTTTGAACTGTTATGCAGGCTGATAAACCTACTGTTTACTTGATTTATGAGAGGCACTTTTATGGATTTTAATGGTTTACATTTTGACTAAGCAGGTCAGAAAGGCCATGAACAAACACCAAAATGTTTTTTTTATAAAAGACAGTTGTCTTCTAAAATGTTTTACAAATCAACAACAGACAAAAGGCAGATAAACCAACAGCAGACAAAGGTACATACTTGAAATACTGGCCACAGTTTGTGTTTTTGAGGCTAGTTTGTGTTTGTGTGTCTCTGTGGGTATGTACAGATCTCTGAGATGTGATAAAAGGACACACTTACGGGTAAGGCAGATGAACTGTCTCTCCCACCACTCTCTTCTATGACTGATGTCATGGCAAACTCCACTTTGGGGGAGATTCCCTAGAGAGAGGGGAACAATAGGGACAAACACAACACCTTTAACGTGGAGATGAAGACAAACCGATAGACAGATAAAAGCACTGCTTGGAACACCAATTTTCTTCCTAAAAGGGAGTTTTTCCTCGCCACTGTCGCACTGTTGCTTGCTCTGGAGGGAACTACTGGAACTGTTGGGTCCTTGTAAATTATAGAGTGTGGTCTAGACCTACTCTATCTGTAAAGGGTCTCAAGATAACTTTTGTTATGAATTGATGCTATAAATAAAATTCAATTCAATTTGCAATCACAAATCTTCAATTGTGCCTGGCTTGAGAAAAACAATCTGCAGAAAGGAGAAAGCTCCAGTGATGTTTAAATAATAAGGCATTTGGATAGAGACATCTAAATTGTTATGTTTGCCGCAAACACAAACACATAAAAGCAACGGTGAGGAGAATGGTGTTTAAAGACATTAGCAGAGATGGTAAATAACGGCATTATAAATAACAGCGTTATTAACTGCATTACTTTTTTCAGTAACAAGTAATCTAATTGATTACTCTTCTAATCTTAATAACGCCGTTAACCACCAAAAAATGCAGCGCGTTACTATAATTGAAACTTTTCATCAGACCAACAAGACCTCTGAGCCAAGAGGAAAATACTTTTTAACCGTTCTTCCTTGTTTAGTGGGCAGTGCATGAGACAAGTGCTTAAATGCTGACAATTGGCTGAGATTGAGTAAAATGTTATGGTAAGCCAATCAGAGGTAGAGTTGGGCGGGTGTTCGAAAGCACGCACAACGTGCCCGTCGGACACACAACGAACAACACAAGCAAGTCAGTCAACGAGAGACAGGTATGGCGAGCCAAATGAGGGGCAATAAATATCAAAAGTTACAAAACATCTATTGTGTTATTTATATCGATCCACTATATAAACATATCTACATACATGGCATTTGATTGGAGGCTAGTCTCA
>NC_045741.1:22824875-22825059 GCF_008692095.1 Etheostoma spectabile | reverse complement strand
CCCACAGCAACATTAAAATAGTTTAGATTTGTGTACATTGTTTGTTAATGTATTTTAATAAGTTTCAATTTCATAATAATATTCAGATTTATCATAAATAATTGAACATGCACATGTATTTTAAGTTCAGTTAAAGAGGGGTGGAGGTGGGGTCAATTGAATAACGCAATAGTTACTTTCTGAA
>NC_045741.1:22824430-22824865 GCF_008692095.1 Etheostoma spectabile | reverse complement strand
TTACTTTTATAATTTGTAACTGAGTAAACAATTTAGTTACTTTTTGGAAGCAACACTGCCAATTAGTCCCTAGGAGGACAAGTGGAGGATAGAAAAGCCACCCACAGCCACAGAGAGATGAAGGAATGAAAAGAGGAGGAGGTAAGGAAAGAGATCCAATTTCTAATGTATTAGCTTCTTTTAAAATTAGGATTGAGTTTAAATTCCTTCTCCTGACCTACAAAGCTCTTAATCGTCAGGCACCATCATATCTAAAAGAGCTTATAGTACCTTATTATCCCACTAGAGCACCGCGCTCCCAGAATGCAGTTGCATGTGGTTCCTAGAGTCTCTAAAAGAAAAATGGGAGCCAGAGCCTTCAGCTATCAGGCTCCTCTCCTGTGGAACCAGCACCAAGTCTGGGTTCGGGAGGCAGACACCGTCACCACATTTAGG
>NC_045741.1:22823809-22824420 GCF_008692095.1 Etheostoma spectabile | reverse complement strand
AAACTCTCCTCTTTGATAAAGCTTATAGTTTGGGAGTGAGGAGTTGCAGCGTTTGCCTAGACCGGCGGGGGAGGGAGTAGTCTGCATAAACGGCATCCCTTGTCTTCTCTGCTTCTCGTCATAGTCGTCAGATTAATCTACCAACCCTTCCAGAGGTGGCCCAGCTTTGCCTCGGACCAGCTCTTAGTTACGCTGTTATAGTTTTAGACTGCCGGGAGACTTCCTTCCTTTGACACAGTGAGCTCCTCTCTCATTCCATTGGTGTGCATCCATGTCCCAGAAATGCTTGTTACTAACTTAGTTCTGGGGAGCTTATTCCCTGGAGTCTTCATGTTTTTTTGGCCCGCAGTTTTCCTTGGATTAGGGTGGCACCTAAATCATGGTTGCAGCTGTCCCCATCGTCCTACTCCGTGACCTGCTATGCCCTGTTACACCCTGCAGTGCCCTGCTACGCCCTGCTACACCCTGTAATGCCCTGCAGTGCCCTGCTACACCATTAACTCCTACAACTACTTTCTAGTCATAGTCCCATTATCGTTATTGTGACTATAATTAGACTGTTCATCACACCTCGAAACGGCATCATCAGACACCGCCTACCAAGAGCCTGG
>NC_045741.1:22823699-22823799 GCF_008692095.1 Etheostoma spectabile | reverse complement strand
GGTTTCTCCCTAAAAGGAAGTTTTTCTCACCACTCAAGGTTTCTCCCTAAAAGGGAGTTTTTCATCGCCGCTGTTGCACTAAATGCTTGCTCTTGGGGGA
>NC_045741.1:22822830-22823689 GCF_008692095.1 Etheostoma spectabile | reverse complement strand
TGGAATTGTTGGGTCTTTGTAAATTATAGAATGTGGTCGATACCTACTTTATTTGTAAAGTGTCATGAGATAACTCTTGTTATGAATTTATCTTATAAATAAAACTGAATTGAATGAAATAGGTAAGGAGAGAAAAGGATGAAGTAAGAAGAGGAGGGAAAAGCAAAAATGACAGAATGGAGAGTAATTCACTGTGTAGCAAAGACAGTGTACCTTTATGTCATGTGCACAGACAGAGATTAGGAGGAGGCTTGCTCAAAGTGACACATGTAATATTGGTGTCAATCAAGCCGTTTCACATGGTGAGCACAATATGGGGTCTGACATCCCTCCTTTAACTAATTCAGCAGTGTGCAGTAGCTCAAATACCTTTGCAAGCATGAAATCCAGTACATGTGATACACCAGGGCCCATATTTATCAAACTGTTTTACAGAACATTTTTGGTTTTAAGTGAAGATAAAAGTAAATCTCCTTCACTATTACACCTTCTTGAAAATTTAAAAAACAAAAGCTAACAAATTTCTTACGACTTGAAAAGGCTCCTAAGTGAAGGAACGCTCTAGAGGTCTCTTAAGTTGTTTAAGAGTAGATCTTAGATGACTGCAGTACAAAAACAGAGGCAAGTACACCTCTGTTAGCTGAAGCAGTAAAAGTAGTAGTTATACAGTAGTTTTGGTCTAATAATCTAAAAATAACATCTGACATGAACTATTTTTGAAAACATTTTCCATGCATCTTTATTGTCCGTAAATGTCAATGCAGTACTAAATTGTCCTTACTATAAGATTTCTATACTATAAGATTTTTACACACACACACACACACACACACACACACACACACACACACACACACAC
>NC_045741.1:22795382-22822816 GCF_008692095.1 Etheostoma spectabile | reverse complement strand
ACACACACACACACACACACACACACACACACACACACACACACACACAAATTAGATTGTAGTTAATTCCACAGTATCTACTAAAGGAGATCTAATTGATTTTATACAAATAAAATTATCCTAATTTTTTATAATGATTTAATGATTACATTTTTGCTGAATAACATACCACTGAGTAAACTTTATATTATTTATAGAATGTGTAATATAAAAGATATAGGGTTACATCCATATCTCTAATTTGCTGTTCTTTTTCTAAACATACATGTGATCAGTGATGTGATCACTTGACAGCTACTCAAAAGTTACTTTGACACTTCAGTGTAAGCTGGAGTATGTCCCTTGATAAATGGGTCTTATTGCTCAAACCTAGCCAATAACCTTTTTACTCCTATTTTGACTCTTAGTTCTTAGAAGTTTGATGAATATGGCCACAGATGTTGAAGGAGGATTCAAAAATGAAATAAAAGGAATAGATGGAATGCAGCCTACAGGAAAGGAGGAAGATCTCTTCATCAGTACTTCTCTCTCGGCCACTCCTTTTCTGGAGCTCAGTCTGGGACCAGGATACAGAAAATCTCTGCTGCTCTCCTCCATACTCGCTAGGACCTCACCCTCTAAAAATCATACACAGACAGACAGTAAACAGGACCACACACATAAACGCAATCCAAATTAGAAATCCTGTTTTTGCAGAGTAATGACTAGATACAGTGGGGACTTATAATGCCCATATGGCATCATCAGAAAGCATACCTGGAGGCACCAACTGAATCAGCTCAAAAGATGTTATGTCAGCTAAAAAGAAGGAAAGCACAAATAGACTGTGAGCTAATGATCAGTATCACAGCTAATAGCCTATAAGCTTGCATAGCAGAGAATTCAGAGCTAGGAGATGTGGAAGCAAATCCCAGATGGCCATTTACCTTCCAGGAGGTCAGCTACATCAGCAGGGTCAACAACGCTGGGAAAAGTCTAGTAAAACAGAGTACAGACGTAGCAAATCAATACTTATAACAAGATGAGGCAGACAGACCGGTAGCTAAACCTGCCATTCTCCCAAGAGAAAATTTGGCCTTTTTTATCAGGAGTTGGAGGGCTGCAAGTTAGAATCCTTAGACCTGTTAAAAAATTACCCAGTGGAAGCCTGCAGTGTGGCACGGTGGTTACAGTACACTTCTGCCTCACAGCAAATTGGCACTGCAGAGTTTGATTGCTGGTCTGGGCAGGGCCTGTCTGTGTGGAGTTTGCATGGGTTTCCTCCGGGTGTTTTGGTTTCCTCCCACCTACCATGCATGCTAGGTAACTAGGACTACAGTTACAAATTTGCTGACTGGCTTACACTGGCACATTCACAGAAATATTGATTAATGTGCATTGTCCTAATAAAATAAATAAATCGAAATCTTAGGCAACAAGAGAGGTCATACACACAAGGATTTGGGTGACAGTAGCTCAGTCCGTAGGGAGTGGAGTTGGGAACCGGAGGGTTGCCTGTTCAATTCCCAGAATGGACAAAAGTACGGATGCTGGTCTAGCACTGGCAGCCCACTCACTCTAATATCTCTCTATTTGTGCATGAATAGGTCCTGAGAATATGTGTGTGTATTTTAGGCCTATGTGTAGTGATTTCTAACATTTTAATAACCCCACTGGGGATAAATAAAGTATTAAATTAGTCAAATAGAAACAAATTAAGAGACAACAACTGCTAGGATGTAGATTTCTTGACCCTAACTCTTTACAAAATAAAAGTACAATGGATTGGTTTTTGTAGGAGCCAACACAAAGTCTGAGGCGCATCGTGTGTCTAAGTAATAGAGGGAACATAGTTATAATTCTCACCTTGACGAATACCATTTTGTGGTGGAAGAGTAAAGGGAATGCAGGTGGCAAACTGGGAGTCTTCCTGTGCTGGCCCATGATACACACACTGAGGTAGATATCGTTGTTTCTAGTCAGGAGCAATCCTGGACATGTGACCTGCACAGAGACAGGTCTGGCTTTCAGTTGTTTTTGTATGTATCCTTTACTGGCATATTTATTTGTTTTATGGCAAAAAAAGAGCCTCTTCTTGAACACAATATAAATACATTTAAAAATAACTTTTTCAGAAATAATTTAGCCCATCCAAAGATATGCATCATGTATCTTTGTATACATGATGACAGCAACATTGTGCTACAGCAACCTTAAAGTTTAAAATTTTAGTTAAATATCAATCCCAGTAGGTATTTTTCAGCAACCTTAAAGTTTAAAATTTTAGTTAAGTATCAACACCAGTAGGTATTTTTTTACTGCTAACATTACCACTTATCTTTTTTTTGTAACCTGCAAAACTAATTAAGTTGAATTGCTTTTTAATATACTAAGTGGAAATGAGATATGAACAAATCAGCTTCCAACCAGATGCATCCACAGGTGCTGCACAATAAATGAAACATAACGATATTACGACTTTAGGCTCAATATGTAAATGTAGGGGGGACTCCCTTTTAGTTAATGACTGGAGTAAGAAAGCAAAAAGAAATTGGCTACAGAAAATATTGGATGTGTCTTTTCGAATTGCAGAAATACAAATACTAGCGTAATAACAATTACAAATACCATTTACCATTTGCCCTGAATACCCACACAGGTGTTTTGAGTTAATCTGGTTGATTAGACCTCTTCCCAGGACTGTGTGGTTGTGTATACACCATTTTTACAGTATGGTATAGACTGATTGATTTAAGTCTCCTGTTAGCTTTGTTGCACCAGTTAGGGCAGAACAAGTGACAGCTTTAGAGTTATTATTCTCAGAGGTATAACTAATCATCAACAACAACTGAAATCACCTGTGTGTGTGTTTAGAGGCTTTAAATATAAGTTTACTTATTTGTCCTCATGTCAGCCGTTATAGAAACAAGCAAAACATTTTATTTTTTGGGTAACGTTAAGTGTTTAATAGTGATTAACTAGCTAGTGGCCAAGATTTTATTCTAAACCGGCTAGCTACGTTACATCATCTCTAACGGTCTGTACAAATTAAAATCGATCAAAATGGTTTAAAACAAGATTGTTAAAAGCATGCTTTAAAATATTCATGTTTAGGAGGATTTAGGAAAAGGCATTTCTGTGGAGCTATGTAGCTAAGTTAGTTAGCTAATTATTTCTACGACATTTAAACACATTTAACGTTAACCTACATGTTAAATTCATAGACAGTTGGTTACCATTAGCTAGCTAGCTAGTTAGATAGGGAACGTTAATAAGGACAGGGAGGATGTACCGTTAAGCCCGCTAACGTTAGCTAGTTTACGTTACCTAAGCTAACGTTACAGGAGCAGCGTCAGGAGGCACTTACTGTCTGAATGTCCAAATATACGGTACATTTCAGAGACTTGTGATGCACCTTAGAAGAGGTAAGTTTCTTCTTCATTGAAGCCATTCATCCAACTTTTCAAAGTTCGTTGTCATAGCTGCCAAACAGCAACAGGCACACAGGGCGGATGTACAGTCATGTGACCAACAAGTGACAAATCAAAAGATTTTTCTACACACGCACACGCACACACACGCACACACACACACACGCACACACACGCACGCACGCACACACACACACACAAACAAACACACCCACCATCTTAAATATGTATTTAAGTTCCCTAAAATCTGCAGTTAAAGTTATACAAGAATGATGTGGCATTATAGAATGATGTTACACTATAGTATGCAAAAGTTTTGTAAAGAATTTCAATAGTATTTCCACAGTTCAGGAAAGTTCAATCAACATTGTGAACATGAGCATGGACATGTATGAAAGTCTGGATCTCTGTTTGTACCATATCTGTCTCCTTCTGAGTTTTGGGGAATCTGTGTTTGACACTCTGTGTAAGTTCACTTCTGACTCTATAGAGCCTTTTCCACTCGCAGCTTTGTTATGTGTCTTGCTGGCCATGCCACCTCGGCCCAAATACTTTTCAGATATCGTGTTTTTTTTTTACTTCTTCTTGCTGGACTTTGTAGGCTCTGACACTATTTGGCCACACTTTGTAAAATACATAGACAGTATCAAACTCAATCCTTCACCTTTTATCTGAATACTTGTAGGGCCGTAAATCCATTTCCGTTTTCCCCTCTCAACCTCAAAATATCTCAGACATCTACCTTGACTGTATTAAACCATAGGTATAACGTATGACTTTCGAAAATGGCTGTAAAATCATCCTACATGAGCATAACGATATCTATAAATGCAAACAATGCAACAATGCACAGATAATGAGATTAAGATGTCCTTTATACTGTAGGTCTCATTTTTATAAATCCAATGATAATTAATCAGTATTCGTATTAGAGAGCAACAGGTTCAGTATTGTGATTAAGTGTTTAATGACTAATCCTAATACCAACAGAGAAAATAACATCATACTCATAAAATAAATCAGTAACAGCATGGAGGCATGCATTTATTTACAATTGATTAAACAACAAATAGGAGCAGTTAAATGAAAGGCCTCAAGTGGACTAGATGGGTAGTACCAGTCTGTCTTTCCTTAGCCTTCAATAGTCCACATTTTAAAGTCACTAAATAACCCAAGACAAAGCTTGTTCTGATTTTAGTCCTGCAAGTACCAGTCATCCCACTGTTACAAATCTGTGAAAATAAGTCTTTATAGCCAGGGAGACGTAGAGCTTTTAAAGGCAATGAAGTGTGAAGGATCCTCCTGCGACGGTGCTCTGTGTTTTATACATGCTCAGTCTGTGTCTGTCTGTCCGTCTGTCTGTTTGTCTAATGCCTGATACCCATGCTCTTCTCCTTCTCTCTGTCTGTTGCGTCTCTGCCAAAACCATTCCCCTTTCTGTTAACGTCGCTTGTCTGGGACATCACCTCAGAACTGGAGACAAAAAAATGGTGGTAGATGGTAGGTATAGTTAAAAAAACAAAATACAATACAATACAGCATGCAAACAATTTAATTTAAAATGTGTTTATTTCTAATGCCATACTGCTTTACCTTTGAATGTGAATAGGTCTGTTGTCCTTGATGAGGTTGTTGAGTTTGTAATAATCCAGGAAGGTCCGTGCCACATTCCTGCCCAGCTTTGTGTCTGAGGACAGGGAGTTAAAGCCAATTGTCTGTGGAAGAGCCTCAGCTAACATTGCTTAAACATTTCCTAGATCAGTGTTTCCCAAACTGCATGGTGGCCCCTTTAGAAAGGTGCAGAGCCCTTGCATTAAATTGTGACACGAAACTTAAAGCTGCATTGAGAATTAGCAATCATGATCGTAGTCAACAGGAATCATCAATTGGTTCCATTGCGCAACTGTTCATCGCAATCAAAGCCTCAACTGTGCGCACACAAACGCACTACATATGCCAACGCAAGTCCCTTTTCTCCTCTCTCTTTTGTAAATGAAATCAATAACTATTGCATACTTATTCTGTCACTGCCCATCTGTCGCAACAAGAAGCAACAAAAAAAAGCAACATGTTTTTTTAGTGAGTACACATGACTTGAGACAGACAGACAGACACACATACACACACACACACCAATCGACACATGCATGCATGAACTACCAGGGATACAAATATTAAATTATTGACTGTGTTTCAATTCCCTTTCCTGAGATAATAAAGTCCATGTTATTGTTTTATCAGAATCCAATTAAAATACAATTTAAAAAGGAGTTCAACAGAAAATGTCATTTATTGAATGTATTTGTGTCAAAATGACATTCATACTTTTTAATACTGTATCTAATAGGTATATCTGTATGACACATTCAAACCATTTAATCTCCACTTAACTTCTCACATGTTTTACATAAGGTAATATTTAAATAAAAAAGCATTCAAATCATCTAGTCTGCCATCACCAACACACCCAGCGAGGTACAGTAAATAACTAGTGACTATCAACTAGAGAAATTTGCAGTGTAAGTCCATCGCAGTCTGAATTAACTGAGGCTAAATCAACTGCGTTTCACTCAGGTCAGCCAAATGCACAATGCTGGTATGAATCACACAAAAACAATTACTTATACACAGAGGCCTTATTTAAATTTAGAGGTAAGCACACACATCCTTCCCCTGACCAATTGTCCCTCACTATATTAGGCACAATATCAATAACTTTAGTGCTTTTACAAAACAGCTGAGCGTCTATGAGTGCTGTTGCTAAGCCTGTGATCATTAGGCCAGCAGAGCAAGTAATGATGACAATCAGGGTCTAATGAATGAAGAAGTAGAGAACCACCGAATGCCAACAATTTCCCCAAAGACCAAGAGTGGGATATAGTAAATACAGATAAATAAGAACAATGTCGCTAACAGAAGTAAATTTCATCTAATCATTGAGAAAAACACCATCATTGTAAGCTGTCAATCTATCTATCCACAATTTTAGACACATGTCCATCGTGCTTATTCCATCATTCTCCATCTATACAGAATGTACATTTATACCGTTTACCTGACACAAAACAAACAAAAACATAAGGTTTTTTTCCTATCTCAAGGCATTGATGTTTAGCTACCTCCATTCTTCATCAGGCTGGAGCATGATGGAGCAACACAGAGACGTAATCTGTCACTTTTCCTTGTCATTACCTTGTTGATACTTAGATACAGCCTGCCATCCGCTGGACTATTTATCTGTCACAAACGTGTGATTGAAACCACTGGCATACAAAAAAAGATTTAAAAATGGATTCGGCCATTTTTATTTCTATTTTCCAATTTCTCTTAATGATAAAAAAAATACCTGTGCTACATAAATCCTGGTTGCTATAAAGGTGAACATCTATTGTTTAAAGCCTGTTAACTTGTTAACCATCCATTCTTGGTTTAAACAGGCTGTCTGGACGTAAACTTCAGGCTTTGTCATTTCTGAATCAACACATACTGTATACGAACAAACACAAACACACAAACAGGGTACTATATAACCCTAAAAGGCTATCATCAATAAAGACCTGGGTATACCTGTTAAGTAAGGCCTGTAAATATGCAACCAAACCCCTCTGTATTTAGTCTGTCACCTTGGCCTTTGAGGGTGTGTTTTTATGTATCTTCGGAAGTCTGAACAGGACTGCATTCTTCACTCGGCAGGATGAAGGCAATGCTCTCCACACGACTCCAGAGTCTATATTTACACCCCATCTGGATGTTTGTCTGTGAGTCCTGCATCAGGCCAGAGCCGCTGTGTGAGTGCGTGAGTATGTGTGTGCGTGCGTGCGTGCGAGTGTGTGCGTGATAAAACTACAAATGAAAAAACTTGAAAAAGGTTATATCCTTCTGAATCTTGCGTTTAATGCTAATTTTAATGTATAATGGTTATAAACAAGATTAAGAGTCTGTAGCCATGCTAGCAGGACAGCTGTGCTTTGACCTTAATGGTAACAGTGTTCTATTTCACAAAGACAATGCTAACATGCTGATGTTTAGAAGGTATAATGTTTATTGTGTTCACCATCTTAGTTAAGCATGTTAGCTGATTAATGATAAACAGGCTGAGGATGATAAGAATGTATTTTGTTATGTAGCCAAAGTATTGGACAAATTAAAAGTTTTAGCTGATGATGGCGCTTGATGGAAAGTCAAGTGATCACCGTTAGTATAGTTCATCATGAAAGGGACATGAATGTGTATACCAAATGTCATGATTGAAACATCACAGTAAAAGTGAAAACTTTGACCTGCTGGTTGTGCTAGAGAAATGGCAGGAGATCATCAATGTCATTAGGATTCAACCTCTGGAAACCATGGCCATCCATCTGAAAATGGTTGAGTCTGGACCAAAGTGGTGGGCCAACTAACTGGACAGGACAGACATTCATATGCCTAGCTGCTGCCATTGCTAAAAACAACACATATGATTTGACTGTAGATAGTTTTTGATCTGCTACTAGTTGTTTTGAGCTGATACACTGATATACACCTTCACAATCGTTCATATTCAAGGACATAAACACATACTCACATATACCTGTGTACTTTATACATTAACTCACTCCCCTTGTATTCTTGGCATCTTCATTCTGACCTCAGGAAAGTTTTTGGTGTTTTCCTTCATTCTCTTTCATCAGCAGAGCTCTGAGCCAGTCCTGAGCTCTTTGGCCAGGCACGCTCAGTGACAAAAATATCTTCCGGACCCCACCGTGCGCAGATGGCCGCTCAGCTTGGCTTGTCACGACTCACTGTCTATTACAGGAGGTTTTGTGATGGAGGGTCAGCTTCTGAAGGAGAACTTCATCCACGTGGCGAATGGTTGGAGATGTAGAGGATGCCCTGACTGCTGTCTGGCCCGTTGCCTGGGGAAACCATAGGTTCTGGAACAAGACTGCTGCCACAGCAGGAAGTGATGTGTGCGAGAGCCAGGAAACAGTTGGTGAGCTGTAGCTTGGATAACAGGGGTGGTGGTAGTGGAAATATTCAGAAAACATTCAGCTGCTTTAGTCCACATCGAGGCAGCCTCCTTTGAAATAACACATACTAATACAGACTAACACTGACAATAGTGTTAAATCTGAATCATCAACTTAACTTAATCTGAAAGCATTATCATTGTGTAATCATTATCCAGCTCCAGAGAGGTCAAGGCCTAACAGCCTGTTAGCATCATGCCTGCCTGTCACTGAAGTGTGTGAGGTGTATTCTTTAACATCTCGGTACACATAACAGTCTTGTCTTATCAATTGCAGGTTATTGTCATGGCTGAAGGGCACGCCAGCTTAGGCGCTGATGAGATACGTGAGACAAAGGAGATGGGGACATGACTTGTTTACTGCAGCTGTTTACTGTCAGCATGCCATTTAGCCGCTTTCACCGTCATGTCCCTTGTGCCTGGTCTTGGAAGACAGACAGACAAGGTGACGATCAGACAACAAGGCCCCCAGTGGTAAAATGGACAAGACACGTGGAGAATGCTGTCCAGATAGGACAGGAATTAACAAGGAGAAAAGAAAGGGGACATTCAAGCCATCAATACGGGTCACTGACAGGTCCTGTCACTGCACTGGCACGTAGGGAACTAATTATCAATGCTAATTAAGAGGCTAGTCAACAACAGCAATACAGAAAGGGACATTTTTGTCCCCAATAGCAATTCAGCAGAGTGAAAGACCTCACGTCTCATTGCCCACAGGGACAAGCTAGGGTTGATTTAAATCCCTGACAGGACAGACAAGCTCTGAAACTTGAGTAGTAAAATGGAATACGTGTAAGGGGGGCTTCTGTTTTCTTACAGTGTGCTCAAGCAGGAATACAAGAGTCTTCTGATACAAGCTTCTCTACATATGGGTACTGTTTTTATATTCTAATTATTGTGTTTCTTTACAATAGTACTTCTTTGATGTTTAGGAAAGACTGCTTTGTGTACAAAATTTAAAGAAATAAAAGCAATGTAAAACAAAAAGTACATAACAATATACACACACACGTCTCATTATGGTACATGTGGTTTTTAAGTTGTTCCTTATTACTGTCATTAATCCTGTAGGTATTCTATTGTTTTTATAAATGTAACAATCCAATGACAGCAGATATAAATATATATATATATATATAAAAATTAATATATACACACACACATATATGTGTTAATGATTGGAGGACGAACAGAAGACAGACACACGATAGAGGTTGTCCCTGCTGTTTCAGAGAAGAGGATTCTCAGCTTGACTAAATGATATAATGAGCTGTTATGTTCTGGGTGACGAGATGAGAGGAAAGGACAGACTGGAGGACAGTGGAGGACATGAAATGGAGGATCAGAAAACAAACACAGACACACTCCACGTTATCCCTTTTCTGAGCACCTTCAAACTGTGACAAAAGTCTCAGCTGTGAGAAAGGTTAAGATTTCAATTTTGGTGGCTACAAGTCACAGCAGTGGAGCAGGTGAGTCAGGAAAGATTAAAGTGTAAGGGCGGCATGTTTTGAAGGTGGTAAGAGTTAGGGGCCAAAGTTATTACTCATTTGTTTGTCATGTATTAGTTTAAAGGACTGTGTGTGTGTGTGTGTGTGTGTGTGTGTGTGTGTGTGTGGTGTGGTGTGGGTGGGTGTGTGTGGTGTGGTGTGTGTGTATGTGTGTGTGTGTGTGAATCAGGTGAGAAAGGTGGAGGGGAGGGGGTTTAGATGCTAAAGGTCTCTGTTGATGATTTGCACGCTCCATCGAGCAGACTGCTGGGGCGTAAAAAGCGACATGGTCGGTTCCTTCAACCTGCCTGACCTCAATCTCTACTCAACACCAGGTCCCTGTGCTGCTTGCCCACATTGTGGAGCCCCTCCTCCTTGTACACCTCCCCTTCTCACAGCCAAACACACATACACACACCCACACCTGCGAAAAAAAGATCAAGCAAGTCCTCCTACAAAGGCTGACTTTTCTCCTAATTTGGCTCTAGAAGAATTGTCCCCTCTGCACACACGTAGAGGAAGAAACATGGCTCCCCATTTCTTATCCTGCTTTGAGCCCAAACACAGTTTGTGTATCACCACAGCCAGGAACCTATCTCCTCAAAACAAGGTTAATTATTTGTTTGTGGCTGTGCCCTGTATGTATACACATGCCCTGGATTTCCATTTAGGTGACACTGCTGTAATGCAAAACTGGAGATGTTTCTGCATTAAAGTGATTAGAGGGTGTAGAAAACATATAGCACCGCACACGCAAACGCACGCCCACACACACACACACACACACACACACACACACACACACACACACACACACCATCCCAAAATGCTTACCCTGTATTTTCTACTACTTCTACAAATTTCCAATTATAAATATGTAGCATTAACCTAAATCTTTTAATGTGGGTTTGAATCAGAAATAATCTCTGGTGATTCAGACTGTGCCAGCGGTTAGCACTAGAGGGCACTAGGGCTACGTCTAGATCCACTCCGCCCTCCACCTGCAGAGTATTTGCACATACTTTTCATATGTAGGGTCCTTATCGCTTTCTCTAAATCCCTCTTTCTCCCTCTTCTCACTCACTCTATCGGTAAGATCAGACTGCTATCGGCCAGCTCTCAGGAGCTCTTCAGCCCTGAGAAGGTCAACTGAAGGAAAACTTCCTCCCATCTGGCTCCATTAGGGCACCTGTGACCTTCTGTTCCTGCAACAAATGTATGTGCGCTGCTGTGTGCGTGGTCATGATCGTAGTCGACAGGAATCATCAATTGGTTCCATTGCGCCACTGTTAATCGCAGTCAAAGCCTCAACTGTGCGCACACAAACGCACTACACATGCCAACACAAGACCCGTTTCTCCTCTCTCTGTAAATTACATTAAATTAATAACTATTGCATACTTATTTTGTCACTACCATCTGTCGCAACAAAAGCCAACAAAAAAAGCAACATGGTTTTCTAGTGAGTACACATGACCTGAGACACACACACACACACACACACACACAAGGATGCATGCACTACCAGGGATACAAATATTAAAATATTGACAAAGATTACTACAAAATCAAGTGTCTAGATTTCAGTGGGATATTGTAACTATAGGAACAATGTGTGTGTGTGTGTGTGTGTGTGTGTGTGTGTATGTGTTTTGTCACATTTTAGTCTTTGTCAGCTGAGCGCGTGTGTAATTAGCCTGATGAGCGTCAGACTGACAAATGACACATGAGGAGGGGCATGTTGGTTGATCTGATTTAACCCAGCACTTGCCGTTGCAGGTGTGAGAGACTTAGATTGAAAAAAATTACAGAGGGAGACAATCACGGAAGAATCACGCTGCAGAGTGACGGCTGCAAACCACAGACTTCTACCTGAAGAACACTATTGAAGACAAAGAATATTCTTGTTTTCCCAAAACACAACTTTTGTAAATACACTTTTTAAAACCTGAACTACCCCACCAAGTCAACGAGTCAACGAGAGACGCCGGAGCTACTCAGAATGTGAAGCGACTCGGCGCTTGGGTGTGTCAGTTCAACCTTAACCTTAACCTTAAACACAGCTTTTGTAAATACACCTTTTAAAACCTGAACTACCCCACCAAGTCAACGAGCACACAAGCACGCTGTCCCTCCTGATGACTGACGCCAGAAGGCCCGGCACCAGAACACAGAATAGGAAGCGACTCGTCGGCTGGGTGTGTCAGTTCAACGCAGCACAACCCCCGTTAGGTAGAAAATGATCCAATCATCCAGGAAAGCTTAGTCTTATTCTCACACAAATGTAACACGCAGGGAGAGAAGACAATATTGTTGATGTTTCCAGCTAGGATAGGGCTCCTGCACACTGCCTGCATGGCGTGAGCATGGTGTTTCTGTTGCGTGTCAGTTGCGTGGCGGCTGTCTTTGCACTCCAGAAACGTGTCTGACGCGTCATTGCTGCTGCTAGCCTTGTCTGTACACATGTATGTTTCCCATTGATAAAATGAAATAATACCATGTTCTTCAATTTTATTTTGTGAATATTTTTGTGTTTGGACATTTGTTTGCACAAATTTCGATATATATTTTTATATTTCAATTCCCTCTCCTGAGATAATAAAGTCCATGTTATTGTTTTATCAGAATCCAATTGAAATTCAATTTAGAAAGAAGTTCAACAGAAAATGTCATTTATCAAATCTATTAAATCTATTCATGTCAAAATGACATACAAGCATCGTTTAGTGTTCTGTTTTGCCTGGAAATGCGTCCAAACTTGCCTGTGGTGTGAAAAACAGGCGTCGGTCCTATTTCTAACATACATGCGGCTTGAACCGCGCCTGAGACATGCGTGTCACACAGGCAGTGTGCAGAAGCCCTTAGAAACAACAGCACATGACCGCTGTTCTCTACACTGTGATCTTTCTCTTCGGGGACACACTTTCACGCAGATGCATGTGTACGCTCACACAGATCAAATACATTTGAAGGATACATGTCTCCTCAGTGTATGGCACAGGAGCGGTGCTGCCAGCCGTCATGTAGCTGTAGAAGGACACCTCTAGAGTGTAGCAGTAGGATGTGTCATCAAGCAGGCCACCAAGGAACCGTCTACCAGTACCGGCCTTCACCACGTCCCGGTTAAAGGACGTGTTAGACTAGAGAAATACACAAAAAAACAGAGGATTTGGGTTGAGGTCTTTGTGTCAGCAAGCATCTTCCTTGTTACATCATCTTCCCTGTTAACGCTTCTTTAAGCATGACTCTGGAGTCCGGAGAATTTCCCAAGAGATCATTAGCCCAAACTATGACATGTAACCTTAATTACCTCTATGGATCCTGAGTAACTCTATAGAAATTAGTATGAGCCTCAAAATGTACTAATAGATAACTAATGTTTCCCAGGTGAAACTTTCCTTGAAAGTCTTTGAAAGCCTGAATCGTGGATTAGTTCTTACAGTATAAGAGAAGAAAATTCACACTTAGAAAAAACATATAGCTTTTGTTTCCCAGTTCATATATCACTGTACAAGTTGTTGTTTTTAAAATAGTGCAATTGTTCACTGGTGGAAATGGGTCTGACAACTTTTGTAGAACCCCAAAGTGACGATTGTGTTGGGCATACATGCTGAGACCTCTATAGCGTTAGTTTTTAAGGACTATTTTGTTTGACTTTTCTGGGACATAAAGCAATCACCGAAGTGTCATGCTATTATAATAGTAGTTTTGTACAACACAGTTCATACTATGTAGGATTGAGCAATCCTTTAGCATAAATATATGTAGTATGCAGAAATGTATTATTATTTCCACTGATAAGAGCATGATATACTGCAGGGTCTAGAGTCAGTCTGAGAACCAGCCTTTGACAAGCTAAATTAAGACAAGTCTCTTATTGCATTTACGATAAGAAATCCATCCATTAATATCTGCACGGAAACACCATACATCACAAATATTTGACTCACAGTTTATTTTGACCACATTTCCTTGTAGATAAATGAAAAAAACAGCTACTGTCAATATCAACTGACATGTTTTATCAGTGGAAATGCATTAGCATCCAGCAATTTGTCTCTCAGTAACTTGTGGTGGTAAGCCTCTCGAGAATCCAGGACAAATGATGAAGGGTACAGTAGCTTATTTAAACAGATTGACTTCATACAATGTCATTACAAGGCTGTAATTGGCTATAGCAACAACAACAAAAACTCCAGGCTATTTTGGGTTTCAGCATGTCAGCTATACTACACAAATATGATGCTGTCTTGGGAAGAGTGTGGAAAAAGTTTCTATTCACTGTCACTCCACTCTGCTGCAGTGAGAGTTGCCTTGCTGAAATGCAGACTTGGCGGCCACCAGTGGGAGTTTGCCATGATTGTGTTGTGCTGCTGCACTGGGCTTTAGGTAGTGCTGAATGGGCAGAGGGACAAAAGCACAGTGAGGAGGGAGATGACCCTTGGGCCAGCTGTCACACAAGCAATACAGAGAGAGAGAGAGAGAGAGAGAGAGAGAGAGAGAGAGAAAGAGAGAGAATCTCCTGTAAATAGTGTTTTTCTAGTCCTTAGTAACTACAGTATAGACACTGACCATCGGTGACATTTCCATACATGTGTGGGTGAACATCTGCCTCTCTGGCTTGTCTATGTATTGAGGTTGGCACTGGGTGTCAATGGGCAGTAAAAGGTTATTCTTTATGATGTGTGTAAGTGGTTCTGCTATGAAATGTCACCGTCACTGAGAAAACGAAGGTCAGTTGAAGTGACATGGGGCTGAGAGGAAAAGGTTTGGTGGATAATGTACCTGTATGCTAAAGGTGTTATTAGGTTATGCATGAGTGGCTTAGTGGAGGAGCATCAAAGTCATTGAATGGATGTTTTCTCCCCCATGCCCTTCAGTTATTTGCTTCTCTCCTCCATTCATTTCCAATAATTTCATTTCCTCCTTGATTTTCCCCTCCTTGCTGGCCTCAGTCTACACAGTTCTGTCCAAATAAACCCAGTTTCAGCCACCTAAGAGGGTGCTTTTGCAGAACACTTGCATTGCCCTTACAGAATATACTGGCCTACTTTTTACAGTACAGTTGTGTGCTTTGTAAGGACCTACACAGTGACTGCTATTTATGTTCTGCCCATGCATACAGTATAAATACCTATTCGTATTAATGGTTACATGTCTGAGAAACTTTTCAGTTCATCCGCAGAATTCTTTTTAAACCTGCAACTCACAATGTAACAACTACAAATAAAATTTAAATTTTAAATGTTATTTTTATTTTTATTACATTCTAAGTTTCCTCTTACTTGTTAAATTGGCTATACAGTATGGCCTATATTGACCATTCCCTTCTTACTTCAGTTCATACCTTAGATTCTCATGCATAATTTCCATTTATATTTTTCTCCTCAAGAACATCTGTTACCACTGCTGCTGTTTTGGCACACCAACATGTTACATACCTAATACTTAAATTCTGCTGTAATCTTTTACATAATTCATACCTTTTTAGATATTTTCTAGAGATCTTATCAATGTGTGTGTGTGTGTGTGTGTGTGTGCACATATCCCCTCCAATAATTTAACACCTCCTGTGTGTGTGTGTGTATTTGTGTTAACACTCACATGCCTTAGCAGCATTGCTAATGAACACATTCCTCACATCAAACCAACTTGGCAGGCTTTTTTTACACACATTTACACCTTGAAGGTGCCTGGTGCAACCAAGGTGTGTGCCACTAAGAGTGCAACAATTGGCAATTAAATGCCTCGCTGAACACCCCCGTACCAGTAGTTGTTGAGATATTATACAACTATTTCATGTTCTCTTTCTGAGCTAGCCCTGGGATTAAAGATGGGTGAAATTCTGCTCTTGTGCCCGCCTTTTTGGTGTGTTTGTGTGAGTCTGTTTGTGTGACTTACAAAGGAGAAGTCTGGTGCATTTTGGCACAACAGTCTAGGGAAGACAGCTTGTCTCTGGACGCGCTCCTCGTCCTCGAACACATTGCCGTACATGAAGCCATTCAGCATGGTGGAATGGGCATGGACATCAATGTAGAACTCCAAACTAACTCTCTGATGGAGGAAAAGAGGGAACAGATAGAACAGAGAGACAGAGAAATAGAGAGATGCACAGACAGAAGGTAAAAAAACAGCAGGTTGGTAGGGAATATGGTATATTTTTTTCTGACAACAGCAACAGTCCACACCAGAGTTTTTCCACTGGGATTATGGGGAGGCCTTTCTTTGCTGTGGTGAGACTGTGCTCGGGAGAGGCTTTCACACACGGGACAAACCCCTTCTGACACTGCAGACTGACAATATGTTTACTACCTGAAAGGAGCCAACCATCCACAGATAAATTCAATCAGACTGTCCTTCTGAAGGGCACAACTACAGGACATACATGGATTGTGAGCTGAGATTAATATGGTGTAAAGACCCACGCACACACTCTTTCTCTGACGTGGATGTCACACATTCATCACATACGTATTCATCAGGTTTATATTGGCTTCATATTGACTGTGTAATGTCTTTTCTCTCCAGCATACAGTGTGTAAAATGGATTTGATAAGATCTGTTTCTCTTGCTCAATTGTTTTATCATTCAATCCAAACGCACAAACACAACACACACGCACACACACTTTTATCTTGTGATACAAATAGGGAGCTTCCACTGACTTGACTTATGACTTATTTCCAATTTCTAACTTTAAACCTCAATCTGACATTCCTAGATGATGCAAGACATTTACAATCCAGGATGACTGAAGGAACCATTTCAGGTATTTCACCCATATAAAGGTCTGCAGTTTGGGAGGTTTGTAGTAAATACTGGAATTACAGTCTAAAAAAATCTGGTGCATTTCTTTAACACCATTCCTAAACCCTACATTTAAACTAGTCAAGATCTGAAGTTCAGCAAAAATGTCTTCCCTTGGGAAACCTCACTTCAATAGTCTTAAACTGGTTCTGACAAGAGCAGGAATACCCCCCCCCCCCCACACACACACACACACACATGCACACCTTCCGACCCTTAACTCAGGATCAGCACCAATCCCTCCTTTCTGCCTCTTCTATTTTATCACTCCATTCTCCTCTTCCTGGTTTTATCCTTTTCCTCTTCTTTTTCTTCATCCTCCTCTTTATCTCCCCTCTCCGCTCATTACACATTCAACACCACACCTTGTTCCCTGTGGGTTGTAAAGAGGAGGAGAGGAAGGGAAGAAGGAGAGGATAGAAAAGGAGAGGGAGAGATAGTGGGAGGCAAGGGGGAGGGAGTGAGAGCAGAGAGAGGGAACAACAAAGACGGACAAAAGACTATGTGAGAAAATGTTGCATATAGGTTTGTAACTCTGTGTGTGTGTGTGTGTGTGTTGTGTGTGTGTGTGTGTGTGTGTGTGTGTGTGTGTGTGTGTGTAAGTGTAAGTGTGTGTGTGCGTGCATGCATGCGTGCGTGTGAGAGAGAGAGGCAGAGGGGCAGGGAAAGAGCAAACAAAAACATAAAGATGGGGTGCAAAGAGAGGAAATAAGTCCATAAGAGAGAGTGAAAAAGAGAGAAAGACAGAGAGAGATACAAAGAGTCATAGAGATGTATGTAGAGAGGTGTAAAGAGATTGACAGAAGAGAGAGAGAGAAAGAGAGAGAGACAGGGAAGCGGTGCTTGGGCGGCCCGGCGACGCAGTGTGCCTGTGTTTGAAATTCCGCTCACAGCCAAAGCAATTTCCTGGCGGTGGCTGTGCTGTCAGTTGCTTGGCTGGCTGGCGGTGAAATATGGTGGCTGGGAGTCGGCCGCTAGCAGCCCCCGACAACCTGATGGATGGAGCCCCAGAGGAGAGGAACAGCAGCAGGAGAAGGTGGAGGAGGAGGGGAGTAGAAGAGGACAGTGCATGGGAGGAGGGAGAAATAACAGAAAAACAAAACAAAAAAGAGCAAGAGTGAAAAAAGCTAAATGCAGCCAACTGAGCAGTATTGGTAGACAGAGGGAGAAATACATATAGAGACATAAAGGGAGAGTTAGATAGGGGATCAAAAGAAGGGGGGAGGGTAGATAGAGAAAGAGGAACAGGGAAGAGGGAGGAATATAGGGGAGGGTTAGAAAGAGAAGGGGGTAGTCTAAGAGGTGAATCCAGGTCCATTAGGCAGAGGAAGGAGGGTGGAAGGAGTTCCAACCAACCTGCCAGGGTCTAGATGAGGGAAACCAGCCTAATAATCACCTGGGTCTGAAGGACATGATGGCTAGGAAGAGGGAGAAGAATAAAAGTAGGAGGATATAGAGGTGGATAAATTGGAGGAGGGTGGACAAGTAGGTGATCAAAAGTGGCAGATTGCTTATAACAGAGGCTAACGGGCTGTTACTTCTTTATTTCTGTAATTAAAATTTTAATTTATTAACTCAGTTAATTACTCAGAATCTTCAGACGACAAGAAGCTGGATATATCTAATTTCAAACCATTGACGTTAAATTGCCAACTCCAACTCTTTTGGGAATGCTTTCAACAAGACAGCTGCAGTGATATGCCGGAATTAACCCATAAGTGAATTTGAGAGATCAGACATTTATTTTGTGAAATGTTAAATGGGGTCGAGGTCAGAGAGCAGTTCAGTGCAGTACAGTCCTTCACGCCAAAATTTGGTAAATAGAGCCAAATTGATTGGTCAGTTAATAGATGAGTCCATTGATCTGTTATTTGGAGCATATTCAGAAAAGCCTTTATTCATGGATTTCGCTTTGTGCAAGGGTCCATTGCCATGTTAAAACAGAAAAGGGTTGTCTCCAAACTGTGGGCACAACATTGGAAGCACACTAAACACTGGACTAAAATATCATTGTATGCTATAGCAATAAGTGTTCACTTAGTTGGAACTAAACCATGAAAACAGTAAGTGTCCACAATGCTTGGCCAAAAATGTATGGTATGAATGGCCAAATGTATGTTGACACCCTTGACCACATACCTTTGACCATGCAGTGTGTCATGTATGAAAAAAAATGTGCCAAGTATCTAAGCAACCTGATATAGATATATATCATCTTCATGAAATGAAATGAAATCCTCTGGAAGAAACCTGCACAAATACAGAGAGAGCATGCACAGAAAGAAGGTGAAGGACCTACAGCCACATCCTGTTTGTTATGGGTAAGGACACAAACCAGATTGAGTTCAATTTAGACTGTTCCTGTCCTGATTCTAACCAAGAAAGTTTCACCTTCACAGCTTCATGTGAAGGACAGCAGAGGAGCAACAGGAACAATAGTATGTCAGCAATGGAGCCCCCACAATGTCATGTCCAGGCTTACTAAAATACTTAGTTAATGCCCCGTCAATCAAACTGAGACGGTTCTGAAGGCCCCACCACTGTGATTGATGCTTCAATTATCAACCCGCTCTGACCTCCAGAATTGTTCATTTGAAATTGTAATTAAGCAATTAGGGGCAATTAAGAAACAGAGACTGACGAATGAAAGTCAGAAGACAATTTGAGAGAGAGAGAGAGAGAGAGAGAGAGAGAGAGAGAGAGAGAGAGAGAGAGCAAGCTGTCCAAATTAAACCACTCAATGAGAAACAAAAGCCCCATCTTGCTGCAGAAACTCCAGGGAACTCTCAACTTGTGGTGAACTTGCAGCGGCCGCAAACAGTTTAGTGTAAAACCCAGAAGGTCAAAAGAATGAATTTTGTCAGACAAGTACTTATCTTCTGCATATTAATTAGATCAGGGTGCTGGGGTGCGATGAGGGCTGTAAATGCCGGGATCATCTTTACATGGAAAGGAAAAGGAGCTGATTGAAGCAGGATTACAAGCTCCTGAATAAAGCTCCTGGCATCAGCAGCATACCTTTTGAGAAGAAGGGAAACGGCTGCTTGTTCAAGAGAAGAAAGTTGAGCTTACTTGCCATGTAATGCGCATTATCCAACATTTAACTATTGGCTATTATGCCTGTGGGAGGAGTGACACAAGTTTCTCCATGTGCCAGATCCAATTAGGCTTTGAAGTGGGCAACAGAAAGCAGGCCTCTGATTGGAGGCACGCTAGTTGACTGTTCATTTAGCCCCACCCCCTTTAATAATGTTGCTATGGCTGTCAAGCTTTCTTTTTCTGCATACTTATGCAGTTTACAATGATAACATTGGCGGATAAATTACTCAAAACTCCTGATAATGTTCAGAAAAATGTGTCCTTGATTTCAGAGAGAGGCAGACAAAAGCAGGCTTCTCGTTTACAGCTGGCAAATGTTGATTTTGTTGGTGTCACTAGAAGATTTTATCAGTTGTAGCTAGCCAGCTAATTTCACACTAGTCTCACGAGTTGATTGAAATGATAACTCCTGCTGACCTTTGATTCATTTTAAGGAGATCCATGTGAAGGGGCATCCATTTGATGGCCACATACATGATATCGTGCTAAAAGACTGAGGCTAAAGCTGCATGTCCCAGGCAAAAAGTTAATGATCCACGTGAAAGACATGGGATTGCTTAAAGTAGAGTGAGACTAAGTAAACCTCCCTTGATCCAATAGAACTGTTAATGTTAGCCTGTACTACTGTTTGTTTTTACTTACACTGAAGCCCATTGGCCTTGGAAGTAGCACTGTGTTAACAAGGTTAACAGGTAGCAAACATGACTGTAAGCAGTATGCAAAATAGCCGGACATGCAAATGTTTGTCATGATTCTTAATTAATTCTTAATATACAGAGTATCGATCTTAATAAGGTCCAATATTTATTAAATGACTTCTCAGATTTTCAGTTTGTTAAGAAAAAAATCTGAGTATTTACAACCATAACATACTGAACATAAATTGACATATTACTTATACACATTACCAACTTTTAAATTGTTTTTGAAGTGTCACAATTCTTACCGTTTGACAAACTAACATTTTTACTATTGTTGTTTCTGATTTGGACAGATGGATTTGTGCAACTGTGTCCGCATCAAACATTTATATCTAATCTATCTGTCAAATTTCCTCAAACTAAATGGATGGAAAGAAGAACTGTCATATCACCTATACACTGTAAAACTCTAGCCAACATTTCATTAGTTAGAGATGCCAATTCAGGTTGCGGGGGCACATGGTCAGTGACCCTCTAATGATGTAGCAGTGACAGAACATGGCAGATCGCATGACCTGCTTCATGGATGAGAGTAAATGACACAAAATTCTCCCTCCGTCTGTCTTCGTCTCGTTCATTGTCTACCTCCCCCCTCCCTCTCAGTCTGAACGGTGCTCTCAAATTGATGGCGGAATTTGTCTGTTTATGAACACAGAGGTGACTTGTAATCAGCCTGAACGGGCGCAGGCAGCCCTCTGCTTCGGGCCTGTTAGTGCCACATAAGCTGCCACATCTGTTGAGAGGGCCTGCCACGAGAACAGGTGAAGGGGAAAAAGGGGTAAAGAATGGAGGTATTGAAACAATAATTTTAACATAATAATTTTAAATAATTAAGATTAGGGAAAGACCCTAAGCTAAGTTGATAAAAACGCACACAAACTGCCAGAGTGTAAGAGCTTTATCTGTATCTTCCTGTGAAAAGCAGACAATTCAGTTTCCTACTGAGGGAGAATAAAAAGAGGGATGATGGAGGGATTGAAACGACACAGGGATGATGGGGTAAAATTGTCCGTAAATCTCAGAAATAGATCAGAAATGGTTGGCTGACACCAGAGGACAACGCACATGGAGAAGAGAGACGAGAGGGAGGCAGAGAATAAGACAGACAGATCTTCTGCTTCACACAAACAGTACAGTAAAATGCAAATCTGACTATTGCACAAAGAAAGAGAGACGAAAAAGAGTGAGGCTGTAGGACACACAGAAGTGGGCCTTAGGTGCAAAATCATGGATTCTGTGACAGGAACTAATACATTTGTTTTGGATAGAAAAATAATTTATTAATATTAAAAAAGGTCAAAAAGAAGCCAAGGTAACAGTGACCTCTTTGTCATCTTTAACAAATTATCCAAAATGGCAGTGTCCAAATGGTGGGGATGTCGACCAGTGATGAATGCTTCTGGTAATCAGCCAATCACAAAGAATTCTTCTCCTGCTTTTGATAAATGAGCTGGAAAAGCAACGCTTTAGGAAGGAGATGGGTCCATTTGTTTCTTTGGTCTCTTTTCCTTTTTTTCCTTCCTCTCCATTTCTCTCTTTTCAAAACAAACAACAGGGTAGCTTGGGAACAGATTATAGCTTCTTGCATCACTGACTTTTTCAGCCATTTTCCCTGCTGACCAATGTTCAGCTGCAGATGGTAAATGATGGAATTTTATGAAACAGCTTGCGCAAACTTGCCTTCAGATGGATGGAGAGACGTTTACAGCCAGCTTTGGAGCATATACTTAGTCACCATTCACACAATGGTTAACTTGATCACACCGCTATTTTACATTTCACATTGTATTTATTATGTGAAGAATATGGGCAAGCTCCCTTTAAAGCTAAGCAGTTATGGACTCCCGGAGGCTGAAAAATAAATAAACTCACTAACAGAATTGTTGATTTACTAACAGCTGAACATCTTGGTCCTATGGTTCACATGGTATGGTAGCAATTCATTGCTCCATTACACCACCAGTAGAAACAATACAACATAAGCATCCCAGTGAAGTCCTCTTTCTTGTCACCTGATGGACATAGCCAAATATTCACTCCAGTAACTGGCCCACAAACTCCTACAAGACCCAAGGTTGAATAGTCTAGAAGAATAAGTCTAGTATGTATAAATATATTTTCTATTGTTAGAATCAACGCTTCCCCCTGACTAATAGCAAATATAAATAACTAAAAATAAAAATAACTTTTAATTGGTGCACTGCTAATCAATTAATAAATATAAATAAATATACTTTTTGCTGTGCATAACTGTTACATATCTGCAACTAGTCTCTCCTGATTGAACAGCTCAGCGTACATCCTTTCAGGAAGACCTAATTTAATCAATGCTGTCTTCCTTAATAGAATCTGCTGGTAGAGGCGTTCACTTTCCTGCTTAACCAATCAGAATCGTACACAAATTGCAACGGCTAATCACAGAGTAGCAACCCTGCTTTAAATAATCTGTTTCTCCCTGTGCTATTCAACTGTCAATACAGGCAAAGAGCGCAACTTCCACCTCCCCTTCCACCTCCAGTCATCCACTCCAGCTGACCTGGTCCGGAGCCTCCTTCGGTCTGGACTTTGGGCTCCTTAGTCGCTACCACCGGTGTCTAGATTCCATCGGGGTTCTGATGGTTCTCTATCCCTATATAGATATCCGAAATATTCGTATAGCGATGGAGTCTAATCGCCAAAGACTTTGTACATTTAATTGAGTTGTACAATAAACTTCATTTGCATATCTGGAAAAATGTCTCTCCTGATTGAATTATTGTGTGCAGCCACAGCCTGATATAGCTAGTGACTCTGTGCCATAGAACTCTATTGTTCCAAAACTCTTAAAATACATGAAAGAGCCATACTGTTGAATGAGGTGACCCAATCCATTAATTTACTTATCTGCTTAATCGTCATTTTATATCGGGAGGCTGTGGAGAGTCTTTGGGATTCAACCACGTACTGTAGGCCAACAGATGAGCTGAAGCCGAAAACTGCACAGAGCCGTAGAGAGGGTGTTGATTCTCAGTGCAGCCCTGTCGCCTAAAATTAGGTTCCAACACAATTAAACTGCATTCTCAATCATGTCTCCAGGGAAATACATTTTCTCTCAGATAACGTTTGTTTTTGATGTATCACAAATATGTTTCTAACCAAAGTCCGTTGAGAAGGTCAACTGTTTGTGTACTGCGTGGCACCAAAAGACAATGTTGAGTTATTTTAATTTTTGTATGTTAGTAAAGTTAAAAAAAAAAAAAAAATTACATATTTTGTCCCAAACCATGATCTTGTCTTAGACCTAATCAATTAGTTTTGTTTCAATTCACAACTTTAACCACGTGTTTAAAACTGCAACTGTTTCCCAATGTGCGCCCGCACTGGTACGAGGACATGTTGAAACATCTGGGAGAAAATATGTTACCCCAAAAATGTTATTGAAAATGCAGTTTTGTTTCATGTGAATGTCAATTTTAGACATATACAACTCATATTAAATAACCTCTGGTTTTGATTTAATTTCCTCTGAAGGGGAAAAATCTGTTATCATTTCCCTTTCTGCAGGCTGTTTGTTGTAAGAAGTGATGAATGTATACTCTTGATGCCAAACTGTAACTGTATGTACTCTGTATTCATATAATATAACCGTTCCAGGCGAGCTGGCTGATGGGACTTTAAGTCATTGAATTTAAAAGATAATTTCTAGTTCAGGACAGAGTTTGTATAAACACTACTGAGTGCAAATGTTCTAAGCAGTGTTGAATTTAAATACAAATATTTGTCAAATAAAAGTTTACAGCTATCAATATCAATGCAGCTTAGATTGCTCTTGCAACAAGCTTTGATTTAAATGCCACTTGTCTAGAAACTAACAGACAGTTATTGAAGTTATTGCCTGAACAGAACAAGGAAGCCATTTTACCAGCAGAAAGAGAGTGCAGCTGAATTCACAATGATGGAGAATCACTTTGGAGTGACGAGGATGTCTATCACAAGAATGGTTGATGGGGTTTTAAACTGAATGGGCTCCTTTGTGCAACAAATGGCAATGTGACTTTGAGTTATGATGCCTCATCTGTGAGTATCTAAAGTAGTGAAAAAATTGTGATGATGGACAAAACGTCAGGGTCAGATTTATGTACATAAAAAGCAGAGGAAAACTTCACAGCACCTCAAATTAAATTCACCTTCTGTATTGGTTTTACTGATAATAAGGCACGTACCTTAAGATTACTGAAACTTGAAAAGACTAAACAGCCCAAATATGATGACTTATTGACATCAGCATACAGTTTTTACACATAGTGAACCACACCGAATCACTGTAATTAGAGTTGTATTACTAGGCAATCACCCAAATCATGCAAGGATATGAATTATCATGTGTAATGATACCTAGAGATGCACATTTATCAAAAACACAATTTAACTTCCTTGTTTCTGCTGTAACCAGGATTTTCTGTCAAGCCTTATAGACACCACAAAGGGACTTCATTTCATTTTCTAAAGTTATGATCATGTCTTGAAGTTATCAGGTTATAGGTCTTTAGTAATTTTTGCAAGTTTCATAAACAGTAAGTATTCAAACATAATTGCAGACTGATGCCTACCAACATATTTTACTTAAAAGTTAAAGCTGTAACTTCAAAAGATAATAACAACCTCAATTGTATTTTAATGCTGGGGTTAGTTGTTCTTGGGTTGATTCCAATCAGTGTAAGAGATGGATTATTGCAATATTTTGTGAATGTAGAAAAAATTGAGAAAATGTAACTCTGCCTTTACCGATTTAACTGTGCTTATGAGAAATAGTCCATTACAAATTATTGTAGTCTACAGGAACACACATTGACATTTACTGTGTTTGTCCTGTTATAGCATCAACATCAAGACCAGCATTCCTAACACACTATTACAAATTTAACAGCAAGCAACAACATTACAATGAAAAACAAGGGCTGTTAATAAAGCTATTTTAGCTGTCTTGTGGCCCTCAACCACCTGTGTGAGAGACTTGCTGAACCACTGGGAACTGTTCTCCACACTTCGGCTTGCATACCTGAATAGATTTTCAGACACACAAACGTCATAAAGTATAGGCCAATGTCTTTCTCTGACAAATAATTGTTATGTTAATGTATCTGTGTTTGATTCAGAACTACCTTTACTTGCAAACTCTAGATTTTAGGCACAATTGTAGGGTACAGTATGAAATATCACCTTAAAATTGATATTGACCTCCCATTACAGCTTCCTCTCAGTCTCCTAGTTTGTAAACAAATGACCACACTGAGTTAGCAGCTAATATATGGGTCATATATGCTAGTTTAGCCCAACTGTTCTGCTGCTGATCTCCTGTTAATGGAGTCCTCCAGCGGAGCCCTCCAACCCTGGTAACCTCATTAGACACTGTGCCCGCTGAGTGAGATGAGCATGAATGGAGGGCAGCAGCACAGGGCCTCCAGGCTGCAGAGCTGGCATTGAAACTGGCATCTGGGAACCCCAGACATGAGTAGTGTGTCTGATGGGATTAACTGGCTGTGGCGAAAGAGAGAGAGAGAGAGAGAGAGAGAGAGAGAGAGAGAGCAAGAGAGCGAGAGGGGGGGGGGGGCAGAAAAGAACAATATATACGTATATATATATATATATATATATATATATATATATACATATATATACTGTATATGTTGGGAACAACTCCTCTATATAATGGTGTTATTGTAACTTAATTAATTTATTGTGTATGCGTCTGACAACATTTGTTCGTCTGTGCATTGCAGTATTCTCGTTGTGGGACAAGAGAGTGTTATTATGTGTATGCGTGTTTGCTCAGGGTGAGTATGTGTGTGAGTGTGTGTGAATGACAGGCATGAGTGGATCACCCTGCCATGACAGAGTCTATCGATCAGTGTGTCAGTGCCGGGGGAAAAGGTTAATCTGCCCAATGCCAGCCCTGCGCCTCACCCCATCTCTGG
The DNA here is from genome assembly GCF_008692095.1 of Etheostoma spectabile. Taxonomy (NCBI): domain Eukaryota; kingdom Metazoa; phylum Chordata; class Actinopteri; order Perciformes; family Percidae; genus Etheostoma; species Etheostoma spectabile. Next base: position 22,796,344 of record NC_045741.1, on the reverse strand, counting down.
CCTGCCCTGCATCCCGCCCTAGCCCGTTCCCTCTCTTATCAGGATTAGAGGAGTGTACAAAAGGGCAGAGTATTCCCAGGACACACACTGACCTTCAATAATCCCACCAACCTGCCCCTCTGCTTATAATTAACATCAGGAACAAAGAGAGAAATCCCTTGCCTGGCTGTGTAGCGTTCCTCTGACTGAAAGACTAAAACTGGAGAAGGAAAAAGTTACAGTAGAGTTAGAGACTAAAAGCATAGAGACTTGCTTCAGTAAAATGTTTTTGAATGGCCAGGAGAGCCGAGCTGACATTCTAGGGTGATGACGAGCCTATCCGCGCTCCCCAGTGCACACACCCTAAACACAGCTTGGAGGAACATGCTGAACCAAGCAGGGAGTCAGAAATTGCTCTTGGGACATTGCTGTGTTGAAAAAATGTTGAACACAGTATGTAGGACGTGTGCATATTTGTGTGTGTGTCTGTGTGTGTGTGTGTGTGCGTGCATGTATGTGTGTGTGCTATGTGTATGCGTGCATGCTTGCTCGCTCACCGGGTCTTGGTTCATCTGAACTATAAGTTGTTTGACAGCGTGCAATGTGGGGTGGGCCCATGGAGAGGGATCCTGCCAGTGCCGATTCAGGTCGAAACCCATCAGAGAACACCTGTATACCCCCCCATGATGCGATGTGACACATCGGATCATGACATTGTTAGCAGAAAGAAGAGTACATGGCATTCACAGTCAATGTTCGGACAGTCAGTTAAAATGACGGAGGTTAAAAATAGTGCACTATATAGAGGGTATTCACGAAGCGTCATCAGACCGGAAGTCGCCATATTGAAGGTACTCCACATCCAAACAGAGCGCAGGCACTACAGTACATCCCAAGCGTCACCAAAGAAAATGGTTAATTATTGTTGTACCACTAGGTCAGATTTAGAAAAACACTTGGAATATTATTGACTTCCAAAAGTT
>NC_045741.1:22780687-22795372 GCF_008692095.1 Etheostoma spectabile | reverse complement strand
AAAAACCAGGGAGAGGAATGCCAGAAGTTGTCAAAGGAAAGAAGGCGCGTGTGGTTGGCAATGCTCAAACTCACTCAGATAGTGTACAGTGTACAGGGGAAATGAAAAAAACAATTGCGAGTCACTTGGCTACACCTCGAGTATCACAATGACATCATATAGTTAAGGTTAGGTTGATCAAAGACGTAATTGCATTTCTTAATTTGGCCTTCACAACACAACGGGCGTTAATGACTTGGTAGTGCGTCTCCTTCACCCATCCACACACCATCAGGTTATAGGCCTCCAAATCTTTGTAGGATTTAAGGTCTGCCGCTGTGTATGGGCTGGGCGAGAAAACCAGGTAGTTGACTATAGCGGGATAGGCAACTGAAGGAAGAATCACCGGTCATCATGGCTCCAAGAAAAAGGAGTCAACTCTTAGGGATCTGCACCACCAATAAACCATACTTTTCTTGTGGTCCAAGTCCAAGTCCTATATGTCTTTGCATCTTGGACACTTTTCTGTTGTTTAGACATGGCTACATTCGCTTAAAGTATCCAAAGTGCACTATACTCCAATGTAATCTGTTTAATTGTTTACACTGAGTGCCTCCAATATGTCCGTGCATCCGGGTTTAACGCCCAGAACGTCACGTCGGTGAAAACCCTCTATACAAATTAGACAGTGACACGTGAGGAAGAAAATACATTCAACACATTAATTAGGCCTGAAAGATGCACACATACTACACATGGTACCTTTAAAGTGGCTATATGTAACTTTCAGTTTGTGTTGATTCTAGCAGCAGCTTTGGACAAAAGTGGTAGTGTTGTTACCGCACCTGCAGTCATAAAGGTCTTTTCTTTACGGTGCTTAATGCCCACTGTACATTACTGAGTGAGCGTTACAAGAAGGTCATACAGTTGTGATGAATCTTTTGCAAAATCATTCATTTACAATAAAAGAATGTTACATCCCGTAACTTAGCCTACTTACTTTACCATCATGAGCCAAAGCATTAAGAGTTTGTTGTAGCAACCAATTAATATAGCACATTTAATAAAACTCATGGACGCTTTACACAAGTAATGTTACAGGGGGAAAAGGGAAAAGAAAATAGAGGCCTACACAAACACAGACTAAAAGGAATCTGCGCTAAATGGAGGGATTACGTAATTTAATGTGGGCTACTGACATATAACCACATCTCGCATTGTAAAGGTATGAATGAAATAGACATATTACATACCTGAGGGCCAATTCGGGGTCAGTTTTGAATCACTTACAACCCAGTAAATGTCTCCAACTGTTGATAGCCCGTCGTTGGCTTTTACTTTTCCTTCTAGTAGTTTGTTTAATTTCCTTCTTTTCTGTGATAGTACCCCAGTATCAACAATAACTGCAACAGATAACTATATATAAATATATGTTTTTTATATACAAAATAACATTAAAATAAAATTAGGCCTGTATAAAGAAATCTTCTGCTTCCTTTTACCTGGCTCAAAAGGCTAGATATGCTAACACAGGCTTTTCTGGTGTAACAAAGAAATCTGTGACTCATCAGAATGTCTTAGTGTAGCGCCGTCTACCTGCCGCAAATCATTCTGTGACTTCACAGAAAATCAAACCTGGGCAGAGGCCTTACTAAAAACGATATAGAAATGGCGTTCATTTCACTGTTATTCTTGTTTGCTGTACCAGGTCATTTAAGATCATTGTATGAATGGTCTTAGACAGACAGAGCTTCAAAAACATAAAAAGTTACATATAGTCACTTTAAGTACATATACACACACATACAGAATATCCAGAGCCCCCAAAAGTTCATGGTGGGATTTTTTTTCCTCGTAATGATTTTGATGATTTTATAACCTATATTTTTTGCATCCCCCCTTATACATAGGAACAATTATTGCGTCAGTCCAGTCCAGTTTTAGAGTTTTACAATGACAGTTTAGGGAAACTAAAAATGTGTTGTGAGGGAATGCAAAGGTATTTCAGACAAAACATTCCCACTGTAACCTTTTGTCTGGATATGCTTATAATGGATGGATGTAACCAGGTACTGTGCAGAGGTGGATTGCTACTATTAAGTGTTACTAGCAACCTGCAATTGCCATAATGGAATGTTTGCATGTAAAGATGCATCCTGAGCTGCCCTGTTTGTCTTGTGTATCTTTGATATTTACTAAAGCCCCTGGTAATGATACAGCAGTTACTGATACTGTGGAGCAACTGAGCAGAGCAGCCAGCCATGAACAAAAAACTCATCCCAGGTTAAGTGACATTGATTCTTGGCGCTGCATGTATCCATTTCAGTCGGCTCTGCATTGTATCCTGCAGGGACTGCTGTGTGGTATATGTGTGCCTGTCTGTGTGTTAGTGTGTGTGAGACATGCATGTATATAAATGAGCATGTGTGATTGGTGAGGTAAGGACTATCACTACTCACGTTATGTCAACACGCTTCTCATTGCCACTCAATGTGAAAGCAAGCTAATGAAAAAAAGCCTTTAAGCAGTCCACCAATCACAGTCAACAATATTACAGAGATTTTCACTGTTGGGGAGCAACTCAGATTCCCTGCAAATGTTTGTGGAGGCACCGCCACTAGATGGCACTTACAAACACACTAGGAGCATGCTGCTGATGCTTATCTCAGTGTACATTAGTATTCCTGGGGCTGAGCCTATTAAGTAAAAGGCAATTATGAAGAAGGGAAAGAGAAGAGAGAAACAGAGAGGAGAGGAGGATGCCCACAGAGCTGCAGCAGTAGTGTTAAGGACAGAGAGGAGGAGAGGATGGACAGAGAGAACAGCCCTACGGCCAAATACTATCTTCTAACAAGTGCACTGCTGTGAGCTATATGAATTCATTAAGCTCCCTAAAGATGGAGTTAAGAGGATATAATCCTACGCAGCAGGATATAACACAATGTAATGTGTGAATTCTATGCAACGTAGCAATGCATTAAAATTAAAAATTAAAAGATATGTGAATGTGTACCTATAGTTGCCCAGGTAGACTCCATCAGGATTTAGCATGGGGACGATCTTGAAGATCACATGATCTCTTAGGATCTGAGCCACAGGATGCTCGCTCACCAAGAAGTCGATCACACCTATCAAACAAACACACACGCACGGGAAATAGACTTGAAAAGAAAACCGAAGACTGGCTGGCAGTTAATTGAGTTTTAAGAAACAAAAGGAGAAGGAAGGACAGCGAGGGGGCATCGTCAGAATCGGGGGAGGAATAGGAGACGTCAAGCCTAAATCGATACAAATGGAATGGAGCTGACGGTGCTGGAAAAACAAACAGCACACAGCGGGCTAAAAGCCAAGTCTTCTGATTCATGATGATGCATACAACACACTCACACAAACTGATACTGTAGGTATATACGTATATACAGATAAACATATATAGATAAACAAACAGACAGTCACCTCTACCACCTCTTTGAATTAGTCTCTTCCTCAGTCTGACTGACTCTGGGGGGAGCTCTGTGAGTCTGAGAAAATGACCCTGATCTTGTGTATTTCTAAAAACCTACACTGAAAACTGGATCATGGAGTTCAAAATATGAGAGCAATTATCAGGTGGGGCAAATCTGACAAATTGTGCTATTGAGTAGCATTATGGGAAATGTGGGATCGCTAAGGACTAAAATCTAAATATATCCGCCTCTGCTGCATTGTTTTGAACAAATCTTTTTCTGATGTGTCACTTGCAAATCCCCTAACTATGTGAAAGCATAATGTTATTTTGCTGGAGTACCCCTTTAACCTGGAGGACTGTCGCCTGTTGCTGATTGGCTGGAATAGTGTTTTGTTGTTGTGTTATTCTGTGACCCATCTGAGACAGTCCATAAATATAATCTGTATTCAGATTCATTAGTCTCTTACTTTAATAGCAAACAGTAAATAGTATGTGTTCCTAAATACAGAAAATGTATTGAATAGTACACTGACTATTAACAATGTCAATACAAACATATGCTTACCACATATAATGAACTCTGACACATGTTGGTGAAACACACAGACCAATGGTGCTGGGGCATCTGAATCAGTAAACAGGGCACCAACCGAACATTAAAACTTTACCTTGACAAATAAAGGAGGCAGGAGACTCTCCAGGGTGAACACGAGCTGAAAGAAAGACCAACTTCTTCTCCCTCTCTGGATTCAGATGGTCTGCGGGGGAGAGGAGTGAAAGAGGAGAAAGGAGGAGGAAGGTGTATAGAAAAGTAAAGACAAAAGAGGAGAGAGGTGTTGTTGTTACTAAAGACAAAGTTTGTGTAGACAGTAACCCTAAAAACTAAGTTTTAAATGAGAATAAATTATTATCTTAAGTTGTTGGCATCAGAGTCAGATACACAAGTAGCCTATTACGGTCCAGAGTAAAAGGCTGGGTCCGTTTTTTAGACAGACACACATGAATCAAACATCAAACCAACACTGGGCTCAGAATATTCAACTTGGGAAGGTGAATTATACATCTACAGAGGTCGGAAACAGCCAGCTATGGTGTGACGTGATAGAGGCCTTCATTGATTTCAGACTTCAGGTCTGGCTGAAGACTTCTTGCTCCCTCCTCTCTCTCTCTCTGTTGGACAGATGAGTTGTACCTTGGAGCCCTTTCTTGAGCACAGGGTAACCCTAACCCTTTGAAACAAAGTGAAGTGTCTTGGATTCTCTCCTAAACAATTCTGCAAGATGAATGAATGAATGACTAGATCTGAAACTTCTTCTTACCCGAGAATAATCTCTGTTCAAACGGTTATTTGATTCCTGCTGTGAATTATTAAAGTGTTAATTGTACTCTATTCTGAAAGTCAAATTGCAAGAGGTTAGGTTAACCTTTTATATCACCGTAGATATTGTGAGGATTATTATTTCTTACATTCCTCAAATACAATACAAAGAATGAATAACATAAAAACAAGCAAAGTTGAAAATCACAGAGGTCAAATTGTTTCTGTTTTCTTGCCCAGTGTTTTCCTTAAATCTGCTGTTGCTAATGAATGAAAGTGATTGCGTGTCTCATCGCTATACACAAACTTAATATCTTATCGATTCCTTCACCCGCTTCTGCTGAGCAAAGAAAATGCTAATTAGCAACAGGCTATGCACCTTTCCTTCTCCTTAATTCCAATTTAGCCTCACAGCAGTATGTGTGTGCTTTTGTGTGTGCGTGCACATGGCATGTCTGTTTGAGTGGTCAAGGGTCATAAACAAAAAAAGCAGTGTTCCATTTAAGTACTCTCCCTCTGATTTTATTTCGCTTTTCTCTCTCCCTCTGCCCTTCACAGAGACAAATGGCTTTGCCATTCAGGAGTCTCCGTGGAGCGGGGCGGGCCGTTTGTTGTAAATGTGAGTGCTTGTGGTTTGGCCGGCCGCTGGGTGCTCGGTGGCTGTGAAATTCCATCACTTAGAAATTCTACTTTGGCCTCGACCTCAGGGCCACCACACAGGCTCCTCATACAAGAAACTGCACGCACACACGCGCACACGCACGCACACACACACACACACACACACACACACAGTACAAAACTACAATCAGGAAAGAAAAAAAAAAGCATTGGCCGATACACACAGCCTTTCTCCCTATAGTAGACCATGGACCTAGAAAGTTGTGAGCTAAACCAGAGGCAGCTGCCAAGGTCCTGACTGTCGGGGAATTCAACTATCGTGGCCATGCTACATTTAGTCTCAATGCTAGTGTGCCCTTGCTGCCTCATCAAAACAATCTCTTACAGCAGGCTCCTGGAGCTTACAATGGATCCACTGTTTATTCCACATCGTTGTTGGTAGTGTGTGTGTGTGTGTGTGTGTGTGTGTGTGTGTGTGTGTGTGTGTGTGTGTGTGAGACTATGTCTCCTCAGGGCTCTCACAAATGCTCCCCAAGTAGTTGTTGTGTTTATGTGTCTGTATCTCTGCCTTCCTCTGTATCTGGCTGTGCCCAGTCAAGCATTGTAGCACAAAATTAAATCCCACAATTCCATAGGCACCCCAACGCCCAGAGGGAACCAGTACCATACCAAGTACTATAGCTTGGTTGTATATAATGGGAAATCACATCTTTGGCTCAGGTGTGTGGGTGACATAACATAAAGGTTTGGGTCAAGTTGGTTGAGGCACAGCACTGCAGCAGCATCTTCTGACCTCAAGGTGTCAGTAGAGAACAGCAGGCAGGGGGTGGGAGACACATAAAGGGGGTGGGAGACACATAAAGACAGGGAAAGGAAAGACCAAAGTGAAAGAGAAGGCAAAGGATTTGACGGAAAGGTAGCTCTCAAAGGCAACACAAATGATGTATGTGGAACTCTTTTTCTTTCTTTGCAGACAGTTTTTCGAAAAAAAAACTTTAAGTGTGTTACGATGAGTTTGCATTACACTGTGTGTTTACATTAGGGCTGAAAGTAATGAGTATGTTAATTATTGATTATACTTTTGATAAGTGGATTCATTATTTAGTGTATGAAATGATCAAAAAATAGTCAAATATGCACAGCACAAAGCCCACTGTGACATCTCATTTCAACTAAGAGTCCAAAACCCAAAGACATTTAGTTTGCGTTGAAAAGAACAGCAAATACAAACATTGGAGAAGCTAGAATCAGCATATTGTTTGATGAATGACTGAAATGATTAAAAGTTTCAGATTAATTTTCTGTCCATCAACTAATCAATAAAAGAGCAGTTTTCTCATTCATCATGTTTTAATGCTACCTTTGAAGTTTACATATGCTTGGCATCCAAACAGTCTGCGTGACTTTAATTATTCACTGCTGCCATGCTGCTGCACATTACCTACTCCTGAGAGGCCATGTCTCCAAATTATGAACCTCTTTAACCTTCATATCATCACACACAGCCCTCTGTGGGCCTGTCACAGCAGTTTAGAGAAACTGATTCTAATTTTATAAAAGTGTAAAAAATAAGGAAGGGAAGGAGAGTGAATGAAAGTGAGGGAGGGCTACAGTAAGAGGGTGGGAGCCCGGCAGAGGAGGGGGATGTGACAATGAGTGAGTGAAAGTGGCAGAGGCAAAATTTATGCCCACACTTCCAAATCAAAGTGCTCTCTCAGCATATTTCTCACCTGCCAAAGTCATGCCCTGCACTGTATGGCACATTACTGCTCATTCTCTCGCAGCTAGCCGAGAGGAAGAAAAAAAATTAAAGGATGTCAAACTATGATCAGCTCTGATAAATATGTAAATTACTGGAGAGTAGAAAAACAACATAAATCTAATAGATCCTGAAGGTCAGTCCTGATTGTGCTGGTCAGCTCTTTCTGTGACAGCAGTCCTGGGAACTTTGGGTTCAATCTCATAAGTTTTGACGTGATGTAATTAACTGAGATCTTCATCATCATTCTTCTTCAGCAGGTACAAAGGAAACACTGTCAAGACCTTCTTGAAGCATCATGGCATATATTTAAATACATTTAAAAGTAAATTTGATTAAAGGAGTTGGAGAGGCAGATTTTGTTTACATTTTTAATATCATCTCTTTCCAGACTTTGAGACATGGAAGGCTGTGTGACAATTTTAAGACTGGCACTAAACTGTACGACAAGTTACCTTATTGGATACTAAATAGCATCTTAGGTTTTATATTAAACCAGATGAAATATGGAATATCTTTGGCACACTAGGGGGAGGGGAAATTGGGTCCAGTATGCACTACAACATACTGCAACCATAGTACACGTGATACAATGAAAAAAAATGTCACACTGGCTACAGCTTTATAACACATTATACCACAAGTCTCAAACCAAGGCCTCTCTAAATCTCTGCCCCACCCCTCTCTCTGCTCTGTGGGTTTTACACTGTAATAAATTAGCCTCACTTTGGTGAGATGGCAACAAGATCCGCTTGGCGCACTGCTCAGTGTGTCATATCGAGGATGGGCGCGAGCTGTAAATTGTCACTGGCGTTGAATTTATACAGAGCCTTGGGACGAGATGCAGCACCGTGTACTGCCCAGCTGAGTGAGCCCCAACAAGCATCAAAGCTCTGCACCTCATCACACCCCCCTCGCTCCACCCCGCTGACACCACCCTCTGCAACCTCAAGGACAAACAGTGAGAGAGAGAGAGAGGAAGAAAGGAAGAAGACAAAAGAGACTGAGAGGGATGGGGATATGTGTTGAAGTGCAGAGGGCTCTAAGGTGATAAGAGTTTTATGATGCTGTTTTCTTCCCCAGGAATTGACCAAACCCTGACTTTGAATTTTGACTTGTGAGTCTGTGTTTGTTAGTGTCTGCAGGTGCTGGAAAGCCTGTGGCATGTCTCAGATTTATCCAGCTCATCTTATTGTGGGGAGTGCACCGCCAAGGCCCCCTCACATATTTATAAAGCATCCCCTATCACTTCACACCTTCCACAGCCAAACTCTAATGGGGGGGGGGGGGGGGGGTGTTGAGGAGGGGAGAAAGAGATGCAGTAACAGAGAAACATTGAGTCCCTGCATAAACATTGCTAACTGTCATACAATGGGGTCATGGTGTTTTCTCTGAAGAGATGAAGAAAGAAAGCTACAGAGGAGAGGATGTTTACACAGACAGGTATATGGACACAGACACAGGGGACGATTGCTACAAAGACAGAGGACAGCAAGGCGGAGATAGAAAGACACACAGTGAGACAGAGGTGAAAAAGAACAAAGAGAAGCCTAAAATCAGCAGAGAAACACGTAAAACTTTACTGAGCACCTTCAAAATAAAATTCTCCTGTTTTTAAAGTTTTTATTATATCTCTTTTCTTCTATGGTTTTCCCCACAACCATTACATTTAACCATATTTGATCTTATTATATCACTGTATTTGTAACATCTGTAATTTGTCTCAACAGGGTGTAATTGCAATTTAAAACATACTGGACTAAAATCTGGTCGGGGAATACTGAATACTATTTTTCTGTTGGCCCAAAAGTAATGCAAAATAAACAAGGTATTGAGCATAAAATTCCTTGAATCGACCCATAAAATATCCACCATTTGTTAGTTGGTTATTGTTTATCTTTTCCAATTGTAGAATGTAAACGCCGCCCAGGAAATTTGGATGTAAAAACCCAATAATTCCAATAAAGATACACCCTTGTAATGTAATAGTCATGCCAATGACGGATGGACAGAACAGAAACAGAATAGTGAGGCAAGAGACAAAGAGGATAGAGAGGCATATAGATGCCACCACTCTGAGGTATTGTTAGGTTAAGTCTCCTGTACTTTAGTCCAGTCATCTACTCATCTCAACATCTCTGTACCGCCTCCCTCCTTCACTTCCTCTTTGCCTTCTTGGCCATGGCAGCCATCTAGGATGTGTGTGTAGCTGAAGAGAGCAATCAAAAGCAGAGATGTGGTGGTCAGAGGTGTGTGTGTGTGTGTGTGTGTGTGAGAGAGAGAGAGAGAGAGAGAGAAAGACAGAGCAGTCCAGGGGATTACAATGGCCATGTTGAGACACTCAGATTGGCATCACATCCAGACAGAATGGGGAGGGACAGAGAGAAGGAGAGAAAAGAACATTGGGGGAGTCATAAAGAAGATGAAGCGTAGAGAGAGATAAATAAAGAGAGAAAGGAAAAAAGAGACAGAAGGGTGAAAGCAGAGGAAACCCTTGAGATTACAGCATGTAAATACGCCAACGGCGGGCCTCTAAAGTGGAGATGAAGACGCGGCAGGATAAAAAGCTCTGAGCGCTGTGATTATGGATCAATTTGCCGCAATCAAGCCCCCTTATGGCTGGTTTCTGTGAAATGGAGAGATTTCTGTTCTTCAAGGGCAGCTGCGATGACAGTGGAGGTCACAGACGATGGGAGTGGCAGAGTGACGGAGGGAGAGGAGCATCAAAGGGATGGGAAGAAGGGGAGACGATTCGTCCTAAACAAGGTGTTAGCCAGCCATCAGCATTCAAGCTTGAACTGAGGGGCTTTCTAATTATGTTAATGGTGAGAGGTGGAGGTGAGATATGGGCCTTTAGCTATTATTAACCAGGGAGCTCGGGTCTTGTTAGGGTCAAGTGGATGCACCATGACAACAATGATCTGAATGATTACTACTATTTCATACACGATTAAAAATGTCAACATGATATTGAATTATAAGTCAGAAGTGTGCTTTGTTGCAGTTGTAACCACATTAAACAGTGATGTCCAGTTTACTGACACACCCTGTGGTACATTTCTACATCATTGCAGCTGCAAGGAGAGGCGTTAAACCACTGGAGATCAGCAAACACAAGACTTTCAGTGGTTATTACGCAGGTCTTTGATATCGAGGTACAACACAACAGGTTGAATAGCCTGAGGCATATAAAAAAATCAAAAGCTGTATGTTTATAAATATGCTACTGAAGGTGAACCATATTAAGACATAAATGTTTAATTACCACCAAGGAGCTTAGCTGCCATTCACTGACTCAAAGGTTGTAACAACCAAGGTTGAGTGAACCATGATGATCTTCAGAGTACCAACATGACCTTGTCAGCCATTCAGTAGTCATTGGAGGATTTTGAGAGAAATGTATTTGTTCAAAATAATATAATATATTTATTTACCTTTTTTTCTTGATTTAATTTGTAAACAATTACGCTAAAGGCTGAGGTCTAACATATGTGGATACAGGCCAGAGAAAGTTGAGAAAGTATATTATGACCAGTGTGCATTGTGTGTATGTGAACCTTTATTCGTTGTCAGGGCTAACAACAACTTCAAGCTTTCCTTCATGCCTTTCAGAAGCAAGCCCATATCTGTGACAGTCACACACAGTTTTATGGAGCCCCGTAAGTGTAGAGAACGAGTGTTATTGACAGTTGGCACAGAGGGTGAGACAAAGATTCACTGAGAGAGAGACAAAGAGGGAGTATCAAAAGCAATAGGCCCTTTTAGCGATATGATACGGACGTCTGGCGCAAAGTCAGAGGCGGGGACTGCTTAGGGTTTCAAGGCATTGGTCACAGGCGTTTCTGAAACCCTGACTTCTCCTCTCTAGCCTTCAGAAAATGATGACAGGAGGAGTGGAACATAAAAAGGAGGGATGGCTGGTCTGTGCGCAGCATGATACAGAATCAGAGGCAGCCAGTAATAGCATTTTTTGAAGAATGCGCCACTGAACTTTAAGGGCCGTCTTGCTTGAAAGGACAAGTTACAAATAGGAGGAAAGGAGAGGGAGAAATGATTTCCCTGGGATATACCCCCTACTGCGCTGACCTATCGTCACACCACAGAGTAGGAGTGTGTTTGTGCGTGTGTGTGTGTGTATATGATTGTGGTAGGCAGGAAAAACTGCTACACGTGCACCAGCAGACATACAATACATGAACACCTATACTTGCACTGGAGCACTACATTGACAAAGAGGACACAGTTTGTTCTTAAATGTCATTCAAACCACTGTTGCTTTTTTATAGAGAAGTTGTAACTAAAGTCCATCTAACAAGTGGAGCAGTCAGACAGCCCGACGTACAGACAGAACTGATGTATAGTTCTTTATTACTCCGTCTCTTCCTACCTATCAATAATTTCTGAGCCACAACAATACAGCTGAGCTGAGGTAAACAACCATAGTGCATCCCAGCTTTAATAACCACTGTCACACCTCCCAGCTATGTCTTTAAGTCAATTTTTCTTCCCTTTGATTCTGTTGGATTCTACCTATTTTCTTGTCTCTCATCTCTTTTTTCTCTCCTCACATTTCTACTGCAACTCAAAGTTACTTGATTCGTCTGCAGCTCTGCACACTGGTCTACACACATATATTTGTGCATTGAAGAACTAATTGTGTGTGTGTTGTGTGTGTGTGTGTGTGTGTGTGTGTGTGTTTGGTCATGTGTGCATTGCGGGCATCAGCTCGGCTTGGCGGCAGCAACAATGTCATTCAGCAGTTTAGTAACAGGCCATTACCTTGTTAATATCAGCCTAATGGGCAGTCTGCTATTTTAAAACCACAGTCGTGTTTGTGCCATTAACAACCACTTAGTGTACCACTCATATCAACAGGCCACCGGGACCCACCAAAAACAATAACAAAGACAATGTGATAATATGCCCAGAGTCAAAACTAGATTTTTCTTTTGGTTTCAATTTTTTTACTTTATGTTGCAACAAGTGCAAATATAGCCAAAATTGGCCATGATAATGCAATTTCTTGTTGCCTAAAGTCAAGATCCTATTACCGGTTGCTTTTTCATTTTCTCTTACATTAAAACAATACATAAACACGTAATGTGATGGATCATTAGTAGCTGTGTAGTCTGGCATAGTCAGACCTATCTCTACAGTGCTGTCTCAGTGCTGGAGAATGGTCTGGTTGCAACCATTATCATTCTGCTATAGGAGAAAATAGCGCTCTGACTGGTTTATATTTCTTTAAAACAACTGGCAACTTTACTGAGATGACACCAGGAAGTTGCTGCGTTGGACTGTGTTTCTCAAGAAATAGTTAAGGCATGTAACTCCCAGTAAAATTTAAAGCCTTACTACGTTATCTGGTGGTGCCAGCTCATTGAAAACCAAAATGTGGGTGGTCGCAAAACAGCTTACACTGTGTCAGTTACCAATGTAAACAATATGTAGATGGCCTATTGTCATAAAATGTAGGCCGGAATATTTTTTTTTACAATGAAAAACAACAACTGTTTGTTTTAAAATTGAAAATAAGATAAAAAGTAAAACAAGATATGGCATATATGCCGATAATCCCGTTTCAATTGAGTTATTTAAACAAACATGGCAAACTATTGCCTGCAGGTGTTTCTAATTCCATTTAAGCATCTCAAAGAGAATCAGCAGCTTCTCTCTGAAGTTGGAAGCGCCAGGCATAGTCCATTTCGGTGCATCAGTTGTTAATCAGGGATTTCAAAAGCTTTCAGTTGTATATCAGCTCTGGTAATATGCATTTCTTCATTCCATTGTGCAGTCAGACACACTCCTGTCAGATTTTAATTTTGAGTCGTTTGACTTTTGCCATTTTTAGGATTATTAAGTTATTTAGGAGTTATGGTCTTGACAGTGTCACAGTGATCTTAAACTGGCAATATAATTCCTTCAAGTCTTGATTAACTTCAAGATGATGTACAAGTCAAGATAAGTACCGTGACTCTCTGTCTTTCATTCCTGTAATCGCCAGATTACAGTAGGTCGCTTTAGTTAAAAGGAAACTCTTATACAGAGATTAACATGCTAACGTACAAAGATGTTCATTGCACTCCAAAATGAAAGACACGCCCTTCCCAAGTCCTTTGGATCAGGTGTCAATAATCGAAAACTACTTAAGGCAGAGTAATATATTGTGTTTGTTGAATTCAGTGTTGGGAAGGATACTTTCAAAACGTATTCCGTTACAGAATACAGAATACATGCCCAAAAATGTAATTTGTAATGCATTCTGTCACATTATTCTGAATAGGGGAGAGCCGGGACGATTGAAACGCGGGACGGATGAAACATTCCAGTTTTCTCCGAGTGCAATGATGATAGACAGACTTCTTTAGGTCTGAACATAGAGAGGTGTTAACCTCCTTCTATCAGCCAAATATCTTCCTGTTATTTCCTCATCACGGAGTTACAGCCGATAAACGCGTTTTGATGGTCAAAAGTAAACTTCATTGGCGGTCACATTTTTTCGATATTAACGAGGGTTTTTCATTTAAAGGTTTGACTGCAGTTATTCAGTAGACCAGTTAGTGTTCTCCACAATCCCAGACTTTCATATTTCAGCTTGTTTACAGAGAAGCAAAACAGGCGATAATATCTATATCTATGTCGGGACAGTGAAACAGCTGTTTCAACCGTCCCCGACCTGCCTGGAACTCCATGGTTTTAAGTAAATGCACAAATATCTGTGTTCGTACCATTATTATGGGGGTGGACATGGAAAAGCAGTTTTAGAAGATGAAAATATATTTGAGCCACCAGGTAGGGGGGGTCGATTTTTCCCATGTTATCCTATGGAGACGGACGGGTTGGGGCGGTTATTGGATGCAGTGGTATAACCCGTGTCGAAACCTAGTGAAAGACATTTTCTACAATAGAAACATGATATAAATAGAAAAACTTACTGTTCTAGCTATGAAAACAGCACAATCATCTACAGTGCATGAATTTCAATAACCGCTTTATACGCGCTTCAGGATGACGGCAATTAGTTATTAACAGACTTCCCAAAGACGCATAGTCTAAAACAATCTATCTATAATAACACCTCTTGGAAGTACCATCCATGAATACAGTAAAATATTAAAGTTGTGGAAGGTATATGGCTCAAACTGTAAGTTTCATTCGTCCCCGCGTGCTGTTTCATTCGTCCCGACCAGGAGGGACGGATGAAACATTACGCACGTCCACTTTTGCTGTAATAACTCCTGAACGGTTTTGTCCAAAGCTAAAAATACAACTGTAGTTGACAGATGACACGTGTAAGTTGCTAGTGACAAAATATCAGCTTTCAGTGTGATAAGGACCGCTTTGTTAATTACGTTTAATTAAAAAGTGTTTCAACTGTCCCGGCTCTCCCCTACTTGGATTAGGCTACTTCCACATTGAAACTAAACAGGAGACATAAGACAGTAGCCTAAGTGAAGACAGTAGGCTAAATGTAACTAACTGTACTAACTGCACATTGAACTGCATAATACAAAAATCTAACCGCAGTCTAAGCTACCACAAGCTAATTTTAGCTAACGT
>NC_045741.1:22780308-22780677 GCF_008692095.1 Etheostoma spectabile | reverse complement strand
GTCAAACAGGGCTAGTCAGTCTTTCAACAGCTCTGGGGCTAGTAAATCAGTACATTGGAGAATGTAAAGCTGCACGTCTGATACAACTATAAAATAGCAAGGTGACGAGTAAAACTACAGCAGACAACTACCCCTGGCTAGTTAAAAAAAAAGTACTTTAAAAGGATGGTTTGGAGTAATTTCACCCTTGGGTCCTTTGCACCATGACCTCGAGCCAAACCTTCCGCCCAGAAGCTTTTTTTCCCGTGGTCTAACATTGGCCAAGTTAGCACTATTAGCTGAATGGCTTAGGGTAGGCGCCAAGGAAATGTTTATCTCATAAATTTCCCAACTGATAATGCCTAGAATGGTACCAAACTTCTACAGTAG
>NC_045741.1:22773420-22780298 GCF_008692095.1 Etheostoma spectabile | reverse complement strand
TTCTGTACTCATAAAATGAGGCATTGAAAAAGTTTGTAAGTACACCAGAAGTTTATTTAAATGGCACTTTGAGATGCCTTCTACTCTTAGCAGCTGGCGCTGCTAGCTCTCTGATTCTCCTACATTAGTTGTACTGTAGCTGTGTATTCAGGCTCAAATAGGTATGGGTGATCTTAGAAATTGAGCCAATCATCATCACATTCGGTGTTATCCTCAACTGCCATTTTGTTGATCTCTTCTTCTGTTCTCTCGCTTCTTGGGTTTGTTAGTGCATGTACTAAGCCATTCAGCTAATAGCATTAACTTGCCAAATGTTCGACCAAGGGAAAAAAGTGTTTGGCTCAAGGTCATGGTGCAAAGGGCTCTAGGATGAGATTTGTCCGAACCATCCCTTTAAGATGCTTCTTCAGTTTGGAGGTGGAGTCTTTGGACGCTGACAGGAGGTTGGTTTTGCTTGTTGCCTTCTCTTTCTTTAATCTGAAATACTGTTTGAATTTCCAAGATAGAAAGGCATTCCTTCCCTGGCTCTGTTGTGCCCCGGTGGGCTCCATCTCTACCTCTAGCTCCTGCTGCTCCTATTCCAACTCCATTATGACTGATCATGCAAATAGCTATTTTTTTTGTTTTCATATTGGGGCTTCTGGGAAATGCATGGAGTTGCCTTAATTTATTTAGAGAGAGAATAAACTTGTGAAACAGAGAAGTATCAATATGTAATCCGTTGATTTCAACAATGTAACTGTATTCTAAATACCAAATATTTAAATTGTTACTGTAACAGAATACAGTTACTCATAATTGTATTATTGGATATTCCAAAACCAATAACAATATTTGAAGTTAAAAACCTGCTAATGATTTATCAGCCAATAGTTCATTTGTTTTCTTAAACACACTTTTGTTTTTATTATTGGCCGCAATATTTACTGAGTTGGACATTTTCTGTTAAAAACTAAACTTGTCAGTGGTCTTTGGTGGATAAACTACAGTTTCCGAATTACCCTAAACTTATTACGTGATTACTGCACTGCAGTTAATTGACACCCACTGGCCTATGAACAAATGACATATAGCAAATATCAGCTGATATGTCAGCTCTTGTCACAATTCATCAAGCTGGACTGAGCCTGTATCTGTCTGGGCCTGCCGGTGCTGATGAGGAGATCAAATCATACAGTACAGTTTGTGGTGGTCAATGCTGCAAATTGTTTTCCTTCTAAACCTGTTGTCATGAGGTCAGAGAAAGATGACAGCGAGAAAAACTGCTATAGTTTTAGATGTGCATGTGACATTGCACAGACAATGTGGGTTACTCACTGCCACTGTGATACAGAAGAGTGTTGACAGCTTTCTCAATATGTATTGATCATTACTCCTACCATTACAGACAAGGCGGAAAAAGGTCTTGTTTTAAACGCAAATGCAAATCCACCATTAATATGCAAATCCAAACTATAGGAAACAATTCACTGCAGAATAATCAAAAAAACAACCCAAAAACTAATTTCCAAACCCAAACTGAAGTTAATTGATATTAATGGGGTATTCCGTATTCTAGCCCAAGCAGATACTGTGTAACGCCTTTAAAAAAAAAAAAAAAAAACTTCATTCTACCCACAGGTTAAATCAACAGTTTTGTTTTTGTTCGTGTGATTAAAAAATGTAAGAATTCTTTCAAGGAGTTATCCATCTCCCTAATCTCTCTATAAGTTAACTTGAAAGGATTTAAACGCAGCGTAACACCTGCTGTTAATACAGCTTCCTGATAAAGCTGACATCAAATGTCTCCGATAACATCAATGCTTATCTCTGTAAATTAAATGACGTCTTGAATAATTCAAAAAAATATTTTGGGATTGTTGTATAACTGCTAAAAAAATAGATGTGGGGAAGCTGAAGAAGACAGCCTGTAAATTTAAATGAAACAGCAAATCCTCGTCTTTCAATTAAACAAATAGGTAGAATAAATACTAAAATTAGGGCAGCTATATTATAGTATTCAAATGTGTCTACAATGAAAATAAACTTCTACATGTGAAAGTAATTGAGCAGTGAAATGGTAATTGAGCTCATGACTCCTGTTTGTCTCTTTCTCCTCTCACTTGTGATTGTCTCGCCTGATGCAACAACAGCATGATGGTTGGTTTAGGATTAATGGGGTTGCCATGACAACATGCTGGCTGTAGAGCTGTGTTGGAATGGACGTGTGTATACTTATGCGAGTGTGTGTATATTTTGTTTGAAGTGGCAGGCCTTTTCAACAGCTCTGATCAGGGAAATGTTTGTAGTGGGAGCGAACCTGGAGAACAAACAGGACTTCAGAGAGATTAGCGATCTGTGGGACGCACGCACGCACACACGCGCGCACATACACACGCACGCACGCACACGCACACACACACACACACACACACACACACACAGTGAGTCAGCTTTCCAAATGAAATCAACCACACATAGACATCATCTCAGCCAAAAATTACACTCTTGCATTACATCTTTCTCATGCGATGATGCAAAGACGAAGAGGAGGGAGGGATATAAGAAGGAGCCATATCTGTCACCTAACATTCTTCTGTTTTTCCCTCTCCTTCACACCCTCAAGGCTGATGTTTTTGAAGAAACAGACTAAGAACAAGAGATCTTGAGTACAATATGTGTGTGTGTGTGTGTGTGTGTGTGTGTGTGTGTGTGCGCACGCTCATGCCAACCCTGCAGGGCCAGTGTAAATCCATCAGTGCTGAGGAGAAGCCAGGTGAGTTCTTTAGCAGCCAAGGTGTGACACATGGCCCAACGCTCCTCAATCATGCTATACTAAGCAGCACTTTGTGTGTCTGTACGCCAGCGGACTGTGTGTGTGTGTATGTGTGAGAGAACGAGTCAAACGTGGAGCTCCCGACCCCAAACCAAACGGACAGCACTGTAGCTATTCTCAGAGCCACAAGCACATCACTCAGTCCCCAAGGTAGGAGGATAAGTCATCCACTAAGGTCGCAGGAGGTGTTATGTCTCTCACACAAGTAGTTCAGAGTTTGAGGAATAAAGGTACAAGGCCAAAAACAAATGGCAATGTGCTCCTCATCTCAGTTCTGGCAATCAGACAGAGTGGTAAATCATGTTCCCAACTCCCAAACTAACACGGGACATCAGAATGATAAAACATGTCAACGTTGTGAAGAAATCCATAAAATAATCTGACTCTGATCGGCCTGTCCTAAGCTTCACATATCAGAAGAAGATGGTTACTGCATTATCTTTAACTTGCAGAACACACTCAGTGGCTTTGGGCATGCTGTGTTTATTTTAGAGAACATTTATTGGAAAACATTTTTGCGCTGCGCTGGTAAGTATGGTCAATGTATTTAAAAAAAAAAATGTTTAAACTTTATTTAGATCCAAAAATATTTGTGTGTGACTGTTTTTGTTTTACTACTTACAGTAAATAGCAGATGTATTGTATTGTCATTAATCTTATATAGACATATATACAAGTAAAATAAATAGTAAAAAAATAAAAAAATAACCTAATAAAAGTAACAAGACTAAAACCATTCTTGCAGACTGAGACTGCACTTAAGTAAAAAGGTGCTTTGAGCTAAATACTGATGTCAGCATGCCAACATGCTCACAATCACAATGCTAACATGCTACTAGCAACCCATTCAATAACTATTGAGATACTTTAGTCAGGTTAAAGTGGTGGACCAACCAACGGCCATTGCCATCCCTAGAGCCATGCCGCTAGCACGGTGAAAAAGAACTTAAAACTAAAAGGCAGCTGCCCTTCATGCATAGATAAATTTACTTTGCACATAAAATTATGGCATAGCCATTCTGAGCCCATTCACATCAATGTTCTTAATCTAAAGAAGTTTTGTTAGTATTGTTTGAATTTAACCATAGAAAAAAATATATATATTAAGAGTCTTGCCAAAAAACATCTACAAAAATAATGAATCACTAACATACAATGAGATAAATTACAACAACACAAAAGACAAGAGCAACATTTACTGTGATCTATTTTGTTTTTGAGGGTCCTTTCCCTGTTATGGAAGGTGGCGGGGGGAGGCGAGACGAAGGGAAGTGTGGTGGCCTAATCACACCCTGAGAAGTAGGCCCTGAGGGAGCAGATTAGAAAATGGTGATGCAATATTAATTGGTGATGGTGAGTGCAGGGTTGTCCGGGGTTTGTCTCCCCAAGGAAAGCTGTCAGGAGCTGAGAGAGACAGGCGGGATGAGTCCCTGACCTTGTCTGTCAGCTGGTGGAGGAGAGGAGGGCTGGGAAAGGAGACCCCCTGTCCCACTGACACTCAGATCAACACTCTGCCAGTCTACAGCAAGCCTGCTGGGACACATCCCGACAACCAGATAGACAGTGTGTCACAGTGACACAGACAGACAGAATGTGATCTCCATGGTCAAACATACAAATAATAACATAGGAGTTGCAAAGATGTCTACATGAGTGTAGCATCTTAGAATGCTATCATAGGGAGAGCTTATAAAAAATTAAAAAAATTAAAGGGCTTGAATGGCAAAAGACCAGTCCTGTTTTGTCTCTTTTGTGAAACTTGCAACCAGCATGCATCCTTTGCCTTTAGGACCTTTAACCTTGGCTTGTACAAAGTTAGAAGGTTTTTGGTATAAGAGGCCACAGCTAGGTGTGCTTAACCCTTGTGTTGTCTTCCCGTCAACCACGAAACATTATTATCACTTTTTCTGACATTGTTGTCACTTTTTCAATGTTGTGGGTGTTTTTTTTAATGTTTTTTCCAAAGTTATTTGATATTTTTAATGTTGACATTTCCAGCGCTTATTTCGAAAGTCCATTTTTTGTGACAAAAAAAATGAAAATGGATTAAATTTGACCCGAGGACAACATGAGGGTTAAGTAAATCAGTATGACGTAGTTAGTATGTGCTGGTGGATGACACTGACTTGTCTAAGGTAACGGAAAGCTGCCTGGAAGTACAAAAACCAGTCAACAGATTATTAAAGTGATGGATAACGATAGGTTGCATGATCAAAAATTAAGACAAATTACATGGTACATTGTATTGAATTGATTAGACTCGTTTTGGTGTTGTGGCAAAGCCAGATTGAATACACCCACACCTGTCAGAGATTGGGACACTGTTAAACTGCCAGTATGCTTCATCAGATGGTTTGAATTTCACCTTCAAGCTCTCCTTTTCCATGCTTTACATGTTACTGCCACTTTCCTGTTTACAAATGAATGCAACACCATGAATGTCTTTCAGAAGAATCTGAAAATGCACTTTTATGTCTCAACGTGGTCGGACAACACAACAAAGAGGGTGATCAGCTGGCCTGGGTAACCTTAGATGATGGGAGATGGTATCAGAGTTCCAGATAACTGGAAAGGAGCCTTGATCAGAAGAAGCTTTGCTGTGCTGTGGTGAAAATTACGAAGCCAGGGATCAACTTGCCTTACTTCTCAAAACTTAAGCACGCTATCAACAACTGCAAAAGGTTTAGCAGAAGAGATACGTTTACAAACATAATCGACACAGCAATTCATAATAATTTTGGATGTCTTCTTTTTTATACTGTGAAAACTGCATATCAGATAGGGTTGGGGTTAAAGAGAGGAAGCGAACAAGGCAACACAAGCATATGGGCAAGAGCCACGTGTCATCTAGGGACACGCAAACACTGGACACATGTCAACTTCAATTAACTCTCTCCCATCTGTCTGTCCCTTTTTCTCTCACTTTTCCCTCTGCTAGGATCTCAACTAGGTCATGCAGTGCAGCAAATCCCTACATACAGGGTGCAACATAAAAAAGATACCTTCACAAAGACAAGAAACTTTATTTTCCCCCGTGTGTCACACCAAATGCAAAGCCCAATTTCTTTTTTCTTATATTTTCTTAACCCATCCCCTGTCAAAGCAGATCCACTGTATTAAATTATCAATGGACTTCAATAATTCAGACTACCCAGCAGTGTGTCATGCTGACAGTGTCATGGACTTCCCTGACATACTGTTGAGTGTCCCTCCAGAGAGCTTGTCCAAGTTTCTCTACTCCGCAGTCAGCGGTAAACTCACCACTGCTGCCAAAAGGTTAACAACAGCCAATGAATGTAGAGCAGGGAAACTTATGATGGTATTTGCAGCATCATATTATATTCTGAGTGCACCCCATATGTACAGGACTGTCCTCAAGAACATTAAACCAACAGCAAGTCCAGTAAGATATAGACATAAAGACAAGTAAAAGACACAGATGGCACAGAAGTTCCCTGTCTTACAACCCCTTTTTGCCTGTATACCCATAATAAATGCACCACAGGTTACGGTAGCATCAGTGGCACAGTTCCTCCCTTCCTGAAGCAGAGGTTTGTTGATGTGTGTGCTAGAGACAGAGTGAAACGTCACGCTGTAACGCTATTTCCTTGAGTCTGACAAATGAGGACCTGGCTGCGCTCTGGTGTTGGCAGTTACCTATGAAAGAATGCATCAATCCAATTGGCTCCCCCGTCCCACCTGTCACACAGCAGAACATTTTCCTTCCACTTGTGGCATGCACACACTCACACAGACGAACATTTAAAAAAAAAAGAATAAACAGGAATTATGTCACAGCCACACCACATCTCAGAGTTCCAATCCTCCGTTCCTCACCTCTCACGTCTTTTTTTCATCCACCCCTAACACCTTTTGTCGGATCTCTTCCTTTTCCCTTCGCCTGTCCTCCCCTCTTCCGTCCCCCCCATCTGAGATCAACACCTAGCTGTGTGCAGGTGCAAGGCTGCTGGCAAACTGTCAGCTTGAGTCTCCTTTACTTATTCACCCACCCACCCACACACACACACACACACACACACGCACACACGCACACACACACACA
>NC_045741.1:22757770-22773410 GCF_008692095.1 Etheostoma spectabile | reverse complement strand
ACACACACACACACACACACACACACACACACACACACACAGTATTGGGTAGCCACAGTTACTGCTCTGCCGAGGTGGACGAGCCTCTATTCTATGACTATGCTTTCTTCAGCACAGTGATACGGTGGGGTGAACTCTCCCTTTAATTCAGTAGTTATTACTGAAATATGTTTCCGCTTGAATACCCTGAACAGCAGGAAACTTCTAAAATTAATGTTATGCTATCAGAAAACTATACATTTTATTTATACAACTCCAAACAGAGTAGAAAACTACACTGCTGGTACTGATATTCTTTTGAAATCAATTAATCTTCTCAGAATATTCACATCATTTTGGCTGGCTTCAGGCACATATAGATCCCTCACAGTGTCAGCATAGCACAAGAGAACACACAGACGATAAGAATGACCCTTTCCTGTGATTGTAAAATGAGACTACACAGATAAGATTCATAGAGATTAATATCGACTTTACTGATTGAAAATTAAACCATCAAAGATTAAAGATTTGCTGATATAGTATTAATGTACTGGCTGGAAAGGTAATTAAGTGTAATAAATGATTCTGTCTGTGACATCAACACACACTCACACAAACCCAGTCACAAGCACACACATACATAGACCGCGTGGTGACCTCTAGAGCTGTGAACATAGAGTTGGTGTCAGTCTGCATGGCCCAGGGTCCTCTGACAGCTCTAAACAAGACTCTCATTAACACTAGGCCATTAAACACTAGGCCAGTGCCTGCTGGCAGGGTGTGTGGTTGTGTGTGTGTGTGTGTGTGTGTGTGTGTGTGTGTGTTGGATAACAAAGAGAAGAGTAGACAGGTGTCAGTTTGGTCTTCAGCCATGAATCCCATCAAATATCAGAAAACAGCACACAGAAATACAGGGATGTACAATAGAGAGAGTGCTGGTTGTTTCTGTGGTACAATGTTTTGCAGCTCAGTGGAAAACTGTGTACCTACTGGATAGCAGTAGTTTGCTGTATCTCATTACTGATAAACAGTTTTTAAAATCCCACTGCAGATACAAATAAATTCGGAGCACAGATCAGATTAAATGTCTTGTGATTTTTTTCATCACACTGATAAAAAAAAAAACAATAACTTCACCATCGAGTTGGCATAGTCATTTTAAAGTGTGCACTTATTAAGGAGGTGAAGTGGGAATCACGGAGTATGAGGATTTTGTTGAAGCTGGAGATGCGTTTTTTTACTGAATTTAAATGACCACTTTTGTTTGACAGTATGGTTATCATGTGTCGGCTGTGTTTAGTTGAGAAGATACAGCAACAACTGCTTTGACCCTCCCAGGTTCATGTTTGTGAGGAAACCAGAGACCAATCCAGAAACAGTCCTTAGTTGTTCTGTTAATCGGTGTCTTAAGCACTGTAAATTGTTACTTAAAATTAAATATTGTAGCTCATTATATCATCTTTCCTCCATTTAGCGATGATAAAATACTTTTCTAATTTAATGGCCTTTTTTTCACCCTTGCTCAGTTTTACTCACATCTTCTTTATTTGCCGTCTTGTATGTTTTATGTTTGCCTAAGGGTTGGATTGTTGCCTTTTGCTTTTATTTTCCTGTGTAAACAGGACACCCGTGCATTAGTGAACTGCTCTTATTAGACCACTGTGTATAAATTAATGTTGAATGACAATAAGCCATGATAATACTTCCAATAAAAGTGTAAAAGATTGGTTTCTTTGCATCTTCAATTTCTAGAATATATATATATGTGTATACATATTACATTATATAATATATATGTATAATGATATATGTATGATGATCAATAATATGTGTATACATATATACATATAATATATATGTAATATGTATATATATATGATATCGGGACATACATAACATATATTAACATATATATATATATATATATATATATATATACATACATATATATATGTATTTGATTCTGGGACTTGAAGATGCAAAGAAACTAATCTTGGAAATGTTCCCATATGTTTGCACTAACCTCTACTGTTCTCAGTGCTTTATTGTTTTCTTGCTGTTTTTAATAAAAAAAATATTGTATTATTGTGAATTCCAACCCAAGTTGAGGACTTTGCTTGTTATTGGAGCATGAAGAGGTTAGTGATGAAAGAGGTAGAACATATTGCATTTCACCTTTATGGGTGCTCAATCAGCACATTACATTTATTGGCAAAACTTTCTTTGAAAAAGGAAAAAGAATAATCTGCTGACTTTAAAATAGATTGCAAGGCGACAGTTAATCCATGTGTTTTTATTTTGTTTACCTTCAGTTCCTGGCAAACTACACAGAAGGAGGACAAATAGTTAGCAAAGTTGTAATATTCATTGAACAGGAATACATGTATTGCTATATATATATATATTTTCAGTAAGAGGAGTCACGTATGCACATGTATTTGTGTGTGTGTGTGTGTGTGTGTGTGTGTGTGCTGCCAGGCTTTGCTAGAAATGGTATAATTTATCACACCTAATTAATTATACGCCGAGAAGCGCTATCCTTGTCGCTCAATCGGCTCCCGACTCTGCATCCCTCTGTCAGACGGCAGGAGGACAGAGCCAGATAAACTCCCAGAGCCTGAAACACCACAGAAGCCTGGCTCTCTTCTCAGGCTGATTTTTCATGCCTGTTTAGCCAGCTTCACATTACCATTTAAATAAAGAGTCTGGCTAAATGACCACTGGTGGAACATAAAAAGAGAAATGAAATTGTTTTTCTGTCTCACGGCTGTTTATTCTTTTCTCTTCCGAGCTCAAGCTCCTCATCATTTTAATATGTTTAATCTGGAGTAATGGTTGATAAAAATGTGTCGAAGACCTTGGATGTGAAATGAACTACTTCATCTTTGATTACAAGCTAATTCTAATCTCTTTACTGGATAAAAATCACTCACAAAGCTAAGCAGACTTGAAACAACTTAGGTACTGTAAGTTAATTTCTTGATGAGAATTGATTAGAATAGAACTAAAACAACACGAAAATGGCATGAACAACCACTGGGCATGACGTTTGTTGAATATTAAGTAAGACACTGGAAATCTGGCAATTAGAAGTTTTAGTAATGAAATGCATTGACATCTTGAGCTCAAACTTTAATTTTTGACCTCTAATTTTTAAGTTACTGTACTCTGCCTATGTATTGTCTGCAAAAAGTGAGAAGTCACGCCAAGGCAGGAGGCAATAACTTCCAATTATCAATATTTGGTTGTTGACACCATTTACAAAATCATTATAGTAACACGTCTATAAAATGTAGTGATCATTGCCTATATTTCTGATGATTTACACACAAAAAAATTACATTTACTTATATCTAACTACTGATTGCGATCCTGTACCATAACTCAATTTGAGCGTTCCAAAACAAAGTCAAAGAGCCGGAACTGGTGTTACGGTGTTCTACTTTGGTTTTTCCTGGACTTCTGGAAGTTACTGTTAAGGCAAACTATTTTAATTTGTCTAAAAAAAAATACACAATTGACTCAAGATACTTATCCACATGATGAAGGATGTCTTGAATATCCCAAAAATATCATTTTCGACCAAAAATAAAGTTTCTGCCTTTTTGCCTTTGCAGTATGGTTAAACGTAACTTGCTCGGACCAGTGTATCGCTGTGTGACGGTACTTTTACCAAAGCAATCCTGCCACAATCAATCCTAAAACATCCCATTTAGAGATTACCAAAAACATATTATTTGTAAGTCTTTACAATCATTCCCCAAAAGAATCAAGAAAGCCTGCCTTGTTGCACATGTCTTGTTGCACAATCCAACATTTTTGCAAAACTTGCCAAATTCAGCGTGCAGCTTGCTATCTCAAAGTATGTTGTTGTTTTTATTTAGCAAACGGAGTTTAAAAATGGCAACACACAGAGAGCATTAGGCGAGGGACATCTGGCTATTATCCTGGAAATTGACTGATCCAGACTACTGCCAAGTGAAAAAACTCAGTTTGTGTTTTGAACTCAACTCAGAGCGCTGATTGTAAATGATCAGCTGCTGCTTTACGATGAATATGAGTTCATCGTTTGAGAGTTAAAAAAAAAAAAAGATAATGTAAACGCTCAGACTTTGAGAACCCCTTGGCTACAAACCTGACTTGGATACTAACTTGAAAGTGGGCAATACATGTGTACAGTGATGATGTTTTCCAACCATGTGCTGGCTATTTTTGTGCATCTATAGATGTAAGCTTCAATATAGTTCAATCTGCTTGAGTGAAAACACACTGCAGAAATCTCACACCCATCATCAAGGAGGTGAGCAGATTGTATCGGACACAGATTGATTGCCCTTGAAATCCAACAAAATTGCTTAGCTTGTAACAAGCTTTATTTACTACATTAAATTATCATTAAAATCCTATTAGCGCAATTAGTTGATTTCCATTTTAAACAACACATCTATGGTGAGAGAGAAGCGCTTAGGGGGAGAGACAGAGAGAAGGAAGATGGTGTGGAGGACACCGGAGAAAGGACAGAAGTTCAAGTTACAAGAGGTAAGGAGTGAGAAGCAAGACGAGAGGAAGGAGAATATGTGAGGAGAGGAGAGGTGAGTCAGAAAGGAGAGAGCAGTGGGAGATGAATATTAAGCAGCTGTAGTGATTAGGGTGGTGGTGCAGAGTGGCACTGTGACAGTGACATTGGCTGCCATTGGCAGCCCCTGCCATGGTGATTCACTGGAACCTGCTTCATTTGGGCCATAATTAGCTTAAATGTTCAGAGAATGAAAAATTCATCATCACTTTGAATCTTGTTAATTGGGAGAGCCGTCTGCATTAATAGAGGCCATTTGGAAGCTCTGTGCTTATGTGTGTGTGTGTGTGTGTGTGTACGTGTGCGTGTGCGTGTGCGTGCGCGCACATATATACTGATATGTAGAGTGAGAGAGCTCAGTTTTGCATCCACTCACCGGAGGGGCTAATGGATTCCAAACTTTACCCGTTTTTATCATTAAACAAGTTAAATAAGCTTCTTACAAATGATAAGGACATCTGAATAACGCTGGCAGCGGAGGCAAATTTAACAGCTACAGTCAAGACTCACCAGCATATCTTATCATTCATACAGTTAACTGACAATGCAGGGACATGCAGCTGGGATGGGTGGATAAAAAGTAAGGTATGTAGGGAGCATAGGCAGAAGAGACAAAGTGTGTGTGATTGGTAGCTCATACATATGTATTGCTGGCTTTGAAGCCCAAAGGCAGAATAAAACAGTATCAACTAACCCTGCAGTCACTTCTCAGATAAACAAAGCAGCAGAGATAGGACTAAGTACAGGGAGAGATAATGTATCATTCAACATTATTACTGGCAACAGAGAGAATGTAATGAACACACTTGAAGGCAGTTTTTGCATACAGATGTGTGCTCCATGCTGTAAATGAACGCTGCGCAGATTATGTGCTTAAAATGGAAAACAAAAACAAATCACAGAAATTAGACACTAAAGTGATCCACGTACAATCACACTAATGGCACCAATGAGACTGAATTAGAACAGTATGCGCTTGACTCTTGCTACTTTCTAATTATTTACAGTTATGATAAAGTATTCTTTGCATGTAAAGGAGAAATAGTGCAGGGTGCGCAAAAGTGTGTGAGGATCAAATGGAGTCAAAGTCAGTTATGGACAAACAAAACATTCATCAAGAGTTACTAATCAACAACCCTGTGAATGTTGTTTAAACCATTCAATTTTTTTTGCATTTGATGCTGAATATCTTGTTTACTTTCCTGTTTGTTACACTCACTGATAAACCAAACCAACATGTGTTGTGTTTCTTGTGTCTTCTCGGGCAGGATATGGTAACAGTCGCTGCTGCAAGCAATAAAAACTAATGTGCATTTATTTGCCTGCAGTGGGGTCGGATCCTGATCAAAGTGACAGCGTACAGCAGCCAGAAAGAACTGAATGTTGGGTTTAGACTTTTAGTTGGTGGCCAATGGACCCTTAAGTTTAGTTCAGCCTGGGTGGCTGTGTTATATGGAGTGTGTTTTATATTCAGTAATAAAACATGTATCTGTGTCCTTCTTCTAAACCTGTGCGTATATTATATATGCTTCTGGAAACATCAAATGTTGTTATGCTGTGGTAACATATGCAACCAGTGCACCCTCTCTGAACTTCCCCTTCCGGGAGACAACAAAAGCTGTTATATTTTCACATTCAAAACAGTAACAATGTCATAAAGCAAACACATTACTGCCACCTATTATGCGGCGCTGTTGTGAGCACTGTGTCTGCATGAAAAGCAAAAGCTGGACAAGGTGAATCAGACAGTCTTCCGAGAAGCTCAATAAAAGCTCTGAAATGACCATATTCATTAGATTGTGTGTGTGACATAAATACGATATGTCTCCCTCTATACTGCAGCGTGTGTGAGGAGGACGGGGTGTTTATGCGACAAACAGCAAGGCTGCAGAGCTCAGCCCAGTCTGGACCAGCTGAGCCCAGTCCAGCTCGACCCAACCGGCACTAATCCATCAACACCACCACTGAATCATCACGCTGCCAATAAAGCCAGGCGGCAATACATTACAGGCATGTGGCAGGCTTTAGCGATAATGACATTGAGAAGTCCCCGCTGGCTGTAGGAAAAGCCTGGCCACATGACACACTTGCTTACAGAGGCAATAATATATGGAAATGCATCAGTGTGCCAGACAGGGGAGAGGAATGGGGAGATAGGGGAGTAAGTAGAGCTTAGTCTATTCATAAGGAAAGAGGGAGGAAATGGCCTTCACAGTGACCACTTCCTATCAGATTTCAATGTGGACTCAAGCAAATCCAGCATTCAATGACGGTACTCATTTTAGATTCAAGCCTCTCCAAACAAGCCATCTTACAAGCAATCTCACATGTCAACACCCCATTTTCTGTCTTATCTTGCTCTCATGCAGCTGAGTTGATATTGCTATGGTTTGGACATGATACATGTTAGATACAGCACTGCCAATCATCAGCATGCTGTGTGGCACAGAGGCAGGCCAGCAGCATTGGGACTGAATGAACAAATACATCACTGTGAACTGTTGGTTTCTGCCATCCTGTTATCTTGTGTCTGACATTGAGAACAATCTGCCTGTTAATCCGCTCACCTTTACAGCAAATGCACACACATGGTCTCTGAAAAACACCCAACTTGAAAAACAATTGGGGATGTGAAGGAGAGAGGGTTCTGATCTTTATGGTGACAGAAGCTAACTACAGAGCCTATGAGAACGGAAAGCTGGTGTCGGATGTGGCGTGAAAAGGCACTTAGAGTTTACACAGCTACACTGTTCTGTGTATGGAGGAATGAGAAAAAAAAACAGAGCTCATCTGCCTCAGTCCGTCTGGGAATCTATCTGTCTTCATAGTGTCAAGACTCCTGGGCGAGGCGTTTAAAAAGTTAAAAATGTTTTTACTATTCTATCGCGAACCCAAAAACTAATTATAATCTTTGCATTTGAATTCAAAGTTTACCGGGTAACTGTGTGCTGAGAAATTTGCATTAGCGTAGGGGTCATTAAGGTTTTCTGAAACCCATTCAGCACACATGGCCATCAATTTGAAAATAAAAACTCTTTTGACATTAGTTAAGTGGTATTCCAGTGTAAAAACAAAACTTTGAGGGCTTGAGGTAGGTTTTGCGCTCCAAGCTATTGACCAGATTTAACCCAGATTTAGTGATTTTTCAAATGTACAGATTGAGGTCAAAATACCCTGTGTGGAAATGAAATTACTACTCACTCAGAGCCCCTTGTAACTTCAGAAAATTCAGCGAACAATAGGGCACAGACACACTGATTTGTCAATTTAGCGGGAGAAGATTTGATTGACAGTGTTGCTGTCCGCCTCAGCTTGTTCTGAAAACCTTTGATGCAGGTCGTGCAAAAGCGATAGCTTGACATTTTGGGAAACAACAATATTTTCTTCCTTCCCAGCCAGATTAGTTTAAACAAACAAGAAATAACATGTTCATCAGCAAGCTGTAGAGGAGTTCTGTTCCTCTCAGACAGAGACGGGCTTGATGTTTCCATCTGTTGTCAATCTTTTTCATAAGATGCACTAACTGGCTAATAGCTGTAGCTTTATAGCTACAGATTATGGTCTTCCAATCGTCCAATCTATCTCTCGGAAAGAAAGTGAATAAGCACATTTGCCAAAATGTTAAACTATTCCTAAAAAAGGACAGCAAAATAACTAAAAACATGAAACCTCCTCCTTGTGATTTAGGTATGATTGATCTGTATCCAGTGGTTCCAAAAAGTTAAATTTCTCTAAACTTTTATGACACAACAACACAACATAAATATTGTATGGCGGCAGAGGTATCAGTACTGATTACATTCAATATTTTCCAAATTCAAAAGTGATTTAAAAAAATGAAAACCAGACAGGTTTAGTTTCCAACTTGAGTCCCGGACTGTAGTCTTTTTTTTTTAGAAAAAAAAAAGCACGAGGCAGGAAGGACAAAAAAAAGACAAGAAGTTTGTGCTGATAGAATAAAAGTCTGGATTTATTTCTGTTTATCTATACATTAAACAGGTGTTCCTGAATGCAGCAAGAGAAAACACAGAACAGGATGCTAAGCGTCAAAGAGCTGCTCGCATAGCAGAGGTGTGGCCGGTTTAGCAAAGACATGTACACTCTCTATCGCATATACTTTAACATTTTCTGTAAATGTAGGGTTGCCTCTGGGAGGCTGAAGTAGGGTGAGGAAGTGTTTACTGCAATAGACTTAAAGTTCTTTTCACATTATCATACCAACTGGAAATTCTCCATACAGTAATAACCCTGTATTGCCCTAATGATCATTGCAATGCAGTTACAACTACAGACAGGTATATACCCAAGCAGCCCTGTATAGCTAAGTTTAATTCAACGAAAATGTATTATTTGTTGTTCAGTATGGACTTGTTATGTCGCCATTGTCCCCTTTGACTCAATCTTGAGTCTGTGCAGACACATTCAAAGGTTTGAACACTCCCCAGTTATCTCTCTCCCTGGATGTCCCTCCACCCAACAGTGATGTGGTACCAGGTGATTACAACTCAGCACCTGCATAGGAATTCAATTACACACAAAGCTCTCTGGGTCAATTCCCCGGACCAGAGCAAAGCTTAAAATTGAACCATTATGAAACAGTCCATTGAATGGCTTAAGTGCTTCCATGAAACCAACTGCTGTGCATTTGAACACACACTGCTCACAGTAGAGAGAAGATCCCCAGCACATTACATGTTCACAGACAGAGTAACAAAAAAACAACTAAAACAAACATTTACATACATACAGACAGGTAAAGCAAACCACCTCCCAAAACAACACTTTGGCGCAGAAAAGATTCCATTGTCCCTGTACAGGGTAAAAGACAATATAATGCACTTTTTGTATAATAAAGCTAAGTCCAGACACGGTATGGTGCTGTACATTTGACTATAGCTCACAATAAGTTAATCATGAACAAATTGCTACACCAAATTCCTATTTTTAACAGTGAAAATTACATTTGAGTTGTTCAAATATCAGTAAGGGACAAAGAGATACAACTGGGAAATCACAGATTAAAGTGGCAATTAAATAGAATCAATCATTACAAAACTGACATGCTGAAACTCCCCAAAACAGTCTTGATGAATGCACCAAGAAGACTCTGGTATCTCTATTACGTTTGTTTGACATATAGCATTTCAACCAGGTGGGGCTCTAGTTTGTACATTCCCAAAATCACTTCTGATATTACTTTTCCACCATAAATACAACTGCTGAGGACCTCTTCTACTGTATCACATGCTGCTCAGTCCAACTGAGATTTCCTTTTATGACACGTGGTATCCTTTGAATTGATCGGCCATCTGAGTGTGATCTAATAATCATGTCCTATGTATAGTGAAACCTGATCTAACCAGTAAAAATGCTTATTTCTGAAAATACACTGCAACAATGTGATATTGGTCGACAACAGGTGCTAGAAGCAGATGCATCTATTGAAAATCAGCAAGTTATGAGGTACTTCTGAAACTCACAGCTGAGGATATAATCACTATCTACAATATTTGGGTAGATAGCATATAGTTAATACAGTAATAGCAGGGTTATCGTTTTGCGAAATATTTTGGCTTAAAATTTGATTAGCTGAGGGGATAATGGCGGTTGACACACCTGAATAAAACATAGCTGAATGAGGATAAAAACATAGAAAAACAGCACCATTTGAGGTCCGATAGACAGATCAGTTTTTGAACTGTTTGCTGGTAGCACCCGTCAACCAGTAAAAATCTCAGAATGCAATAGAGACAGAACACAACCACTGATCAACTGCACAACATAGCAAAGAGCGAGGATATATATTCAGAGACAACCCCTTTACAGCAGCATCTTTAAGCAGGTAATAAAACTGATTTCTCCTCAGAATGATATTGTGTACTGAGGTGTTTTACAAGTTTATTTTGCTGTACATGTTGAGAGTAACCAGATATACCTTTCCTATAGATTTTTTTTAATATGCACACATAGTTTACAGTCACTGACAAACAAACACCAGAGTAACAATGAGGTAGGACGGTGAAGTTAGATGAAGTAGAACCGGTTTGTGGATTGTATACAAAGTTACTGATACCTTAAGAAAAATATAGGCCTTACAATGTTCCTCCCATTTTTTCCTCATTTGAAGTAAGTTTGACATTGTATCTGAGGCTCAAACAGTTGCGTGTTTTGTGTGCACTTAGTTGTGATAACTGCTAGATGAAGCCATTTATCTTGTTCCACACAGTGAAGATAGAACTGATCTCTTTTCCCCAATCAAACTGTCAAAAAGCTACATAAAGCTCCCTCACTTCTGAAGCTTTGACAGATGTTCACATTCACAACATAAGCCAAAACACCAAACGACGAGGACAGGATTTGCTATTATCTCGATACATATGCATTTCTAAATCCAGTCCATATAAATGACAGCAGAGTAAGGAACTAGAGGTGGCACAGGAAGAGGATCACAGAGCCAGCAAGGTTACATTTTTTCCCTATCGCTACTTGAGTGTGACAGTGAGAGGATTGGAAAGT
Organism: Etheostoma spectabile; assembly: GCF_008692095.1. Classification (NCBI taxonomy): domain Eukaryota; kingdom Metazoa; phylum Chordata; class Actinopteri; order Perciformes; family Percidae; genus Etheostoma; species Etheostoma spectabile. The sequence continues at coordinate 22,762,336 of NC_045741.1, read as the reverse complement.
CTGGTGTGTTGTGTCACAGAGCCAAACTAGCCTATGTATCATCCAATAAGGGCTCTGCCAGACAATGTACTGGTTTATGTTACTAATATGCTGCTAAAACCCAGACTGCTTCTCTGCAAGTGACTTGGTACATTTGATAAGAGATTGGCCTTGCCATCACAGATTAAACCAAATCTGGGTTCAAAACATACAGCACTTCCATACAGCTCTCATCCATGAAAGACGGTTTTAGTTAAAGGATTAGACTTAATCGCGCAACAGGAAACCAGCCTTTGAAAAGAAGTTAACATTTCAGATGATGTAATAGCTCTATTAATGCTCTAATCTTAAAGCTTTCTTTTTAACCACACCCCCTTTTGGCATCAAACATCAAAGAAACAAACACAAACACGACATACAACAAGGTGTCAAAATTTCAGCATGGTTGCTTTGCACAGCAGAAATCTTTTCTCTCTTTTAAACCACATGTATTTCAAATACATGCTAGCCCATGTAAACCTCACATGTTGCTTTGTACAGGGGGAAAAAACTCAAAAAGGGATATTTTTTAGAAAGAGAAAAAAAGATTCACTAGGCTCTATAACCTTGGCATGGGCAATCTTTTGTGCAAACCCTGCTGATTCCTCAGTCAGCAACCCCCTTCTTTAACTTGATCTCAGCATGTAATACTTTGGCTTACGATTACCACTCATTTGTAAAAAATAGACAATTATCTCTATATTAGTTATATTTACGTATAACCACCATCTTCACACATTAAATTAAAGCACATTTTCCAGTGAGCTTGCACATTTCATAGGATAATATCGTCAGGTTGAAGGATCATGTTTTGGGATTGACAGCCAAATAGAATTTTGCTTGTCAATTTGCCAAGTAAGCCATTTATTGTTCAGGAGGCCATGGTGGAGTTATCAAATCCAGTTTCAACAGAGTGTGACTTGTGGAAATCTGGTTTTCTAAACACCAACACATCTTAAAATAATTAAACGTTCGGAAGAAGTAGTAGTAATACTTCCAACTATTACTTAGAAGTATTAAATCTATCCAACTTGTTTTGGAGCATTGGTATGTCAGGGGCATATTGGACTAATTCAATCCCATAAGTCATTCTTGCCATGAAAAACAATAAACCAAAATGTTCTAAGGTGCTTCATGATAATACAATGATTGTTAAGCTTTATCTATATAGACATTTAAAAAAGAAAAAGGACAAATACCTTTCTTTATGATTGAAGAAACTGCTCAGAAGTTTAAAGTGCATTCAATGTAAATATTTGTTTTTATCTAACTACTGCGTCTTAATTAAGTACAATGGTTTAACAATACAAATTCTCATCTTACTGTGGCAGATCATTCGAAGGTAGAACCTAAGTGGGGATTATTAAATATTGAATGTTGTGAATCTAGCTTAATATATGGGCTCTGTTAACAGAAGCCTTGTCTCTCTTGTTCCACAGAGATCACCTTGGCTAAGAAAGGGAGATTTGTTTTTCCTTTGTTGTTTCATTTGGATACAACATCAAGCTTAAAGCTAACAATTCATAAGAAAAAAAATATAAACGGTATATTTATATCTATATATATATCTATATATAGATATATATATATATATATATATACACATACTGTATGTAAGTAAAAAGAAACAAGAAATTGTCTGGTAACATGGAATTACAACATCAATTAGATAAATCAAAACTTGACCAGAGCCTTTAAAACGGCAACATGTAACATGACGAGAAACTGAAATGTCCATGTTTGGTGGAAAAAAATAAAAAATAAAAGTTTTATGTACACTAAAATATCTCCAAAACATAAGGTAGCTTAACAAAAGGCTGATCTGAACTTTTGCAATAACAAAAACCGTGACAGACAAAATGATGGACAGAAATAAAAAAAAACTGACAAACAAGAATCTAGAGTATGAAGAGGAGAGAGGCTTGATGGGCAGCTCTGCAGCAGATTCACAGTTAGCCACAGCTAGGTCACAGTCGAGATTTCAATCTGCAGCATTTAGTTCCAGCCTGCAGACAGCCACACAAACCATTTTAGATCAAAACAATAAAACTGGTGAGAAAAATAAAATGTTAAAAAAAACATACAAGAAACATTTTCAAAGTTCTGATGGCATAGCTCAGAGGAAATTGTCACTGGAGCGACCTTACTTTGTTCCCCAGTGGCGTGGCTTGTAGAAGAAGGGGTTATTTGGGGGTTCAGCAGGCCCAGATGACTTCAAACAGCACAAAAAGTGTTCCAGACAGCTTTACCCACAGCTAACAATGCTTCCACATGGAGATGGGGGGGGGGGGGGGGGGGGGGGGGGGGGGTAAGCAAGTAGCCCAGCTCAGCTCAACCTAATGGTGTGAACCACACAGAAAAAAATAGTACCTAGCCACCTCTCACATTCTCACAGCAAAGTGCAGGCAAAGCTTCATTGCTTCAGCTTCCTATACATTTAAAATCACAGCTTATTAGAAAACCCAGGGGCATACCCTAGTGATTGCCAAATCTATGTAAGGCCTTTCTAGGCATTAATGTGCCTGTACCACTACAACTTATTAAACAGTCAAATTGTCTAAAAGTGACATGTTTGATTACAAGTTGTATGGGAATATCCCATCCAAACCTCTCTCATTGATGGCAAATGCTCTTAACTAAAAGGTCAAACATAAAAAACTAAACAAATACAGCTCTTTATAGACTCCACATTAGAGTCATACTTCCCATTTAACCTCTGTCAGCCGTCTTTTTAATAAAGTCATGTGTTGTTATTGACCTACAGTTAAGGGGGCGCACACACATAATTAATATCTTGGAGCAACAGAATTCCTGTTGCAAAATGCAATCTCCAACTAAGACTTGTGCATTTGAGACACTGATGTCGCATTTTATACAGTAAGTACCAACAGCAAACACTCAGATTCCCAGCAGTTATTGGGTAGTCTCCAAAATATCCAGCTGTTAACACAACTTGGATCTAATGCAAGCTGGCATCATTATCTTTATAGAAACAGATGACTCTATCTAGGGAAATACCCTCTCCACCAATTACTTTTTAAAAGTTTAAGGATTCAAAACTATGTTCTGACACAGAACAATAAATCAATTTAAAAATTGCATGTAATCTTTCCTTTGACACAAATGCACGCACACCAACAAACCATGTCTCTGTACTAATCCCACTGTAAAGGTTATAAAAACACTCACACCCGCTCATTTCAAACTAGTTCACACAGTGGTGGGTAAAGCTGTCTGTCAGCCAATGGGAAAACTGGGCACTGAGGATGCTGTATAGGGGCTGGAAAGGGGTCTATTTGTTTTAACATTTCACATAATAACCAATCCAATATGTCAAAGAAAAACAACTGCTCCTGAAACTGTGACAAACATCCCCCAACTGCAGACCACGTTTCTTGGGGGCGGGGGGCAGAAGGCGCTGGCGTGACAACAGTTGACCACTACATGCCATCGTAGGTGAAGTTCTCCATCTTGACTGTCTGTCGAATGAGCAGCTTGGACTCCCGCCGCTCCTCGTTCTTGATGGACTTGTTGATGTCCATTATTTTTTCACAGATGTATTTGTTCACTTTGGACAATCTCTGCGTAATCTCTGCACTGTCCGCTGTCTCTTGAGACACTCTGTCGTAGAGACACTCTGGGGAAGGAGCGAGCATGAGCAGTCAGACTACATCAAATTCAAAATTCTTTGTCTGGTTTCTAATAAATGTGATTCAATCATTGAAAGTCTATATGGAAGAAAAAGAAAAAGAAAATCAAATTTTCTGTACCTCATGTTTCCCAACTTGTTTCAGCTTACAAACAAGCCATCAAAGCAAGGATTCATCTCTTTCGGAGTCATGATTTTATAGGTTAAAACCTGGAGTTCCTTACCTCTAACAATTTTCAGTTTGCTGGGTGAAAGTGGAGGTTTGGGCAGGGCATCTTTCTTCTTTTTGGTGGCCACTCCAGTGACGCTACGGTTCTTGAGGGTTTCGGTGCCCCAGATCATTACAGCCAAGTTCTTCGTGAACTTGGAGTCTCCCTGGGTCCGCTGCAGCTGATGCCACTTCTCCTCTTCCACCCAGATCCCTCCACCGAGGTGCACCTGCAGAGACAACAAGTGTAAAACAGAGAACACCACATTTTAACATGTGCATCTACAGTCTGCAGTATATAAAAATATCTTGCGTGTGTTAAGTGTTTTCATCGGCACAGTGCCAGACAAAATGAAATGTGTAATGCATTGTGGCTTTTATCAGTTCAGTTTAAAAATAACAGAACTAGTGTGTTGACATTTTTAAGCACACAATTCTCTGCTCTGCACAGGACAGTGTCCCATACTCTACACTCGCTCGCTCGTGCAAGATTTCCAACTACCTATTGAAGGTATGTCTGCCTCATCCACACAGATTTATTTTTGAAATAAACAAATTATATTACAGTTACCCAACTGTTTCAGAACCTTAAGCTGTTGTTTACAGATCAGTTTGCAGTTTCCTTCAATCTTCAAAAATGTATGCCACAACAGAAAGAAAGATTGATGCAATTAAGTGAGGGAGACAGAAA
>NC_045741.1:22754325-22757760 GCF_008692095.1 Etheostoma spectabile | reverse complement strand
AAACTTAACGGAGATTTAAATGGGAATTTCTCTTCTTTTTTCTTTAACATGGACCCAATTTCCAATGAATTTGTGTGTAAGTGACTAATGTGAACAAACACTTTAAAATTGGTCCAGTGTTGGACAAGAACTCTAGAACACCTTCAGGGCAAACGCGCACCATCCATTTCCATCCACTAAAAGTGCTGTTTCTGCCACTGACAGGCCCAGATTGTTATTAGAAGTGTCTGACTACATTATGGAAAGACGGTGAAGTCTTGTTCATAAATCTTGTGAGGTGACTTAATGAAAGATAGGGTAGGGAAAGGCAAGTGAGGAGAGAGGATATCTGGGGAGTCTGTTCTGTTTAGTACAAGAAGCGTAGCTTTGAGATGTCTAAAAGATTTTCAATTGCGCATTTCTGAATAGCCACAAAACTAAACAAAATGTTGAGATACACATGGCGCAGCTTTCGTAGAAGTTACTGTTGGATACAGACAGGCTGAAGTTTTGGTTGTGTGCTACAGCTACAAATGGATCCCAACATTGCTCCATAGTCTATGCAAGCCATCGGGTTTGTAGTGACCATATTTAGCAGCCAACCAAACAGGGAAAACAATCATATGCCAAAACACATTTTCCCAAAAGAAAAATGCTGTTTAAAGAATTGAGAGCAGCAGACAGAGCAGAAAGCTAAGCTAACGCTGTAAGCTAAGGTTACTGTGTTGACCTGGCATCAGTTAGTTACACACTAGGTCTGCACCATATGAGAAAAAAAAATCCACCATATCATAACAAAGTTGAATATTGCAATACAATATTACTTGTGATAAACGCATCTATTAAATCTGCATTTCTGATACTTTCAGTATTATGATAAAATACAATAAATGACGATGACGATTTAAAAAAAAAAACTGATATATTGTGTATCCCTATCACACACAAAAACATGGCAGGTTAACGGCAACTTCTCCAGCTTCACATAATACATAGTCAGAAACTTCACAATCTGACCTTGTCAATGGCAATAACAACCACTTTTACTGGACCTACAGTACATTGAGAGCCACTATTGCCGCATACTGTAGGTTACATTGCAGACTGTTTCACGACAGTCAGTTACAGCATTCTCGCTCAATACTGGACCAACTTCAAAGATTTTTGTTCGCTTTGGTCTTGTGAAAAATAACAAATTTCCCCTTTATCTCTATTTGATACCAAACTTGGAAGCATATAATTTCACTTTAAAACAACACATTTGTTCTGTCTGCATATTGTTAAACTCAATAATACACTTTATCCCGTGATGATGATGCTGGCCACCCACTTGCCTGGGACATTTGAGTTAGGTGCTCTGGGGTCCGAATCCAGTTTCACCAACCTACAATGCTCCATGTGGGTGTAATACCTAAATGGACAAGGCAGATCATAGCTTGTCATGGCAGAACATATCTTAGCCAGCTCCTCCTCAGACCAAATTACAAATCCCAAGAAGCACCACTTTCACCAACTAGGAGACATTAATAAGCTCAGGCCACGGGCTGCTTGTAGCCTGGATTACCTCGACTAAAAACTTAGCCTGTAGCTCTCTACACACTTCCACTGCATGTTGCATAAGCCAAGCCGATTGCCATCCTAGCCACTGGTCTTCTAGGTTAACTAATGCAACAGGGGGCATGTGTGACTTTCCCTTCTCTACTCTGTTATCACTGTTGAGTCTTTAGGCTAGCAGCCAAAAGGCCTTCCCCTGTGCAGCTAATGTGCTTTAGGCCCCTGGCCAGCAGACAAGCTTTTCACTGCTCTTAAGTTAGACAAGATTGTTTTCATCCTCCCTCCCCATTGCTTTTTGTTTATCTCTCTCCCTCTATCTTTATTTTATCCTTTGTACCTTTCTCCCCCTCTCTCACTAGGGCTAATCTGTCAGTCACTTTAAATTCCTCTAGTGCAAATAATTAATATGGGGTCCCCGATGTAGGAGAGTTCTAATTTGCAAGTGTTCTTCACGCTTGAAGTGGCTGCAGGCCCCAGAGCTTGTAGTACCTATTCCCCTCTTGTCATCAGAGACAGGACGCTGGTTGAGTTACAGCAGTGCGGGAGTAAAGAACCTTAACAGCCTAATAAACACTGATGATGCTGGCTGAGCTTGCAGGAACAATAATAATCTTCTCAACCTTGTTTACCTGCTAGGGTAGGGCAGCCAGGGGGAAAGGACTGATCAACTATGACAGTATTTTCCCAGGTCCATGGGTGTTAAGAGGAAATATAGCATTTCCTACAAAATCAGGCTACTTCCCAGGGTCACCCCAAGGCAAAGAAACAGGAATACAGGAGAGAGAACTGAAGGATTCAGGACTCACAAAGGGTGAGAGGGGTTATTTGGATAATCTTCACTAAAGGTTGAAAGTCATGATCTGTTATGTAACATTTGACCATACAAATTACAGATATATTCAAATACAGTATATAAGCAAAGAGGTGGACATATAAAAGATAAACATTTAATGTGTTGATCAATTGATCATTATTGAAAATACAGGCCTGTTTTACGACTGACTGACTGACTGACTGAACATTACTAAAAAGATTAATTTCTTGTATGTTGGACTGTTAAATACCTGTGAATCAGTTTTTGAGTGATGGCATCTTTCAGTCCTGTGTTTGAAATGTTTTGTTTAAATTTGGATTGAGTGATTTTGACCTCAATAATAAATGTCAAAATACAAAAAAAGGTGATGGAGATGAAAACGGGGAACATCACAAGGACCACATGGAAGAATGGCATCCGAAAAATAGGCATGTGAATACACAACAAGGCAGCTGAAAAAAATGGTATTTGTGAGCCACTTAGAGGGAATCAGGAAAAGCTAACTTAATAAAGAGTGTCCCTTAGTGAGACTTACCTTCCCATCGTTGCAGGTGTATACTGTTCTGGGTGAGGGTGAATAGCTGGAACTGGTGTTGGCTTCTTCTCTGCATGTTTCCTGGGCCTCAACAATGGGTTCAACCACTTCAGCCTTGATTGTCTGAGTGCCATTGTCATGCATTGGCTCTGAAGATACATATAACACATTAAACATAATGGAGATACAAGCAACAAAGTGAGGTCAAATGCCATTTATGTTTTCAACTGCTAGTCAACTTTACAGAATAGAGAATTAGACAAAACAGAACAGAGTTCTAGTAGCATGTGGCCATTACTTTTGTGGTCTTTTCCACTAGAACAGGTCCCACCTGCTAGTCTGCTTGCTTCCCACCTTGCGCCTAGGCTCCCTTATTTTAGCCCAGTGACTAAGCTGGCTTGGTGGCTGGGCATGTTAAGCTCCAATGTAGTGGATGAGTTTTAATATCGGTCAGTGCACTCCATCCCCTCCATCCCCTGACAGCCCCCCAGGGTGCTCTAATCTTTAGCCTGTCCATTAGATGGTCCCACCAGTAGCCTCTGTCCAAATCTAC
>NC_045741.1:22735394-22754315 GCF_008692095.1 Etheostoma spectabile | reverse complement strand
CTGAGGTTAACACAAGCATCTGGCAAAGTTTGAGTCAGTACACTGCTGCACACTGCAATGACACCACTTTTAATCACACTTAGAGTGCCTTTTATTCAACTTCCTGTATTGTATTTATTACGTTACTATTTCTGGATTATAATCTTAGTGTTGTATTATGTTTGTCTATTAAGACAAACTATAGCACCCATGTGTTTATATTTTATTTATTGTCAGTTTGCCACTGACAGTTTTTACCCCCAGCTGTACATGGCAAAATATCTCTCTTTACATTTCCTCCCCCAAGATTTCTAATTTTTTTACCTAATATCCTAAGTCTTCTTGGAGAGCTTGGGTTGGACAGGAAACACTGTTGTTGTGGTAATACAGATATAGTGTTTATATAAACTTGGCATAACTTCAGGCTTATTGAGGGGAGTTTTTGAAAAACGTTATATATCTTTAACGATTGCAACATCTAATCGTGACCTAATTTTAATTTTCTTCTTTTTTAGGGTGGTCACGCTCATCATTAGTCCACATTGTTAGCCTAAGAAGCAAGCCAAACTAAGGCACCCAAACTCAAAGTTTATATACTTTAGCTCCATTTATAATCATATCTGTTTATCTTAATTTCAGAAGAAGGACACTGAATTTTAACGGCAGTTCAAAATTGCTAGTGTACATCTAAACAAGAAAGACATGGTCTAAGTAGTACCAAAAAACTATTCAAGGGTCTGTAGTGGCATCTTCCTTTGTTTCTTTTCAGAATGAACTGCAAAAACAATTGTGTTTGGCTTTTCTTGGCATGTCACTGTTCTTAAAAAAGGCACAGAAGGGGGTACAATCAGTGTAGATATACAGTAAACGCTAGAATTTGAAAATGTCTACACGCTTCCCTCTTGCCTCCTTACACTAAAATAGCATATTCTGGTTATAGATGTTACTGTCTAAGACTGCCTTTCTAAGAACAAAAACTCTGAATTACAGTTTTACTACTAAATAGGTATTTGATTTTTTCTTTACATTACTGCAGGCTAAAAGGTTACTAATAAACTTTTTGGCATGTACACAGCATTGGTTTGTGTGTCTGCTCCTGTTTTCTCACCGCTGCCCAATCGCATGAGAAGTACGTCTTGCAGCCTCCTGTTGAAGTCCCTCAGTTCTTTGACTTCTGTCAGCAAGCTGCCATATTCCTTTAACTTCTTGGCCTGTTGAACCAGCTGCCTGCGGGTTCTCTCCAGCTCCTGCTGCAGCCTCCTCATCTCCTCCTCCTGTTGCCTGTAGCTATGAACCAGTTCCTCATACAGGACTCTGGGTACCACTGCTGCAGCTACCCCAGACACACAATCCGTGTCCACCTCCAAATGCTGTGCTTGCTGCTGGTGATGATGATGTTGCTGATGCTCTGCATCCATATCTTCATCTTCGTCATCTGCATCCTCTCCCTCCTCTGCCAGCCGGTCCTCATCCAGGTCTTCTTCGCCCTCCATACAGGAGCTGGCTGCGTTTCTCTCCAGGCGAGCCACTACTGCTGCCAGACTCTTGGAGGAGTTGGAAAGGGGGCGTCCATGGTCCTGAGACAGGGCCTGAAGAAAATAACAACAGTCAATTTAGGGATCAAATAGGTCAGTGTAATAAAATGTTATAGCTAGAAAGTTGAGTATGGGAACACGATAAAAATAAGACAGGTGTTTGGAAGTGGGCCTAATACAATATTTTACACAGTTTTACAAATTTCTTTTCTTCATTGGTGACAAAGTGCACTTAATATGTAACAAAAAGTAATTCCATCAAACACTTCAATCTAAAAATGACATGACAGACTGCAAACAGTTTGTTTTGAATGTGTGGATCTCAATAGGAAGCGGGAAAAGAGGAGTCACCGAGTTCTTTGATGAGCGGCTCAGAGGATTTGTCTGTGAAAGGGCAGCTGTCCAGAGTGCTGAATTTGTGTTAATCCAGCATATGGTAAAAATAGCATGGGGGATTTTGGGTGTCAGCCAAGTTTATGGAAAAGGGACATTGTCTCATTAATAGATACTGTATATTTAAATATAATACTATTGCTGTCTGTGTGTCACACATATACCCACACAACTTTTGTTTAAATAAAATTATTCAGGGTCGTCACTGTCAATAATTTACTTTTTTTGTTGATTAATTGCATTATTATATGCTCTGTAGCACTTTGAGATTGCTAAACTGTAAAGCGCAATACAAATAAAATGTAATAGTATTATTATTATTATTAAGACTATATTGTATATTAATATATATTGTAATATAAGTAAGAATGTAATGATACTGGTGTCTGTACTACTTTAAGTATAAGAAAAATTTGGTGTGGAATAATCCACATTACCCATTGCTGTCCATTCAAATGTTCAAACTTGTTTCTTTCAAAATAAAACAACTATTGTTAAATCTAGGTGAGCCTACCTTTTTATGTCTGAGTGGCATTCTCTCTTCTCCAAAATTGTTCTCAATAGAGTTTCCTGAATTCTTGATGGACATCTTGGGAATTTTCATCTTCTTTTGCATTATACTGTCTTCAAATTCCTCTACTGTATCTGTGAAGTGCAGAAATAGAAGCAGGAAGAAACTAATAAAGTTCCCAGAAAGTTAGATCGAATTTAATAAAACGTGAGAGTACATTTGTACAACCCGAGCAGAGGGGCGTTTTATCTTTCCATTCTACTTAGTCAAACTTATTTTAGCACTCTTAGCCCAGAATTAAAAAGTAAGGTTAACAGACGTTGCACAAGCTTTTTAATTCGTCCTGTCTATACTGCGCTTTAACATAACTGCCACTGTTAAGGTGTTTGTTAGCTCGGACAGATCCTGCACCCCAGACAGCTCAGATTCGGGGATTAGTGATGCAGTCAGTTAAAGATCGACCATAACGACCGTGAGCAACCATCACTGCGACTGCAGCTAACGTTAAGCAAACTATTTCACTTGCACACTTTAGCACACTGACATGATGCCATGTCATGAAACAGCATGACGTTGACGTGTTACTGACAGACCGGTTGCTATATTGTCTCCATTAATATCTGAGACACGGCGATGACTGCAGCACCGCATCATCTCCTCTGTGGCACAAACCAACAGTTATGCCAGTTTACACGCTAACCGCAAAACCACCAATGCTCTCGGGCTAGCGTCTCCTCTACATTTGCAAACCTCGACAAAACAGATAAAGGGTCAACCACGGGCTGTCACATGTGTTTATCATGTAGTGACACTTCTGCGTCTGCACGCAGCTAACTAGCGCCTGAGCGCTAACATGCTAACGCGGAACGGCTACACATAAGCTAGCAAGCGTTAGCTACATGTTGTAAACAACAATTGGGACTGGCTAACGTTACATGCCACGTATTTATCGAAACGAGCAGCACTAGTCTATCGAGCAAGAGAGCTAACTCTTGGAAAACGACACCCTGAGTGTAAAAATCTGTAAAGCATTGAGGACAAGGTATGACTACCTACCAAACTTATCTTAGCATATCTAACTAGCTTATCTAGCTAGCCACAGCCGAGGACGTTGTTGTGGCTATCAGTGTCAGATTCCAGCTGATCACGTCTTGACAGATCGGACAAAAGGGCTTGTTTTGACAGCTTGACACATTTCGCGCACATCAACGTTACTTGGTCAGACAGAGTGAAACAACAATAAAAAGAGAAACGCTGATGTGTTAAGAGGACAACTTACCTGCAAGGGCAAGGATCTGTGCTTCGCACGGCTGGCCTGCGCTGCCATTCTCTTCAGTTCTGTGAACCAGATACACCTTCTGATTATCAAAATCTGTTTTTTGCAGAGGTCTGAAATCTTCGATATTTGAAACGGGTAACGCGTAGCACATATCATCTTCAAAGAATCTAACAAAAGCATACATTATTTACTTCTCTTTGGTCCTGCACTTTGGATATGGTTGACAGTTTTTCCTCACAAAGTATTAAAAAAATATACACATAAGGGGGTTGGGGCTGGTGTCTGCGCTCGGCTACTCTTGCCTGGTCCACATCACCAGGGTACATCATCCAGGCATAAGTAATAGACATGACATTCACGTTGCTGTTTAGAGATGTGTAGCAGAACAAAGTTATATTGATTTATTTGTGTCATAACCATTTAAAACACAATTTACACCTGTACATGTAGTGTAATTATAATGTTAAAAATAGTTTTTAATTTCTCTCAAATTGTAAACAAGAAAAATACATATATATTTTTTTAAACAGTTTGATACCAACATCAACATATTTAAAAACAATTTGTTTTTATATTTCAAGCATTGTGTTTCGTGATTAAGCAAGACGTTTCAGACGTCATTACCCTTATCAATTTAGACACCCATTACTTCTCACTCTATGTTCTAAGCATAGACCGTTAATTTATCAATAATATACGGTCTATGGTTCTAAGGGAATTATTTCAGGGAACTACATTGAGAAAAGCCACCAAGATGATTACCTGCCTGGACAGATTTCATTGGTCTCTGTGAGCTTTCATGTGTTTCCTGATGTAGGCTACACTTCACATCTGCTCCTTGTTTCACAACAAAATACTTAAGGCCAGCTGACAGAAATTAACTCTTTGTTATTGCAAAACAGCCAGGTGGTTATAAACACAGGATGGATTTTTTTTCAGTTGTTACTCTAATAGAGAGCACCACAGTCGATAAATGACACTAACAATTCCGTTCTGCTTCGGTTGCTGTAATTGAAAAGTAACTGATGCAGAACTATACAGAGGCTTTTTTCTTCTGTGATATTTTGTTTCTTAGTTCCAGGCATTTAGTTGGTTATGATTAGGCCTGCTCCAAATGCCAGCTTCTTCATGATATTTGTTCACAGTGCTGTATGACCAGTTAGATGTATACAAGATCCTTTTAAAACAAACAACACATAGATCACAATAACTCTCAGAAACTAATGCCACTCATTTTATGTCAGTTACTGAAGCAGTGTTTAATACAAGTGACTGATTACATCTGTCAGCTAAGCTTTTGATTTGGGAGACTAGCTTGTTTCATTCTTCTGTGAAAAAGCACCAAGTTGAACTGTCAAAATTTAACATTCATATATATTTACCAAAGCTACATTTTGCATCATTCTATTTATAAATGGTATTATCAAAGGGTTATTTTAAGCTGTTCCATGGTCATTTTTGTAAACATATGCACTGATACTTTGGCACAGCCCCACAAACTATGACAGGAATGAGAGTGATGGACAAGAGATTTGAGCAGCTTCTCAACAAGTCGAATACAGGATTACTGCTAATCTAAGCTTCTGTTCAATGGCTCTCCTTTCCTCACGGCTGGGTTTGTCAACATACGGCTGCTCAATTTCTGGAGCTTTCTGTCTCTGAAGTGGCCAATGTTTAAAAGGGAATGCCACTTCAATTAAAAGTCTTGCATGATGTTACTCCTGTCAGTCAATCAATGTTAAAACAACTTTCTCCAAAATGGGAGACACAGTAATAGTTCCCCGAATGTATTACCATCTGAAACAGCAACACTGGTATTGTTTTCACCTGTGAGTCTGTGTGTAGTCTTGCATTGCCAAATCCCAGCATTGTGGAGTAAGCTCTGGCTACACCACACATATATTCAGGGATAGGAGAAAAAAACACTCTGGGTTGTTTGCATTTTTTCAAACAAGCTCCGGACACAGCAACAGCTGGCTTTGTAAAATGATCTTGGGAAGGAACTTGTTTTGGTGGAACATTTGCACCACGCAAAAGAAAACGGCAAATAAAATATTAAATGAAGTTAATTGTTCACACAATACAGTAATATAAGCTATTTAAATAAGCTAGATACAAGGTTAGACCTAATTTGCTCTTACCAGTGTACCGCTGTGTGGTTTTCATCCACAGTCCCAAAATATATCAATTAGATATAAAATGCAGTAAACATTTTCTTTGTAAATCTTTACAATCATTCCCCCCAAAAAACGTGTAATTTTCAGCGTGTGGTTCGCTAGCTCGACGTTTGTGGTTTCTTCTTGTATCGAAAGGATTTTAAGAACAGCAGCACACAGAGAATGGAAGGTAAGGTGCAACCCCTACGTCGGATGTGAGGCTTTATCCTGGAAATGTACTTACTCACGAAGTGTGTGTGTGTGTGTGTGTGTGTGTTTGTCATCATGGCAAAATGTGATCCTGGAGACAGCTACTGTAGAGGGAACCACCACAGAGGCAGTTTTAATTACTTTGCTATGTCCTTCCGTCGGCGGCCAGAGAAACTTTACAGGTGTGTAGTTGAGATCAAAATGATGGCCATTGCCCCTCACACTTTACACCTCTGGCCCGATTTGGCGTTTCAGCTGGTGGGATCTCATTGCAACATGGTCTCTAGTTTAGTTTTTACAGACACACTGGGAAATCCCTCTGAACATATACCTATTTTCAGAACAACTCCCAATGAAGTGGTACATTTCTTGTTAACTCACCACAGTCTGTTACAGTATTACCATTTAATTCTCACCTCTATTGTTGCCATGTTATTCCAGATAGCCCAATTTACAAAACTGACCGTAATCTCATTGCTATTTGAAATTCCTATGCATGCCAAATGTGATTTGCACAGTTGCCCACCTCAAGACACTGTTTATTTCTGAACTAGACTTTAAAAGGTCCTGTACATCCCGCCAGCCTCTGTGAGAAGGATTTCCATGCACTAAAAGTCTCACAATATAACTCAAGCACTTTTCCTCACTTTAATTATTTCATGCTATGTTGTTCCACTGCACTGCTGTGCGCTCTTGTTCGGCTTCAACCAGGTCACAGCGGCTGAATGAGCACACTGTTTTGTGGACCCATTTCTTGTAATAGCCCAGAAGGTGTACAATTTTATATAGATATGAACTGCAAGTCTGATTGGTCACTGCGGCATCTATGCATACAATATGGTATTATTTTATTATCTTGATTATCTCAAAAACGATCAGTACTGTATTGCATACACCTGCAATGAGGTAATATAGTATATTTTATTCCTTACTAAAGATACACAGATGTTTTTGCTTTGGCCAAATTAGACTTCTTTAAGACTTCAAGACAGAAATAAAGACCACACACACACACACACACACACACCCACACACACACACCCACACCCACACACACACACACACACACACACACACACACACACACAGTTATATAGGACCATACACATGTAATAAGAGAAGGGGCTGGTGTCACTTTCAGTTTGGTTTAGTATAAAATTGCCTTTCCATATCCAAAACGGTGTAAAACTATGACACTTTCAATATCGTCTAAATGCTACGTGCCCAATCTGTTGTTGTGTGTTGACTTTTCACCATTATGAGAATTAAAAGCACAGCTGCTAGTTATTTAATGAATCCAATCAGCTCATTTTTTTAATAGTTAATCAAGCACACAAACCCCACCCTGAGTTGTTATAATCTATTGGCATGCTAATTAGATCAAGATAAAGTGATCATTCAAGTTGAAGGAATAACTCTAGATAATATTTTAGCTATGTTTTATCTGTGGGGGCCGTTAATCGGGTACAGTCTGGAGTCAGGACAGAAGCCAGACATCATGTCCTGCCTATTAGCTCCACACTGCCAGGCTCATCTATCTTTATTGGTCATCCATTAGCCTGTATTAAAGGGAGACACAGGATAATAGCTGTAATGATGCTGATGATGGAATTAGACTGCGGGTACGCACGTCATCATTGCAGTGTTGCGCATGGAATCATAAAGCATTCCTACTGACCACCAACGAACAGATGGACGGACTGATCAAATAAACAACCAATTTATGCTTCTGATCAGTGTATGTGTGTAAATATGTGTGACAAAAAAATATAGTGAGAAAAAGAGAACAAGATGAGGCCTTGCAATTCAGAAGGAAAATAGCTGCAGTGCTTGGGGGGAGGGGGGTGCATTAACGTAAGGGCACGTAGACAGTCAACCTAAAGGCAGCACTAATCTGCCAATCTACAGGATGGACAGATGCTGGTGCAGGTGTGTGTGTGTGTGTGTGTTGATGGTTGGCAGGTGCGAGCGCCAGCCTGAACAGCAGCAGCATACACATACACACAGAGCAAAATGACGATGCCAAGCATTAGGCAGCCGGGATGGAGGGATCATTAAGGCAACTTTCTGGAAAGATGCTCAAGGATCAGGAAAGCACAGAGCAATATGAAGATATGGGTGTCTGGTTCCAAGATGATGGATTTAGAGGAGCGTAAACGTCTTTTATGGGCAACGCGCCACCATGATCAATCACAACTGTTTACAGTCCGGGCTAAAAGCGTTTCCTATTTTGGTTGGAGGCATGTCACCAGTCTTTCTCTTATTATGCCTCTTAATTAGCTCTGCATGAATTACTAATCAACCATGAAGAAGGCATTCACCAATTTAAAAAGTGATAGCCCATGAAATGAACAGCACAGTTTCATACAAGCACATCAGTTACTAATGCTGCAGGGCCTGAAAACAGACCTTTGACTGAAAGAGAGACAGAAGAAAGAAAGAAAGACACACACACACACACACACACACACACACACACACACACACACACACACACACAGCGCTGGCCCTGCCATCATGCTGTGTATACTCCGTGATCCACCCAGGAGACATCGATCTTCTTCATAAGGAACATAATGACCACCAGAGAAATACTGATCATATTTCAGCACCAGTCAATTCGGTTCATTAGGGCCGCTTTACCTCCAACTGCGGCCCTGTATTGATTTTGCCACTGTCACCAGACTGTTATTCTCCACTAACTAGATGTGGAACTCACAAAACTATAATTTATACAGTGGCAACAGCAAGTCGAACAATACACTACGGAGAACAAACAAGTAAAAATATATAAAAGACAGAATATTGCCCCATATTTAGCAGCGTGGACCACTGTCTCTGTGCCCTTTCTGCGTCAGCATCAAATGTCACACACGACACAAGAAATCCTAAAAGTATCAAGGCTGTCCCCGGGTTTCAGAGAGAATGTTTTTTTCTGCCTCTAATACCTTTTCCACCGTCTTCTTTCCTCTAATCTCCACTTATCTGGCAGCCAGGTGAGCTACCGCACATGGCTGGTGGGCAGGCTTTGGTCTGTGGGAATACAGCTCATCTTAATGGTATTTCTTCCTCCTTTCCTTCTCCCCCCTTTTTCTTCTCTTACCCTTTCCTCCAGGGTGGCTGTCAGACAGAGACGAAGGCAGCCATTGATGCTGTAGCTGACAGCAGGGAGCCACTGGGATTGGACAAGCGACCGCAGCCGCCCGTCACGCAAAGGGGCAACCAGGCTCACAGGTGCACAGCATCTGACAGATAATAGCAGATAAAACCTAGGCTAACCAGCAGCTCGCTCCTCGCTAGGGGGCTGGTGGTGGAGGCTCAGATGGGGGGTGGCAGGGGCATGTTTAGGGGCAAAGTGCTTTGACAACTAGCAGCCTTTACTTTACCACCAACCGGCCAGAGAGCCCCCCCACTCTAACACACACACACACACACACACACACACACACACACACACACACACACACACACACACGAAGGACAAGGCAAGATCACAGATCTCAAAAACCTCCACAGAAGCATTCCTGTATCTTACTGTACACTTGGAGAAAATTAAGATTGATTCAGAGCCTAATACAGAGTGTTGGTGCAGCTGCGTCTGAAAAAGCACATCCAAACTCAGCAGTCGTCTTATTCATTTATTTTTTTCTTGCAATTACGCGCTGCTCCTTTATTACTCTTGTTTTAATTTTCTGTTGAAAGAGCTGTGAGTCTCCAAAATACAATAAAATCTGTTTACGCCACAGAGCTTTTTCCCCCTTGTACCCACAATCTATTTTGTGTTTTTATTCATATTGTTGCGAATTCCACTGGAGGGTCCAAACGTCGGGACTCAAGTAGCTAGGAATCACTCTAGCTTTGATTATGTATACCAAAACGATTATTAATAAACAGAGCATGCTTCCGGACAATAAATACGTGCACGGTCTCAATGGAACATGACTAGCTCAGAGGTTTCACAAAAAGGCTCCGTAACAGTGGCCTGCAACGGTTTATAAAGCCGCCTTTAAGGGAGTCCTATTGGTTAAAAGCGTCACAAGGCGGGTCATATCGCCATAGCAACTGTATTTCTATTGGCTGGGTGGGCGCGACTTCCTGTTTACATTACTGTGTGGGTGTGTGCGTGTGTTTGGGGTTTGTTTTCCTGTGGGAATTCCTTTGTTCCCCTCCATTTTGAGTGAGCACGTGGCTTTCTGGCCTTCCTGCATCCGGTTCTCTTGTAAATGTAATGTCTTGCCAACAGGGTATCGCCCCCACCTGGATGCCAAGCAACAGTACATTTTCTCCTTCATTCAACGTCTGATATGAGTTTTGTTTCATTAACTTATGCATAAGTTCATTCACAGTGTCTAAATATGATAACAATACCTGAGTACAATTTCTCACAATAATTAACAATACCTGAGTATAGCTTCCCACAGATCCCCTATATCTGAATATAATTTCCCACAAATCCCCCTTTTTACACCTACTAGGTGTAAATCCTACTGTAAACAAGGAACTGTGTGGAAAACCTTTTAGAATTCATTTTAGTATAAAAACGTGCAGCAAAAGTTTAATATGGTAAAAAACGTATATCCCCCTTTTCACACCTGCAAAGGTGTGAATCCTAACTCTCAATGTTGCCCTATTGGACACCTGGTCCCCCCTGGTCTTATTCACAAAGGGTGGGGTCTCTTGGTCACAGTGGTGTGTGTGTGTGCCTATTCGCTTACAATATACAAGATAATAATCCTCCCCATCTCTTCACCTTCTGGTATCATCTTACTCTCCCACTGTAAACATACAAACACACACACGCCCACACATATGAACTATACAAAAATCAACCAGGTTGCAGTCTCTCAATTGGAATGTGGCTGAGGTTTATGACTCTCATTTCAGGAAAGATCAGTGGGGGTGAAACTCATCACATAGTCCAATCAACATTGTATTGTTTTTAGCCTAGACTAAACCCCAGGGACAAGAGACAGGGACCACTTTTGTGACGTACCAGGAAGCTCCTTTCCATATGTTAATTGCCAGCAAACAAAGAAACAAACAACACAGAAAGCTACTGTCTTGACTAAAACGTGCCATCCCCACCCCTAAGGAAAACAAAGTTTGAGTGAAAGAAAAGAAAACCCAATACAAAATCAGAAAAACAAAATTCAGAATGAATATAATGCAATGAACTAAAAAATGTGGAAACCCTCTTATTTATCATTTCAAGTCAAAAACAATCCAATTGAGTCAAATTCCCAATAGGCTATGCATCTACTATGTATCCATTTAAACCCAATAAGCTTTAATCTGGTACCTCTGGTACATTATCTTGTAATGTCAATTTGCTTTAAGGCAGCTCAATTTAATTTTCCCACCACTTTTCCATTTGACTTTATTTGAAGGCTTAATTTGACTTGAATGAGCTTTCATCAATTCATTCAGACACAACATTACTCACAACACCAAACCAAAAGAATAAAAGAAACAGATGAATCCTAAATAAAAATTCACTTATCAATTTAAAACATTTGAGAACATCACACAATGCTAAATCATGATTCTTTGATGACCGCCTGAACATTCACTCTTAAGACTGAGTGGATCTGCATTGATTTAATCTGTCTGCATCAAGGTGTGAAACCCCCAGTCCCTCCTTTTCAGTCCTTCTTTAACACAGGAGACAATGAGTGAGGTTTTGAAAGAGCAAATTAACACTTAAACAGGGAACAGGAAAAAAGGATGTTTAAGTTAAACCAGACTAATTTAGGAAAACACCAAACATGAAATAGATGTAATCGACTGAAACTAATTATTTCAAATGTGAAATGTTTGACAAATTTGTATACAGTTCTAACTGCTCATTATGCATTTTCTGAGGCTGGTCTAAGCTTTCGCAACACCACCTTTATGGAAATCCTATTCAGTAAGCACAATGAAATGACAAGCATGGAGTTTACACTCCCCCTTTTTATCTCACTCTGTGAGATTACCACCTAATTGTTTACTCATCCTGTGAATAGATCAATGTCTACATTAAATCACAGTACTTTGCAATACCGGATCTATTTCCTACCAAATCATCTTTTAACACTTCATTGAAAATGTGAGGATTATGTTTAATCCATCTGTATTAACCTATTATTAACCGATCTTGCTTGAAACTATAACAGGAAATTTAATGAAAATGTTACAAAATTTATAAGGCCCTACAAAATGTAATTTTCCCTACCAGACATGAGACATGTCTTAACCCTTTAAACATGTCTGTTTACATGAACTTTACCTAATTTGTAGAGTATAAGTTGTTGTTCCCAGTATTTTATGTGTGTTTGTTTTTAGATTGCGAGTCTGTAAGTGACAACCTGCCCTTCACTTGTGCATCCGAAGTACCAGAACCAGGACGGTCTCTTGCTCCCCCCTTCTCCTTCTTAATCCATCTGCTGCTCGTTGGTCTGTATCTCCAGATAAGATCAAGTATCTTTGTCTTATGATGTAGCAGATCTCCGGGTCACATGGTTGACCCCTCCAGAGCCCTCTCACCTCGGCGTCAGCAAAGCCCCCACCAGAGCATGTGGACCCCACTCCTTGCTCTGCGGTCCAGCACAGCACACTTACAGATGTTTGCAATTATTATCAAACATTTAGCCCTGGTCCACTTTCAAGTCACTTTGGGCCAATAATCGCAACCAGACCCTGACCCATTGTGGTCTCTAGCTGTGCGGTGGTCTGAGGTGCTGTGATGGTTGTTGTTGGTCTTCTGGTCCAGTTTGTCTCTGTCCTGCAGCTAGGAGCGAGATGGCACCTGGTTCTGACACACGAGGCACTGTGTGGCACAAAACAGAACTCCAAAAAGCATTATCTTTTCTTTTATCAATACTCATTTAGTGTATGTCACTCATGTCACTCAAATAACATTTCTTTCCCTCTTGCTGGTTTAACTCTATAAAATCCCCAAACATTCTAAAGAGAAACTAGTTTTGGCACTTATCTCCTCCAAGCTTCAGTTTACATTATGGGTTATGTTTTCTGCACAAATATTTAAAACAAAATCGTAGAGTCGTTTTGATATCCTTAATGCTATGGACACTTTGTATTTGTTACTATCCCTTTTTTAGTCATATCTCCTACAGAATTCCTATTCCTAATTATGTAATAGTTTTAGCCATTAAGACACTGTCTTGCGTCTTGATCTTAAAAGCAACAAAACAAAAAGTTCAAAAAGAAAAGAATCACCAAATAATATTTCCACATCACCTCAATAGTTTAAACGTTGTCATGTAAAAACTCAAAATACAAACAAAATCCACAACAAATTAAGCTCACTAAAAGCTCTTTTAACACCACATCAAAATACACATAGATGGATCCTATACAGCCTAGACTGGTTTCAATCTTATCTCCACCAATAAACTTGATGACTTATAACAAAAAGAATGTTTCCCCAATTTTCTATTTTTAAGTTGCAACAAAAATTTGAACTAAATGTGTAATGGTTCTTTATGACCTGTTGTCCTAGTACAGTAGAACCCTTTATCACCTAGTGGTTCAATCTATCCAATTTGTTACCTGATATGAGACATATCTCATTATACTGGTAATTTATGATCAAAATCTTCACTTGCTGCAAGTTACTGGAACCTCTCTTTACTTTGTGCATACCTCTTTTTATCTTCACCTCCTCTATACTTGTGCGTTTTCTTGAAGAACCCACACTTCAGCTGTCCTCTAGACCTCTGTAAAGCAAAAAAAGATTTCTCTCCTTCTTTACTTTTCACTTACTTTAAGAAGTCTTTAATCTATGCCTTTAATTTCAAAAACGTTACTGCAATAGGGTCAGTCCATATTAATAGTAGAAATTTCATAATTTCACTGTTCCAAGTTTAAAAGTCCCAATTCCAAACTGTAACTCTTTGTATTATATTACCAACACAATTCCCCTACAATATTTCCCAAGCATGATAAGTATCAAAGTACTGTAAGGTAACAATATAGAAGCCTCATTTTTCTTTCTTAAACTGGAAATGATCAAGCCATTTTCTATTAATCAACTAAGTAATTGAATCAATTACCACTTTCATGTGAATATTTTTAGATCAATGCATGGATCCCACATTGGATTGACTACTTTTATCTCTTTGTTTTGTTTTTTTTAAACCGAATGTTCCCTCATTTAAATCTCAATTATTTTTCTTAAAACGTTACACTATTTCCCTCTTTTTCCTAGTTGGAGTTTTCTCAGCCTCCCCAAGTACCACTGAGATCTGACAGGACATATTAATATAATTTTGATCCATCTCCTAATTGCAGACATACAACAAATAAAGCAAGACAAGACATACAGACATACATTTAAACATATACCAACTATACCCAATCTGAAAAATGAGTCATTAATAGTGTTGAATTCTCACCAGCTATGTCCCTCCATAAAATGCACTAAACTTTCTATTTCTTATTTCTTACTTTTTCCTTGTGATATCAAAAATTTCACATTTCTTTTCCTTCAATCTACCAGATCTCAGACATAATCTCATCTACTACCTTTGAACACCTCTTTCCGCTTACTCAAATACTTATATTGCAACAATAGTTTAATTACTACATGAGTCAACACTTCTCTTCTGCTTTCTTCTCTCTGTAGCTATACCCTTGCTTCTATATAACCCACTTTTTCCTTCTTTCCCTCATTCTTACAACACCCTCTCTCTTTGTCTCTTTTCTGTATGTTTTTTTTTTTAATGTAAATGTGCTGTATTTATATAGCGCTTTTCCAGTCTTAACGACTGCTCAAAGCGCTTTTACATCTACAGGAAACATTCACCAGTCACACACCTTCATACACAGTGGCCGGGGCTGCCGTACAAGGTTCCACCTGCTCATCAGATAAACATTCATACACATTCGCACTCCAATGCGCAGCACCGGGGGCAACTCGGGGTTCAGTGTCTTGCTCAAGGACACTTCGACAATGACTGCAGGGGCAGGGATCAAACCACCAACCTTCCGATTGGCAGGCAACCGCTCTACCACTGAGCCACAGCCGCCCATATGTATGTTTTACTGCTGGTTAAATTCCATGTGTGCCAACCGGAGATTATTATGGCAGCTTCTGGTGTTATTGTTTTACTGGAAGTGACTGATCACTTTCTGTCCCTTGTTTATCAACTCTGTCTTCCTTACCTTGTGTCCTAGTGTCCCTTATGGGTGTGCTGCTCCCTGTATAGCATTAAAAGACAGTGGAGAACAGCATGTTTTCTACTACTTTCATTATTTTTTCTCAATTTGGCACGTAATATAGATTTTCAGTTTTGGCATTTCCTCTAATTCATTATATCATCCTGTAATTTGATTCTATTCCCCGCATTATCGTCCCGCCCCTATCCCCAGCATGACAAAATTTTCACTACTATTCTTCTCCTGAGCCCTATTTCTTTTAGGCTTGGTGCCCTCTGTCCAGACTGAGGACTGTCTGGACCTCCTAAGCAGCGCTAATTTCTGCATTTTTTTGAATCAAATTGTGTGTCCGCTAAAGTGCGGGTTGGAGGGTCTGGCTGGGCCACAATGTGTCAGGTGGTGCCAAGGTGCGCCGATTTACCTTTGACCTGGACCGTGTGAAGTAAACTCCTTCCACTTTGGACCGTCCACTGCGTTGGCCCACTTCCCTTGTGGACCTTAACCCGGACCCAGTCTCCTACCTTATGGTCTGCCTCTCGTTCTGAGTGGGTGCTGGCTTCTTTCCTCCACCTGGGTAGAGAGGGCTGAGACCAAATAGTTAGTTCATTCATGTAGGCAACATTTCTACTTTTTTACATCCAATAAGGCATATGACCTCCATTATTGGGTGGACCTGGCATGTGGTCTGCCAGTCAAGATCTCGTGGGGGAAGGTGCGTCTCTCCCCCTTTTTGCAGCTCTCATGGCCATGAGTGCCAGGGGAAAGCCTCCACCCACTTAATCCTGCTCTCATGGCAACCTTGGCTTCTTAGTCTTCAACGTTGGTTGGCCCTCTCCACCATCCCTGGGACTGTGGATGTATACCGACCCGAATGAGTGTGTGATCCCCAAGCAGCCTCAACTTCTCTCAACAACTGGTTGTTAAAATGGGTGCCATTATCTGACCTGTTCGTCTTGGAATGCCGTACCGTGGTATCAGTTAACCATTTTACTACAGTCTTTCCCATCTTCATGTCTAGCTGGGATAGCTTCTACCCACTAGAAAATCTGTCTACCATTACCAACAAATATCTTTTCCCTTGCACTACATGGTCTGCTATTTTACATGTAATTTAACCTACGTCTTCACCAGCAGCACCACAGACGGACCAAGCGTTGGTCATGTCAACGCTTTACTCGGGCTCACACAAAATCATTCTTTTCCAAACTTTCCAATTTTATCTCTGCTCTTATCTCTTTCTTTTTTTACTTTCACCACTCCCTACATCCGCTGAGAACAGCCTTATGGACCGAGACTCCAAATGGTGAACACTGGCCCTGTACGCGCCGAGACTTTCCCTCGGCATGTAGTTTAATTACTCCTACCGGCAAGTTTCAATCTCCCGCGTATCTTAGCTCCAAACTTTGGAATCACCTATGATTTATCAACTCATTCACATTTCCAACATTCATTCTTCAACAGCATTATATACACTCTGTATTTCGCTCTCTATGTTTCCACACTCACACACTTCCACGCGTTGGCCCACCTTATGGGTGAAGCCACTACAACGAACGCTGGCTGGCTATGTGTCCCGGCCTTCCCCCATCAGTATACGACTGCAGCGCATCTATCGACCGGTTTATCGAACCTCCCACAGAACACAGCTCCAAAAAAAAAATTGGAATCGTCTACGCATCCCAGATGCTTCAACTCACGCACTCTCCACTCTCATTCACAGAAAAACGGAATGCATTGTTCAATGTCCACAAAACACTTAATAATTTTTAGTCTATATTTTTTTTTTTTTACATAATGTACTCACCCGGAGGTCTGATCACTTTAATTTGGTTTATACTATTATACAATATGCTGAATTTGATGAAACAGGTTTCAGCTTACCCTTTTTTAGAGAGCTCCCTGTGACCATTCCTCCGCGGTTTGCACACCATGCCTCCTTTGTCCCGTACCGTCAGACGTGGACTGTCCGTGGAATCTGGACCCGGAGTTAAACAACTTCTAATCCTGATTCCGTGGAATTCCTAAGTTTAACCGCTGCTCGAAAACCATCCTCTGCTACCAAATTTGTTGCGAATTCCACTTGGAGGGTCCAAACGTCGGGACTCAAGTAGCTAAGGAATCACTCTAGCTTTGATTATGTATACCAAAACGATTTATTAATAAAAACAGAGCAATGCATTCCGGACAATAAATACGTGCACGGGTCTCAATGGAACATGACTAGCTCAGAGGTTTCACAAAAAGGCTCCGTAACAGTGGCCTGCAACGGTTTATAAAGCCGCCTTTAAGGGAGTCCTATTGGTTAAAAGCGTCACAAGGCGGGTCATATCGCCATAGCAACTGTATTTCTATTGGCTGGGTGGGCGCGACTTCCTGTTTACATTACTGTGTGGGTGTGTGCGTGTGTTTGGGGTTTGTTTTCCTGTGGGAATTCCTTTGTTCCCCTCCATTTTGAGTGAGCACGTGGCTTTCTGGCCTTCCTGCATCCGGTTCTCTTGTAAATGTAATGTCTTGCCAACAGGGTATCGCCCCCACCTGGATGCCAAGCAACAGTACATTTTCTCCTTCATTCAACGTCTGATATGAGTTTTGTTTCATTAACTTATGCATAAGTTCATTCACAGTGTCTAAATATGATAACAATACCTGAGTACAATTCTCACAATAATTAACAATACCGGTATAAGCTTCCCACAGACCCCTATATCTGATATAATTTCCCACCATATCCAAATCTGCTTTTCATTTCAAAATCTAAACTCTGGGGAACAAAATACAAACAGATTTTTATCTGTTTGAGCTAAAATAATGCTGACCCAAACCTATTTAAATCTGTAGTAAATCATCTCCTCTCTGCTATCTTGATTCAGGATGCCAGCTGATGTGACAACGGGAAACACAGTCTATCTTTCTGTCACTGTTGAGATACATTTAGTGCTGTGGAGGAGAAAACAGTCAAGACGAATGTGGCAATCAGGTGCAGCATGGCCTGAGATGAAGCCTGACAACAGTCCACACCTATGTCCTCACTAAGCTGCTGCCACTGACAGACAGGGATATAGGATTTAAGGTGCAATGTGCAACTATGTCTGCAGAGGTTTGACAATATCAAGGGTCAGTACCGGGGCTGATACATACAATTTTATGTGCAAATACTTCTCAATCTGAAAATCATGTATTACTTTTAAAATGTGCACCGCTGCAGGGTGGTGTAATAAATAGTGAATTTCCTGAATTTAAAGGACTTGGGTTTAAGCGTCCGGTTATTCCTGGAGAAAGGCTGAGGCTGCTGTTCTGAATCTGAACCTGAACCTGACAGCTGATCCACCAGTGAAAGCAGTGCAATTTAGAACCCAAATTTCCCTATGAAAATCAATAATGTATAACATTTGAATTTATGAATACAGTCCTCTATACACACACCCATTGGGTATACATGCTCCCCACATAGTTCTGACAGAAGGACTAAGGCACAGACTGAGAAAAAGCTGATGATAACCTTGACCATGGCAGCAAGTATCTCCTGGCAACGTACTCACAGAATATTTTCATATGAATAATTTAGCAGAGTGACAGGTTACCATATTATCAATTCATGTTAGCGGTAAAGCCTTACTATTAGTAACAGTACTTCAATATTTAGCATCCTATGGGCGAATATCCTGGCTACACACACACACACACACACACACACACACA